>NW_009260435.1:2044710-2047645 GCF_000687185.1 Egretta garzetta | reverse complement strand
TTGCGGGGCGCCGGCGGCGGGAGAGGCACCCGCTCGGGATACTCCCCCGATATTTCGGGGTTGGGCACTTTTCCTAACCCTGGCACAACCTTCAAAATTTGGGGTGAATTCTGCGGGGTTTGGTCCTAGGAAGCACCTCTGGCAAGGATCCTGCCCACCGGCGGGAGGGAGGCAGGGCTGCGGGGTGCTGGCTGCATGTGAGAGGGACCCACTCGGGATACACCCCTGAAATGCCGGGGTTTTTTATACTTTTAACCCTGGATCGATTCACATCTCCAAAATTTGGGGTGAATTCTGCGGGGTTTGGCCCTAGGAAGCACCTCTGGCACGGATCCTGCCTGCCAGCAGCCAGGAGGCAGGGCTGCAGGGTGCGGGCTGTGAGCGAGATGCCTCCACTTGGGACACACCCCTGAAATTTTGGGGTTGTACACTTTTTCTAACCCTGGCACAACCCTCAAAATCTGGGGTGAATTCCACAGGTTTTGGTCTTAGGAACCACTGCCAGCACAGATCCTGCCCGCCGACAGCTGAGAGGAAGGGCTGCAGGATGCTGGCTGCATGAGATGCACTGGCTCAGGATAAACCCCTGACATTTCTGGTTTTTACACTTTTTCTAACCCTGGTGCGACCTTCAATATTTGTGTTGAATTCTGCGGGTTTTGGTGTTATACAATGGTTCTAGGGGTCGGGATGTGGAAAGCATTGATGGGGCAACACGATGCAATCCTGCCCCGCACTGCTTCTCAGAAGGGCCCTGTTTTCCCCCAGAGGGACCCCAGTTGACACCAGTGGCTGTCCCACGTGGAGGCCCGATACCAGGGTGAGGGCCTGGACAAGCACCTTCGCTCCAGAAAAGCTTTGGTAGTTTTCAGTGGGGAAGCTGTGCCCTAAAAATGGAACTTTCCCCCTGAATTTGTCTCTCTGTGACAATCTGGGTTTTTTTTCCCCTTGTTATTGTATCCCAAATGAGGACAGATGCTGCACAAAATGGTTTTAACAAGCACCGGAGACCAGTTGGTAACTCGGGGCTGGAAATATTAAAGTAAAAGGGGGGGGCCTGAGGCGTGAATCTAGGGGGTCCCCAGCCCTGCTGCCAGCTGGATCCACCCCATGCAGACCCCAAATCTATCCTCACGCCAGGGCCATCACCCTGGCTCGCTCCTCAGCATCACCAAGTGAAGGGCCCGTGCAGGGAGAGCCCCGGACCCTTGCTCCCACGTCCTCCCCGGGGACCCCCTGAACACTGAACTACCCCCCCCACACACCTTTCTGCACCCCCACGCCCCCAGCCTGGCATCCCCAGGGGATTATTGAAGGGCAGAAATGGGGCTGGGAAAAAGCATCCCAGCATCCTTCCCTTCATCCTTCTGCCACCCTGGGGAAACTGAGGCAGCACCCCGAAAGCCAGAGCAGACACCCCAAGCCCTGCCACCCCCCTGTCCCTGGAGCTGCCCTTGTGCCGCCTGGCCCTTTCCTGTTGCTTTAAGTCCTGGCCGTAGGGACGTGTGTTTTCCACGTGTAGATTTTTCCTTTTCCCCTTTTCCCCCCCTCCTGCCACTTTCATTCCCAGTCCTGAAGCCGGGGATGGAGCCAGGATGAGGCCAGGGACCACGGGGGATCCCAGCCCCAGGCCTTAACGGAGGGCTTGAATCCCCCCCGTGGGACCCCCCAATTCCCTGCATCCCCTAATATTTCTTTGCTTTTCCTTGCTCCCGCCTGTGCTCCTCCCTTCTCCCCGCAGGGACTGGAAATACCAGAGTTGATGTAATAGGCAGCGCAGCGCTGGCCGGGAAGGAAAGCCTGGCCTAACCTCTTCCTCCTCCTCCATCCCCACGGCTGCCTGTCCTGAGTGGGGATGGGCACATGGGGGGCCAATCATGAGTCGCTCCCCTCCGCATTGCCCCAGCCCCACATGCAGCCAGGATTTTGGGGTGGTGGTGGAAAGGCTTGGTGTGATGTAAGCGGGGGGAAGACACGCAGCAGGGACAGGCTTACCCACACCCCGGTGCGGGGCATGGAGGGATGGGGAGGGTGGGGGGGTGTCCCTATAGGTTTGATTCAAGAGTGGGGGTCCCATCTGGCTCTGCACCCCTGTCCCATTCCCCAGGCCATAAGATGCCACTGGGATGTGGTGGCCAAGGGGACAGGCTACCAGCCCCTTAAAGGGGAGGATTAAGGACACGCAGGGTCCCACCCTGCATCCCCATGCGGGTTCAGCATCCCCAGAGAGGATGCAGGAAGGGAGTGGCCAGGGGGCATCTGTCCCAAAGTGGGACCCTGGGCTACCAAGATGTGCCACCAGGGGCTGTGTCCCACTGTACTGGGGGGGTCCCCACTCCCACTAGATGGTGCCAGCAGCCCACGCTTGTGGTGCCACCGCACCAGGGGTGACAGTGGTGGGGACAGCCATGCCTGCAGCGGCTTCTCCCACCCCAGCCCCACAGAAACCACTTCGCGAGGTGGGGTGGGAGAAGGGGGCAGAGGGGCTGGACCCCCTGAACCATTTTAAGCTCATGGCTTGGAAGGGCGGACCCCTCGCTGCGTAAAAAAACTGGCTGGATGGCCGAGCCCAGAGAGTTGTGGTGAAGGGAGTTAAATCCAGTTGGGGTTGGTCACAAGCCGTGTCCCCAGGGCTCAGTGCTGGGCCCAGTTCTGTTTAACATCTTTATCCATCATCTGGACAAGGGGATCGAGGGCACCCTCAGTCAGTTTGCAGATGACACCAAGCTGGGTGGGAGCATTGATCTGCTGGAGGGGACGAGGGCTCTGCAGAGGGACCTGGCCAGGCTGGATCCATGGGCCCAGGCCAATTGGGTGAGGTTCAACAAGGCCAAGGGCCAGGTCCTGCACTGGGGTCATAACAACCCCACGCAACGCTACAGGTGAGGGGAAGAGTGGCTGGGGAGGCGGCCATTGGAAAAGGAGCCGGGGGGGT
>NW_009260435.1:2042967-2044150 GCF_000687185.1 Egretta garzetta | reverse complement strand
AAGGGGCTGCCCAGGGCAGGGGTTGAGTCCCCATCCCTGGGGGTATTTAAAAGCCGGGCAGATGAGGAGCTTAGGGCCAGGGTTTAGTGGTGGGATGGCAGGGTTAGGGGAATGGCTGGGCTTGATGATCTTAAAGGTCTCTTCCAGCCTAAGCGATTCTATGATTCTATGATTTTCTCCCCCCTTCTTTTTATAAGGACCCCATGAGGGTGGATGCAGGTGCCTGAATCCAGCACCAGAGCTGGAGGCATTGCAGCGTGGCTCCCCGAAAGAGGATGGGGTGAAGGCACGGTGCAGGGGAAACTGAGGCAGTGCTGGCCTGGGGCAAGCCCCCAGCACAGCTTTGGTGCCTCCATCCCTCTCCGCTGGTCTCAACCCCCTAATTTCAAGCTTGGTTAACCTCTCAACCTGTCCATTCTGCTTTTCCTTTGCAGAAATAATTACCAACACAGCGAATTTGTTTCATTCCCAAATGATTAAGTTACTTAGCAACTTAATTACCTAAAGACTGGTTTCCTATTATTATTATTTTTAGGCAATGTGGGATAACCAGCCATGTGAATAATTGGGTATCACCTTATTGAATCAATGGGGACACGTGGCCACCATGGGGCATGGT
Source organism: Egretta garzetta (assembly GCF_000687185.1). Classification (NCBI taxonomy): domain Eukaryota; kingdom Metazoa; phylum Chordata; class Aves; order Pelecaniformes; family Ardeidae; genus Egretta; species Egretta garzetta. Next base: position 2,043,531 of record NW_009260435.1, on the reverse strand, counting down.
GGCATGAAGGCTCCTCTGGCTCCATCCATGTCAAACTCACCCAAAAGCTCATTCCCAGGATTTTCCTGCCTCCTTTTTAATACAGATTTTCTGGGACTGACTTGATTTTTCAAGACAGCCAGGTGAGGGAAAGCACGGGGGAGAAAAAGGGGAATTTAATTGAACTTGAATCCCCTCTTTCTCATCCCAGAACAGGTTGGTCTAGGGAACAGCAGCCTTTTCCCACAAGCAATTTTTAACAGTTTGTGGCAGAAATCCCCCTCTTTTCTCCAGTTCCCGCCATACCAAGGACCACCAAGCCCCAGGATCAAGGTCAGCATTCCCCATCTCGTCAGCCCTCCTGCTATGGGGACGAGTGGATGGGACCAAGGCCTCCCAGCTAAGCTGGTGACAGAGGACAAGGATGGCCACAGCTCCCTGCTGGAGCCAGTATCTTGCTATTAGTTTTCCCCCCAAATCAGGCAAAATTAGAGATGTTATAGCCTCACCAGACAGGGAAACCTCGCGCGGCTGCTGCAGAGGAATCTCTTCCTTTCCCTTGGATCCAACAGCTCTGCTCTCCCC
>NW_009260435.1:2039540-2042609 GCF_000687185.1 Egretta garzetta | reverse complement strand
GGGGGGGGGGGGGGGAGGAAATTATTAAAAAATAATCAAGATTAAAAGGAAATAATCAGAATGACTGTTTTCCACGTCCCTCTGATCGCAGGGAAAGCCGCACGGGGAGGCAGCCAAGAGACCTTGCATGCTATGAGTGTGCCAGGTTTCAGCCATCCTTCGGGATGGACCACAGGGAAGCTAGGATGTCTCCTGCTCCATCCCTTCAACCCCTGTGCTTGGGTGGGTGGCCCTGCATTTACCTCCTTCCTGCCCTGGGCTGCCAGGAAGGGAAACTGAGGCATGGGGTATGCTTGCACTGGGACCTGTGCAAATCCCACCCAGAGTTTTGGCACCCAGAGCCTATGAACCGGCCAAACCCCGTTGCCCCATAAAAATCCACCCAAGCTGTTTTCCCAGGGCTGGTATAGGAGAAGGGAGAGCATGAAGTGATGTGGTATATCCTCCGCAGTTAGCGGCAGAGGGATTTTTTGGGGATCATCTTGTCCTTAAAAGTCTCTTTCCTCTGTGAATTTGTCTGGCGATGTCATCCCATGGGAAGGAGCTCCAAAGCTGAGCGAGGGTTGTGCAAGTTCTTTCCTTCCTAGATCCGGTCTTGAGGTGTGAAGGCAAGAAAAGAGGGGTGAAAAAAATATGATCTGGGGTAATAAAACTAAAAATCAAACTCGGGGTGAGGTGGCTCCTCCCCTCCTTTCCCCCCAACCTGGGCAACACCACAAATGATGCAAAATTCAAGAGCATGGAGAAACCTACGGGATGGAGCAGGGAGGTCCCAGCCCTGCCACCTCCTTGCCTGGGCTGGGTCAGCTCCTTCCCCACCCCACACTTGCCCCAAAGATGGCTGGGGAGGGTCTGCAAAGGGGGGAAAGGGGTGTCCTTCTCCAGACCCATGCTCCCCTAACTCGCTTTACGGCTTCCCCGTATTTGTGAACCCTTGCAGCGCTCCTTGTCTCCTCCGCTGACATTCCTCTCTCATGTTTAGCAGTTAAAGGTGATTTGCTTTTTCCACCTGGGTTCTTAACGGAGCTTATCATCAACTCGCTTCTGAGTCGCAGCCCTGCTCGTGTGCCGGACTCATCAGAGATATCAGCAAAGTTCTACGATAACATCGCCCCCGGGTTTTTTATAGCCAAGCGCAGCTTGGGATGCGATATCCAGGGTGTTTCTTTTCCCTAAAGGATGAGAAACCCGCTGTCCCCAGGAGATGCTGGCCCTCGGCATCCAGCCCGCAAGGGTGTCCACAGGCAGGTGAAGCTGGTAGGACCCGTGGCTTCACCCAAATTCCTGGCTCCTGGTTCCACGGTGAGCATCCCAGCCAGAGTGGCAGGGTTTTAGCCAAAGCCAGCAGAGGAGAAATACAGCTTCTGAGACCTGCCTCGGTAGCTGAAATTAGCCTTTAGCGTAGGACCAGCCATCGGGGACATTAAAGGTGACCAGGAGAAGCATCCTTTTAATCTGCACAGCTGCCCACTCCCAGCACACGTGCAGGCATGCCTGCAGTTTGCCGGAAGTTTCTCTTCACTCCTGTAAATTGAATAAAGTTGTCATCACCCTAATCTCAGCGGTGCTGCATGAGGAATGTTCCCTCCTTTATCTCCCCAAAACTCCTGCCTCAGGTTGCCAGCCTGTTTGCATCGCTTTAATGCTTTGCAACCCAGCATGGCTCTTAGCTAAGCTGGGAAAATCCATCGCATTCCTCGAGGGGAGGGTAAAGTCCATGAAGCTTTTCGCCTTGGCAAGCCTTCCCAAGGGGCATCATCCCCTGATCCTGGCCACCACCGTGGTCCCCAAGTGCAAGCCAGCACTTGCTGGGGGACAATGCTTACCCCAGATGGGGTGGACATCACTGGGGACATCACCCTCAGCAGCTCTGGACTCCGGGCCTTCCAGCCTTCCTCTGCTCCCGTGGTTGCAGCCGGGTGGGATTCAGGGGCAGAAGAGATCTTCACCCTTCGCCCCAGGGAGAGGCGTGCTCTGCACAAGGCGGGCAGAAGCTCAGGAGCATCCATCATCTGCTGGGAAATAAAAAAAAAAAAAAAGGCATTAAAGCTTCCTTTGGGAAGCCAGGGGAGAGGTTTTCTCTGGCATCTTCCCGCCTGGAAGCATCGAAGAGGCCGTGGGTGCACCCAGCTGTGCAGGAGGAGCACCCCAATTATAACCAGCTAGCAGAGCTGCAGGGGAGGTTTTCTACTTTCACAACCTGGCCCTGTTGGTTTCCACAAGGTGAAAACCAAACGTTTGCCCCCATGCCCCATTCCCCTCCACCAAGGCACCATAATCATTAACCACATCCAGAGTGACAGCACCCGGGGACCAAACGACCCCAGCAGTGCCCAGCCCTCCCTGGCTCTGCCCATTACCCCCAACAGCCAAATAACACCCTAAAGTAACGCAAACCCACTATTCCCATGGGATTTTTTTTTTTTTTAAATTAAATATTAATGCAAACATCAAGGGTTTCCCTGCCCAGAAGGGGTGACTTGAGGTGGCTCAGATGTCCTGGCATCAGCAGATGGCAGCCTCAGCAGCCTAACGACCATCCACCGCTGTCTTACCCATCCCTGCAGCATCAGCCGGGGGTCTCAGCATCGTTCTGGGGGTCTCAGCCCCTCCCAGGGGTCCCAGCCCCTCCCAGGGGTCCCAACCCCCACCTCAGGGGTCCCAGCCCAGCACCCGTGCTGGGGTACCCTGCAGGCTTCGCTCATGGATGGCAGGAGATGGAATTAATTAGGGAGGCAGAGTGGATAATAACATGTTTTTTAAAGCTTGCTGTTTGCAGCAGACTTCTCTGGAGTGGGTTATTTATAGGATGTGTCTATAACCTAAATAAAGCAGCTGAATTTTGCCGCGTTGCTCTGGTGGGTGATGCTGGCCGGGTCCTGGGGGGTGCAGACCCGCCCTGGATGCTCCCCAGGCACCCCCAGCCCCTCCACGGGTGCAGCAGCGCATTTAGAAGCAAGTCACCAGCTTGAAGACCCTGAGCGTCTCCTTCTCAGCAGTAAGACTGGTTAAATGAGCCAGTTTAACAAGCAGACCCTCGTTAGGGTACAGTAGACACCCCCCCCGCCC
>NW_009260435.1:2033632-2039515 GCF_000687185.1 Egretta garzetta | reverse complement strand
AGAGGGAACTGGGGAGGGGGTATGCATCTCAGACCCCCCCAACCTCAGTCCCTGCTCATCCTAATGGAGCCTCGCATCAGCTGGCAGGGACGCTACAGACATGTCCCCACACCAGCAGCAATGAACTTCTTCCCACCACCCTCTTCTTCTTCGTGGTTGGTCTTGCCGGTGGTGGTGGTGGTGGTGGTGTTGGCAGTGGTTGTCGTTGTTGTCATTATCATCATCATCATCATCATCATCATCATCACCATCATCATCATCATATTATTATTATTATTATTATTATTATTCCTCCTCCCCCCCTCCCCCTTTATTCCCTCTGGCTCCGAACCTGAGCTGATGGCAGGGAGGATAAATAAACCCCGACACATCCCGTGTCTTTCCTACAGCTGCTCTGAAAGGAGAAACACCACCCACAGGCGTGACAAATGTCTTCGTCTGGCTCGCCAGTGGAACAGCTAACACCCCGAGAGCAGTGGCTGCTTACGCTCTGGAGTGGTAGGTGTATAAATATGTAGTGAATAAAATGAATAGTTTTGTTTGTTCTGCTCTTATCTAATTTAATAGCTTCTGGGTGAGCAATTACTCTCTGTAACAAGAGCAAATAAGCAGCATTAGCGTAATTGGTTGGGTATTACTCTGCTTTATGCTATATAATGCAACATTAGGACATCAGCACTTACTCTTAAAAGAAGGTTTTCTGCTCTGGTCAAGGCTGGAGGGATACTCAGTGTAGGTTAGCCCTGGTTTTACCCACAAAACCCCAAACTCAGCTCCTTTTTGCCATTCCCTGCTAGGAAGAACTGCTTTTTTATTTATTTTTTTCCTTAATATTTGCTGCAGAAGATCTGCAGGATGGAATCTCTCCTGGAGGAAGGAGTGCGAGGTCTCGCTTGTGCGTCTGGATGCATCTCACCGTGAAGCCAAAACAAGGCTGAAGCTGGCCTGGGCAGCCTGAAAACCTCAGGCCTGCACATGGCTGGGTTGAAAACCTGTCAAGAAAGCGAGAGAAATCAGCCCATCGTCTTCGGCTGGACGAGCTATGTACACAGCTTTAAATGGTCATTAATGCATCCCTTCCTGCTTGGAATCATATCTGGGTTAATGTCCTCGCCGGCGCACTCCGTGATGGACATCTCCATTAGGAGCAATTGAAAAAGTGACAAGAACTGCCCGGGAAAAAAAAGAGGAACTGGCTTTGGGGCTGGGGAGAAGTGGAAATTTCATATCCATCGGCTTATTTGCTTTGCTGCTGGTGAGGAAATGGAAGCGGCAGCTCCAGATCCATGCATGTGTGTGGAGAAGGAATTGGGAAACGGGAGTGAAAAAAGCCCAAACCACAACAGTTTTGGGGTGTTGATGGGGAAGAACAAACACCTTTTTTTTTCTCCAGCAACCCCAAATCCTTCTCCCCACACCCCTTGGGAGCTGCCACATCTTTGCCCTGTGGAGGAGACTTTTCCTCCAGCAGTTCAGCCTTTTGGAGTAGGAGTAAAGCCCAATTCTTTCATATGCTCCCTGTTCCCCTTTGAAACAGTCCCAGCAGCTCCTAGTCTTTCCAGTTGGCCTCACTTGTTTTGGAGGATGGCACTGGAAAGCTGGAGCCCCGCCTGTGCCTCAGTTTCCCTCCCTGTGGAAAAGAGAGGGGGAGGAAAAGGGGATATGTGGACACCTTGAATTGGCCCAGAGGGAACAGGATGTAGCATCCATCCTGTCCCTTCGCCCACACCCTCTCTCTGGGTGCTGAGCACCCTTGGTGACTCTCATCCCATGCCATGCCATGCCATGCCACCCCATCCCATCCCATGCCATGCCATGCCACCCCATCCCATCCCATCCCATCCCATCCCATCCCATCCCATCCCATCCCATCCCAAGGACCCACTTCTGTGCACAAGGATGGGCTGAGCCTGACCAAGCCAACCCCTGCATTTGATGCCCCCCAAACTCCCCCCACAGCAGCCCTGCCCCTCATTAAAGAGTGGGGAATAAAATAATAGATGAGGAGGAGCTGGGAAGGATGGTTTTACCCCATTGCAGTGTCCATCTGCAGGAGGGGTGGCTTGTCCCCTGGTCCTATGGCAAGAGAGGGAGGGCTTGTAAGCAGATGTATTGCTCTGCAAAGATCTGTGTGGAGCAAACTGGTGCAAACTGGTCCCCGGCAGCATCCAACACAGCCCTGAAGATGCAGAGGTCAAGCATGAGCAGTTGCTGGACTGAGGTGTCTTGTCACCACGGGGAAGGGAAAGTCTCAGGCGCAAAGAGATGTGAATTTGTGGCTCCTGTTACCATCACTGGGAGCAGGTGGGGGACCCAGAGAAAGCCACCCCCTCTCCAAAACCAGCACCCCACAGAGAGGCCTTTTGCAAGCAAAACGCTCAGCCCCTTTAAACCGTTTAGCAGGGTTAGCTCCCAGCTCATGCAAGGCTGATTACCAATACGCTCCCATTTATCCTGCCAAAGCCGCCTGACGCGGCAAAGCCATGCGTCTGCCTGTGCCGTGGCATCTAAACCCAGACCAGAATAGTATCAAGCCCAAATCGTCTCACGCTCAGTGACTAACCTTGTTAATCCATTGGAGGAAAAAAAAAAACCAACCCAAACCCAACCTAGGAAGTTGGGGAATTTCTGCTGCAAGCCCAAAGCCAGGATCATTTCAATAAAAGTAGTTTATACTCTGCTAAATACCCAGAAGCATCCGATGAGGCCAGCAGAAAGAGATTTGAAACAGCCGGAAAGACGAGCTGGGGTTTGCTGGGCAGCCAAGACAATGTTGGTCCATCATGGACCCGTCAGATGCAGAAATCACTTTATTCAGGTTCAGAAGGGTGAGTTGTGCAGCGAGAGGGGTGGGGATAGCTGGATAACTGATACAGTGTGGGGAAATATATAACCCAGTGCAAGAAAATGAAGTTTCAGGTCCGGAGCCTGTGTTTCAGCAGAAAACTTCTGGCAAAGAAATAGGTCGTGAGCATCCCAGAGCTGGGATAATGCTTCTACCAGTTGAGAGTGCCCGCTTTGGTTCTGTGTTTGTCTGGATGCTGAATGGGCCTCAAGGATGGCGAATCACCCCAAAACATGGCCAGCACCTCATTAGCCATGCTGCAGAGCCCATCAGGTGTGGGGGCTCTCCCAGAGCAATCTGCCTGCCCTGTCGCTGGAGGGAAGCACCATCATGACCGTTGCCAACCGCAAACCCCATCCATGCCATCGTCCTCCTTCCCTTCCCTCTTGTCCCAGCCCCATGGCACGTGGGCTCCTCGCCACTGTGGCCTCCGGGAAATCAAGGCCTCTATTTCTCCGTCGCTTCACGAATGCAGTCAATCACTTGCAGCGTGTGAATGTTTAAATGCCTCTCAGGGCTGGAGAAAAACCTGCTGCTGAGACATTTTGGATACACCCCCCCGCCCCGCCCAAGTCCCCAGCTTTGCTGCCTCCTCTCCAGGCATGACAATGTCTCCCCTTGCATCTGCCAACGCCGGAAGGCTGCGCGAGGATGCGACAGCAAGCACAGACACGAGGACAACCCAAACCAACCCAGTGCCACCCTGGAGAGTCTCATTTCCAGGCCAGGGCCACCGGGAGAGGATCAGCATCCATCTCAGGGGTCAGATGAGAGAGGACCAACAGCATCCTCCCCTCCCACTCAGCGTGGAGGGAATATGCTTCCGCAGCAAGAAAAGAGCCACCAAACACCAGCTCCATGTTCATGCACGGGGTCCAACCACCAACTCCAGTGGGTTCCACCTTCCCACCCTCCTGGTGAAAGCAGAGGCAGCATTGGCTGTAGAAAAGCAACCTCCTGAGTACAGGAGCTGAAGTATCGCCCAGGGAAGGGCAATTCCCCAGGGACTCGTTCACCCAGCTTGGGGTGACATCCCCCATGATGGAGCTGCCCACCCTGCTGCTCATTCTCCCTCACCACCATTACAGGGGGAAAAAAAAAAAACCACCCCAAAACCAAATCCCACTGCATGCAACATGCTTTGAAACAAAAAGGAAAGAGGAGGAGGAGAAAGTGAAGCAGTGAGGCCCGGGAAGCATAATCTTGTTAAAAATCTCAGCAGGGATGCGGTGTAATTAATCCTAACAAATTCATTGTGTAACAATCCCTCGGTCGGTTCGAGATAAATCGGGAGCTGGGTGCATCACGAGGATGTAGCAGGTACCGCCGGGTACCTCACGGCAAGAGGAGCAAGATGAACCCTCCCCTTTCTGCTGCTGCTGGGGCTGCCATTGCTGCCAAAAAGGTGGCTGCTTTCAAAGGAGAAGGGGTTTTGCCAGGTTATCAGGGGGCAAAAGCAGGCAGGGATCCTGCAGGAGCCCAGGGACCCCCAAGCTAAGACGGAGAGTGGGATGAGGATGCTCAGGCAGGCATGGCCAGCTCTGCTCCTCCACGATGACATTTAGGAAAACAAGGCCGAGTTCTTCCCAAATTTAAGCTACTGGGTGAAACGATTTGAGTCAATAAATACGTGTGGATTTGCTCTGCACTTTTGCAGGGATCGCCTTCTGTCCCTCCTTTTGCAGAGGCGAGATCACAAGCTAAGCCAGCGCTGACGTGACTGCACCACTAGGCCTTCCCCGTCTCCTCTCATCCTCGCCGCAAGCAATGAATTCCCCCCCACGAGACAATTTTTGCCCTAATGAATGCCCCATCCATCTGAAATAGGAAGCATTAAAAACCTCTCCTGTTTCGGTTGGAGAACAATGTTTGGCTTAAAATATAGAGGGATAAACGTGCTTTGACGTCTCATGAAGATGGAGAGGGACACGTCTATGTTTCCTCATCATGCTCTGCCTTTTAAGATGTCCCAGGCCAAAAAAATAATAATGAAACACCCTCAACTCTGCCAGCTCTTCCTTGGCAGAGCTTGGGAACCACTACTTTCAGCATCCTGGTCGACCCTGGACAGGGATGCTGGGCTTTGGGTACCACTGGCATCCCAATACCCTCGCACTGCCCTTCCCAGCATGGGAGGGCTTTCCTCCCCAGAGGCTTTCCCAGCTTTCCTCTCAGCCTCGTCTTATCTAAACGAAGTATGTCAGGCAGCATTAGCTCAGCTTCCCCCGATCCCTGCCCAGGGAGCATCCCTTGCAAAACAAATCGCTCCGCGTCAGCAGAAGTGTCTGGAGTGATAAAAGCCATTCAGTGGCAGCAGCTCCGTATGACCAGCCACTGGACGCTCCCAAACCTATTAGGACCTTGACTATATCGACAGGTTTTCTGCTTCACCTGCCAGCCTGGCTGAGGATGAATGAATTCCTCACGCTAGCTGGACTCTCTTGCTTCTCCTTCTTTAACCCTCACAGAGATTTATGGCCCTTCGGGGTGGCTTGCGCCTTTCTGGGGAGATGACAAACTCCAACCCCTCCTTGCTCCATAGCAAGGTGCATGGTGGCTGCTTGCCTCGGTTTCCCTATATGTTAAAAAAAAAAAAAAAAAAAAAGGTGATAATTTTTAGCAGGATGACATGCCTGACCACAAGAAGACAGAAGCAGCAGGAGGGCTCTGGGAGATGCTGCCCAGCATCCCCTAGGATGGGGTACCCAGGTGGGGACAAGCCCCAGGGTTGAGACACAGGCAGCACACAGAGCTCTTCTCCGAGAGGAGCAGCTCCCCCTCTGAAGGTTCAGATTGCTCCATTTCAGGAGCAATTTTCCTCCTCGTGCTTGCTTATTTTGTTGTGAACTTGTCCGGTGCTGGGGAAGATCAGCCCGTCTGGCTCTTTGCAATGCGAAGGAGAAGGACTTTTCCCTTCCCCCCTCTTTTTTTCCCTCTTTTATTCCCCTTTTCCCCATTTTTTTCCTTTTTTTCTTTTTTCTCCCTTTTTTTTTCCTTTCCCCACTCCTGCCACTCACCATCAGGATGTCATCCCTGCT
>NW_009260435.1:2026281-2033616 GCF_000687185.1 Egretta garzetta | reverse complement strand
GTTCCCACACCACCAAGGCCATGAGCACTTGGGAATTTCAGCAGGGCTTCCCCATCACGAAAACCGGGATGGACAGATGGGAGAGGGAGTTAACATCAGGCGAAACCTGCAGGCAAAATCTCCGAACCTGGATAGCCAGACCCTCAAATATAACAAGTGAAACTTCCTGATAAGCTACGGAATAAATAAAGCAGCAACCCAAATCCCTTGATGTTCCTTCTCAGAAGACCCCAAATCCATCCCCTGGGCTATGGGTGAGGGACTTACAGACCCGGGACAGACCACGACAGTCAGAGGGACAGACACAGCCCATGCACACGGGTAGGTCTGGGGGGTCCCACGTTTTGGTTTTGATGTTTTCCTTCAAAAAAACAAAGCAATCTACAGTTCAGGGACCTCCTGAGCCACAGATGCCTCTGAAGAGGCGATCCCCCATCAGCTGGAGGATAATGAGAACAAACACGTGCCGCATGGGCTTCATCGAGATGGGCGAGCGCAAAGAAAGAGTCTGTGCAAATATTAATTGCGATAATCAAAGATACCAGGGAGCAGGATTGAGGCACGAGCTGCAAGAAGAGAGACCTCTCTCCTTCCTGGGTACCAGGAGTTGCAGATGGATGGGGCTGGCTGGAGGGATGCAGGATGCTTGGGGTACCTGGGCAGACAGATGCAGGATGCTCAGGGTAACTGGGAAAACGGATGCAGGATGCTCAGTGTACCTGGGCAGATGGGTGCAGGATGCTTGGGGTACCTGGGCAGATGGGTGCAGGATGCTCGGGGTGCCTGGGCAGGCGGATGCAGGATGCTTGGGGTGCCTGGGCAGATGCAGGAAAGGTAGGGGTGACCAAGGATGGGATCTTAACACACACTCACAGCCTCCAGGCATTGTTGAAGGACTTGGAACACTTGCGGGAAAGAGAAGCAAAAGCAGGGGACCAGTGAGTGAATAACTTGCAGGCCTTTTCCTTCTGAAAGATGAGAAAAGAGAACCCTGGGGCAGAGAAGATCCTGTATTTTAGGGGCAAACAGGAGCAGTTGCGAGCCATTGGGATGGGAAGTAAAAGCCATCCTGGCCAGAGAAAATCAGGCTGTTAAACCTGGAGGAGAGGGAATATTTTCCACCCAAGGTAGGATCAACGGAACGTGAGAAGGCCTGGCCCATGAAAAGACAGCTTGGGAGAGCTCAAGGACTGCAGCTTCAGCTCCTTCTTCATGCAACTCACAGAGTAAAGGAGATAAATTCAGAAGAGTGAGCGCAAAGGGCTAAGGTATTCCAGAGCCTTGCCACGGAGCCATCTCAGGAGACGCGTAACCCCTGCTCAGTGGCCCTGACCCATGTCCTCAGCATATTTAGCAGGGTTAGGTGACACCAATCGCTGTGCAAATATTTACTCTCCTTTGCTGGCATCGTCTCCAAGTGCTGCTGCTGACTCTATCGGGGTGTTTTCTACTGGATCTGTGTAGGTGCTGAGGAGGCTTGGGATTCCCTGGGTGTTTTGCAAGGGTGGGCTCCATTAATGCAACTAAGGTCTTCAGCATGATGAAGCTCTTCTGATGCCTACGTTCAACACACAGCTGTGCTCCTGGGGGACATAGAAAGCAGGAACCCAGGGCAGGGAAAGCTCCTGTGGCCCAGCTTGTCCATAGCCACAAAGCCTCAATAATAGAGCATTTGACCCCTTTACTACAACACCATCTCCTGCAGGGATCAGCACTGCCTGGGCAAGTTGGACGAGGGCCACTGATGCTCTCAGAGAGGTGGCCAGGAGGAGGGACTGTGCCTGGTGGGGGGCAAAGGGGAGCTGAAGGCTGTAGGTGGCCGTTTCCCCCAGGGTGGGAGGACACCAGGCTGGGAGCAGTCATGGATTTTCACCCCCTGGACTGTTTTCTGGAAGAAGAACTGGAAGAGCCAGTAGACCTCATGTTCTCTCTTGACCAGGAGATGGAAGAGCAGGAGCATCTCACAAAAGCTGTGCTGGTAGTCTGCCAAGAGAGAGGTCATCCAGACACATTCATACTGGAGGGCAGAGATGAGATTGGCACTGCTAGATCCCAGTGGGAAAGATCCTCCCTGGAAAAGTCCCTTGGGGCCACACAGGACCTGCTGCTCCCCTGCCCACTCTCCAGCCTCTGCGTTGCCCACGTAGCTTAGCAGAAGGATCCTCTCCAGCTGCTTCTTGTCCTCCACTCTTCAGCCTCATCTCATGTGCAGTCTCTGCAGGTCCAAACCTGGAGGGAGAGACAGCCACCCATGTTGGACATTCAGAGCAGGGTGTTCATGCCAGGCTGCTTCATGCCATCACGTCCTTCACACATAAATGCTTTTGGGAAAAAACTTCATGGGCAAAAAAAGCTTGAGAGAGGGCAAAGCTGATTTCCTTACCTGGAGGACTCAAGGGGGCTCCAAGACAGTTCTCCTACCCTGATTTTGACCACAGATTTCCTTCTGGCCTGAGAGTCCCACCACCCCTGCTGCCCCAAGTTCTGCCTGCACGCTTGCCTACATCTACAAGAAGTTTTAGCTCTGGGCAATGTATGCAGCCTCCACCAGCTCTCTAAGTAGTTCGCTCCATGCAGAAAGTTGGAGAGCATTTCTTCTTCACCCAGTCAGGGGAAAAAAAAAAGGGAGCAAGGAGATCTATCTGGCTGAAGGCACGACATTTTTCTAAGGCCTTCTCCAGCTGGATGCAGCATCTTTCATTTCTAAAGCGGTGACTTCGTCACAGCAAGGCACTTGAAAAAAAAACCAACCCAAACCTTACCTTCTTGCTTTGGCTGGGTTGATTTATGCAGGTTACATTGATTTGTAACATAAATTTTGCAAGATCATTTAATATTCCTTTTGTTGTACAACTTGGAGAAGCCTAAATGGGAATCTGAATATAATAACGCTCTTCACTGAAGTAAACTCCTTTCATCCACAAAAAAAAAAGGGGGGCTTGAAGGTTCTCTCCCAGCTCCCAGCTTCTTTCTAATGACATCTCTATCTCCTGGCTTTCTATATATAATTCCCTGGGTCACTTGACCCATCGTTGCAAAGCCGGTGGCTCCAGGCGATGCTGTAGCAGGTGCCCAGCCTAGCAGTCAAACGCTGCAGCTCACCGTGAGAAAAGAGGTAGAAAAATGCCATAAATTGGAGTGGCTGTGGGGATTTTAAGGTGTTCAGAAACATAATGCCATGTCCTGGAGCTGGGCCAGTCGGGAGGTAGCACAGGTGGCTGCTGGTGTGTTGCCATCCCTCCCCCTGGCACCACCATGGGGCAAAGACACCCATCCCGGTATCTCAGCCAGCATTGATAGCCCTGGTCCTTCTGTGGCTGATGGAGAGGAGGGAGGATTTCATTGCTGCCTCTCTCTCCAGTCCCAGCACACAATTTCAAAAGCAGCTCAAGGTGATGCAGGACCTTCACATGGTCTTTGGTGGCGCTGACCCCATCACTTCTGCAAGGACTGGTTGACAGCCAGATTAGGGAGCTGATCAGCCTTGCAGCAAGCTCTGCACCTGCCTACAGGGTTAGTTATCCTGCAGATGGCTGGGCACTGAAGCTCAAATCATGGTAGCCCGAACTGGGGACCCCATGGTCCCCTCCCTGTGACTATCAGCACCTCCCAATGAAGCTGCAGATGTAGGAGAACTCCCCGTGCTGTGTCTCCAGCAACAGCTGGATCTTGTCACACATCTTGCACAGCCCCTCCTAAATCTGCCCGCAAGTAGGGGCATGGCTGAAAAACTACCCCAGGGTTTGGACCAAAATGGGATTTCTTACAGATTTTTTTTCCCCGTTTCAGACGCAGAGGGGTGTGCAGGATATGGGGATGAGCTGGCAGACAGGCTGTTGACCACAAACATCTCATCTTGCAAACAGGCCCAAGAGATATTTCCATGCCTCTGGCTGCACAGGGGATGCCAGGCCCTGGGGATGATAATGCAGCACCTCAGGCACCCCATCCTTGTCCCCAGGGGTGGCTTTGGGGCCATACTCTACTCTCGTGGCCTGACAGACCCTCATGAAGGTGCATAGAATTTCGTTTAAGCCCAAACAGCTGAGCAGAAGAGTTTCCAGCCCAGATTTGCCCATTCCCAGATGCACTGGGGCTCCCCAGTGCCAGGAGAAGTGAGGGGGCTCAGGGGTGCTGTAGGGGCATGGTCGGCAGCTGCACGCCCTTGCACCGGGGTGGGGATGCTCGGCACTTTTGCAAGATCAACCCCCTGTCGTGGCCCCTCTTGGACAACACAACTCCATCTCCAAGGAGGCAGGAGCATCCTCCCCCCTACAACCCCATCCCCTGGGTCTTGGAGCTGTAGCTTAGCAGGGTCTAAGAAGTCACCCTGCCAAAAACCACCATTCCCAGCCTCCATGCCACCAGCAAGCCAGCTCTGACCTCCCCCGATGCTTTCCAGCCACTGCCTTCACGACCAGACAGGACAATTTCTCACTACCAGCCCAGCAAGGGGGGAGCAGACTGTTTTCGCAGCTCTCTGCAAGTGTGACAAGATGTCTGGGTTTGTCTCAGAGCTCTCCTGTCTGCTTTCAGGGGAATGAAAAGCTGGGTTTGGAGGCTTAAAAAAAGGAGGGAATAAAAAAAAAAAAAAAAAAAAGGTGTTTCACTGTAAGAATCAATTCTCCCTCACTGGGTAAAGCTGATGAATTTGTAAACTGCAAGAAAAGAATAAAAAGAAGCCAGCAAGCGAGAAATGCCAGATGAGGATAAGCGCAGAACATCACTAGGCAAGGGGATGCTGGTTCCTCAAGGGCTTATCTATTCTCCTAGAAAAACAGGGAGGAAAAGGGAAATTTTCTGGGGGTGCTTTCCCCTTCAGATGCCATGCGGGTGAACCTCCCAGCAAGGCTGGGGATCCCCTGGAGCTACCCTTGCTGCCGCTGAACCTGTTCACCCTGTTGATGGGCATCTTCTTGGCTCTCTACAAGCAAGAGGAGTGTGAGGTCAGCCAGGCAAGGGTAGCAAAAGCTCCCCTGGGTTAACACCATCTTAAAGCTCAAAAGCCCCATCAGCAGCCTGCTTGGCTCCAACACAGCTCCTGTTGACTGCGTACCCTGACTCCCTCGGTGGGAAAATGCAGCCCCAAGCCTACCTCACTCCATTTAATTCCAGTCCAAGCCTGCTTTTAGCAGAGGATAAAAGGCAAGTGCAGCGTGGGTTAGCATTGCTAATTAGAAATGACCAGAGAGGAGGAATTAAGGGGATGAAAACGAGGAGGGGAAACGGAATCTGAAATTTCTGCATCCAGCAGAAGAAACACTTTAATAACGCAGCTCCCAGGGTCCCCAGGCAGGTCCTGGAGGAAGGGCTGTGCAGGCAGCAGGGCGCAGGACCACGGCTGCTGCTGCTGCCACTGCTGCCTGGCTCTTTGAGTGGAGGGGGAGCAGAGAAATTAACTTTTTTTTTTTAAACCCAGCACTAAACCAAAGGGAAGCAAGAGGGAATTTGTGTGCTTCTGCTCCTTTCTTAAAAAAAGGTGGGCTTCAGCAAAAGGTGGGCCACCCTGGGACCAAACAGCCCACGTCCCCATCGCTGGCACCTGCGTGGCAGTTCTGCCACCTTGGGGCTATGGGACTGGAGAAACATGGTGCAGCAAACCAGGGCTGGCTCCGGGTGAGCCAGGGCAAGGTGTATTCCCAAGCCAGGAGACCTAAACTGGAACGTGCCCAAGGTCCTGAGCGATGCCAGCTTGGCCAGTGCTTACCAAGGCACTTGCCTGACCTTTCAGATCCCGTCTCCAAAACACCTTTACAACTTGCTTCAGTCACCCTGTGTATGTCCAGCTGGGCTTTCATCTCCCCAGGAAACCCCCTGGGCTGGAAATAGCATCTAGTAGCGCGTTATGAAGAGGTATGGTGTAGGCTTGCCCAGTTTTTACTCCTCTCCAAGTGGAGCAAAAGACAGGGATGAGAAGGGCTGTTCAGACCCATGTACCAGCAGGGAGAAGGAGGATCTGAGCTGAGAGATGCTGGTGTGGGATGAGGCACCTGCCACCCCCAGCTCTGCAGTGACGCTGATGCATCGCCCGCTCTAAGAGGAGAGGAGGGGAGGGGATCACATGCCTGCGGGGCAGAGATGTGCTGATGGGCGCTGTGAGGTCATGGGGACAGGGGTTCACCAAGATGCGTGGTCACACAGTGTTCTCAGCCAGCAGCTCCTCTCCAACCCCGATCCGAGCCCCTCGGCAAGGAGCTGAAGGTGCCCAAGCCGTTTAGCATCTCTTGGGTTTGCCGATGACCCATTTCCAATGGCTTTGGTAGATCTCAGGCTACATCCCATGTATAATGTGATTACAAGGCTGTGTAATTGCTGCATAATTGTCCTTCTTCCCGAGGCTGGTGCACCCTGGGGTTCCAAGCCTCTCAATCTTAATTAAAAAGAATAAATCTTAATCAATCTCAATCGCAATTTCAGAGCTGGGGAGCGGGGGGATGGATGGGACAGGGGGAAGGGTCCCTCAGCACACAACCAACCTTTGGGGTGTAAGGGGAGCATGAACCCATGAGGGGGAATTAGCCTGGCAAAGGGTCTAGGAGGTGCTGGGCCCCATCATTAGGGGTCTAATTTAGGGCTCTCTTAAATGGTACTTTCACTCCTCAGTGGCTGCTTGTTTGGCAGGGCGAAGTCTCAGGAAGATTCACCTGCCAGCTCCAGAGCACTTCCAAGCAGCCAGGCATCTGCATTTTAGAGAAAAGGAAAACAGGGCATGACCAGAGCTGCTTGCTGTCCTCCGACTGCTGGCAGGCAGGAGCAGATCAGCCTTTTCTTGTCTTTGAATCAAAGGGAGTGATGCCACACCTCCATTTTCTCAGCAAAAGTTTGCAAGAGGAGTTTGAGACCCCCCAATTCTCCTTGCGCTCATCCACTCACAGCCCTTTTGGTTGCAGAAATGCAGTGACCTGCGGGGCCAGGGCAGTGGGATGCAAACCAGCTCCTGCCTGGAAAGCAAGAAGCCACATTAGCAATGGGGCAGAGCTAGTAAAGCTTTGCCAGGATCTGGCCGCCAAGCTGCTGGGACCCAGGGAACCCAAGGATGAGGAGAAAGGGCTTTCCAAGAGAAGGGTTTTCCAAGGCAGGGATCTGGAAAGGACTGCTAGGAATGAAGGCAGGACTTGAGGACAGTGCAAAGGAGCAGAAGCCACCCCAAGGACTTTGCAGGTGCCTGCTGAAGATGAGCTGCCCCATGCGGAGAGCCTGGTCCTAGAAATAAAGCCTGTGCTGTGGCCTCATACCTGCTGAAGTGGTGGGTCAGACATCCAGGCGACAGTGGGGGTAGTCGAATAGAAGAAAAACAGGGAGAAAACAAATGGGAACTAGGGTAAGGGCGGGGGG
>NW_009260435.1:2025669-2026210 GCF_000687185.1 Egretta garzetta | reverse complement strand
CAACCAAAAAGGCAGATAGACGTAGGTAGGTACAGTGGCCCACTCCCCCGGTATGTGGTTGGGAGCATGCAAAGCCTGGCTGGTTGGGCTGCAGGCAGCCATAAATCAATCAGTCTGCCCTCGTTATTGCAGATGAACCACCAGTCATCTGAGATACACAGCTGCTAGTACCCAGGGTGGCATGAGAGAGGTGCTCAGGCAAGTAACGCTCAAGGAAAGGTCTGCCCACAATCCCCATCTCCCTCCTGCATCCTGACCAATCTGATAGCCTTCTATGATGGCATGACCGGCTGGGTAGACAAAGGGAGAGCGGTGGATGTTGTCTACCTTGACTTCAGCAAGGCTTTTGATACTGTTTCCCATAACATCCTCATAAGGAAGCTCACGAAGTATGGGTTGGATGAGTGGACAGTGAGGTGGATTCGGAACTGGCTGAATGACAGGGCCCAGAGAGTTCTGATCGGCGGGGCAGAGTCCAGTTGGAGGCCGGTAGCTAGCGGAGTTCCCCAGGGCTCGGTACTCGGCCCGGTCTTGTTCAACT
>NW_009260435.1:2000853-2025628 GCF_000687185.1 Egretta garzetta | reverse complement strand
TGATGAAGTTCAACAAGGGCAAGTGTCGAGTGCTGCACCTGGGGAGGTCGAACCCCATGCACCATTACAGGCTGGGGGGTGACCTGCTAGATAGCAGCTCTGCTGAGAGGGACCTGGGAGTCCTGGTGGGCAATAAGCTGACCATGAGCCAGCAATGTGCCCTTGTTGCCAAGAAGGCCAATGGTATCCTGGGGTGCATTAAGAGGAGTGTGGCCAGCAGGTCGAGGGAGGTTCTCCTCCCCCTCTACTCTGCCCTGGTGAGACCCCACCTGGAGTACTGTGTCCAGTTCTGGGCTCCCCAGTTCAAGAAAGACGAGGAACTCCTAGAAAGAGTCCAGAGGAGAGCTACTAGGATGATAAAGGGACTGGAGCATCTCCCCTACGAGGAAAGGCTGAGAGAGTTGGGCTTGTTCAGCCTGAAGAAGAGAAGACTGAGAGGGGATCTCATCAACGCATACAAATATCTTAAGGGCGGAATTCAAGAGGACGGAAGCAGTCTGTTTGCAGTGGTGTCCAGTGACAGGACTAGGGGCAAATGGATGCAAACTGAAACACGAGAGGTTTCAGTTGAATATGAGGAAGAACTTCTTCACTCTGAGGGTGGCAGAGCACTGGAACAGGCTGCCCAGGGAGGTTGTGGAGTCTCCTTCTCTGGAGATATTCAAAGCCCGCCTGGATGAAGTCCTGTGTAGCATGCTCTAGGTGAGCCTGCTTTAGCAGGGGGGTTGGACTAGATGATCTTCTGAGGTCCCTTCCAACCCTTACGATTCTGTGATTCTGTGATCCTCCCATCTAGGACCAGGAGAGTTGCCCCCCTAACCCTGATACTTTTAGAGAAAAGCCACCTAGAGAGCAGGGTTTACACTTGGAGAGCTAAAATGGTGTTAGATGGTGCAGCACATGAACCAAGAGAGGTCTAGGTACAAAGAAAAGTCCTTTCAGAGCTGTCTTGTTGAGGAGTAACTGGGTCAGACCTCATCTCCTGTATTAACAACTTTGTCCTTGCTTTTTTCTGTGACTGGCAAGGATCTGGCACACTCAGTGTCCAGGGAAGCCTAGGCAAGTTGAAAAAGGGCTAAAAAAAAAGAGAGTGAAATGAGGAGGAAAAAAGAGAAAAGAATGATCCCAAGAAGCTTTGGAGAGCGCTGATGGAGCAGGAGAACTCAGCTAATTACATCCTCAGAAACCTCACCACTTCCAAATGAATTTTTAATGAAAAAAATAACGCTCTTTTTCCAGTTATTTAACACAGAAAGGAAAAGCTCTAGAGATTGCCACACCATTCCCCAATATCTGCTATGTCTGGGCATCTCAAGACTACACAGAGAGGTGAACCAGAACCTTTTCCAGACAGGTCCTGACCTTGGGAGGCAGGACCAGAAATTAATTGTTTCACACAGACTGAGAAAATGCTCTTTAAAGTGGAGGCAGGGAGATGGGAACTCATAGGGTGATGACACCCCTGACACCCCTAAACTTGCTATGGAGGCCCCAGCTGGAGGCCAAGGTGGAGCCTTCTGTTCAACACAAGGACACACCTCAATTCCCCAGGGCTCTGAAAGCAATGAGAAAACCTTGCTTAGCACAGGACTGTGGGAAGGCAGATGGTGCCACAAACTGAGAGCAGCCAGTACCCTCAAACACCACCTCCGCCATCCAGGAGAACACCCAGCATGGACTTCACCTCCATACCCATGTCTTCTCCTGGCATGACATGGAGATGGGCATTTAGCATCACGGTACATGAATTCTACCTCCCCACAACACGCCGTCATGGTGAAAACTCCCTTGCTGAACCATTCCTTTGCCCAGAGGACAACAGGGTCTCAGCATTGCAGTCCAGCTCCTTTCCAAGTCCTCTGAGCAAGGTCTGCCTGGAGCCAGAGGAGGAGATAATCCCTCATGAGCCATGTGCCATGAAAAACCTCAGTCACCCCTAGAGCTAAAGCAAAAACTGAGTGTAGATATAGGGAGCAAAACCCACCATGATTTTTTTCAAAAACATTGAGAGAAATTCTGAAAGTCCAGCTTCAGGATAAGAGGGATTTGCACCATTTCAAAACAGTTGGACCCATCACCACCTGGTCCTGCCTGGGATGCTGCACCTCTGTACTAACGAATGGAGCTGAATGATGGGTAGCACAATCAAGTCCCGTCTTTGTTTTAAAGCTCCTTTCATCTGCTGCCTTCTGGTTCTCTCCTTGTGAGGAAGAGTAATCATTCCCTGCTCACCCTTCCCCACCGCTCAGGTTTTTATAGACCTCTGTCACCGACCCCATCCGTCATCCCTTCCCCATGCTGATGAGAGCGGGTTGTTTAAGCTTGCCTGGTACACAAGCCATTTCACCCTTCTGATCTCCCTTGACACCCCTCTAAACTGTCACCCAGGGAGCTCCGGTACTCAGCACAGCAGCTAGGAGCTATGAGACGCTCGTGAGAAAGGTGCAGGCACCGTGCTATGTCTGACTGAAACCTCCAAAAGTGAAAATGTGATTATTTCCACCTTGAACCATCTTGCATCCAGCCAAGACTACTTTCAGGCAGCGTTCAAACCCATGGTCTGGAAGCCTGATGGCCTAAAGTTGCGTGTCTGCAGTCACTGGGCAGCTCTTGACTACTCTGCCTGGTGGGTTCATCTCAGCTGTTGTGCTCTCCTGTCTTCTGGTTCCCAGAGACCATGAAATATTAAGGGGGAAAAAACCCCCAAACCAACCCATAAATAAGAATTTCTAAGGGATTTCCAAGGAGGTCTTATCTCCTGCTTGAGTGGGTCAATGTTGGACCCACAGAAATGAGCAGAGAAAGAAGGAAGTGAGTTCTTCTTTGACACAGCTGAGATCTTGCTTAAAAGAAATTGAAGGCAGGGATATTTTATGAGGCAGGAAAGGGTGTTGGGAAGGAGAAGTCCCTTTGGGCAGCAAACCCACCATCGTCCAAATGGCTGTTTAGCTTCTCTGACAGCATCTTCCAGTGACCCATTCATCTTTTATGGATGGAGGGCTACAAACTCTCCCTCCCTGTCCCCACTTTTGTTCTTAAAAACTGTTCCATCAAAAAGATCTATGAAGGGCTCCGTTCCCAGCTGACAAGCCATCTATTTAAAGTTTATATGCCTGGGAACATTCACAAAGTCTTATTAATGGGAAACCGCTGAAGGGAGTAAGCCCATATACAGCCGCCACACAAACACGTCTCCATTATCATTTAGTGCTCCCCAGCTTGGCGAAAGAGCACATTCTCACTCCTCATCCCATCCTCTCCCTGCTTCAGTGCTTGGGACTCACTTATTCCCCACCAGCAGGAGCAGGCAGGTCTGAGGATCTGGCAGAGAGGGACAAGACGGCACATGGAAGGTCCACCTCACCAAAAGGGTGATGCTGGATGCACAACCCCACTCCAGCGCTCTGGGTCTCTGGTTGCAATGACAAGAGGGAACACCATCTAGGAGATGCCTGCGGTGGATGGTTGTCCCTGAGGAGCTGCATCTCCAGCATGGACCAGAGTGCTTCAAAGTTTGCCCAGAAGACAAGCAGCTCCCATCTCAATGAGGCGGACATGGGAACGGCAGAGTCACATCTCCTGGGGATCAAAGGAGGAGGCAAATTTAAAATGAAGCAAGGTGAAACCATCTCCAGTGCATGCTGACAACTTGCAGTATTTTAACCCTCTCTGCAAAGATCCCAGCAGACAAAGTGGGGGCCACATATGGATGCTCTGGGTGGAAAAAGAGGGGTTGGGTTAAAAAGGGCAGGGGGCAGGTAGAGCCTGAGGCTCCCCAATACCCCAGGAGGCTGCTGCAGGGCATCCTGCACCCCAGGTCAAGATCCTTGGGGAAAGACCAGGCACGTTGCTGCCATTGCATGGCAGGAAGAATAACAACTCGTGGGTCGTGCCTCCTCTCAGGGCTGCCTGCTGAGCCCCTCACAAGGAAAAGCCCTCGCTCTGGCAGCTCCACAAACCTAGAGAGGGTCCTTCCACCCTTCCCAACCCCTCACTGTCCAGGGAAAACCATTCTTGCCAACACTGGCTTCACTCAATCTGGTAAAATAAAGAAATTAAATAAAAGTGTCCTTCCTGAGCCATATCAGCTAAGAAATGTAAGTAATTGTGTTCACGTATGCGTGCCCTGGGTGATGTCTTACTCTTGGCACGCTGAGAAGCAGAGCACGACCTTGGATCCTTGAAATCAAAGATTTATCAGTTGATGCCCACAAAGCTCATCAAACCACGCAAGGAGTGGAGCCAAGATGAATGGACAATAAGGACATTGCTCTTCCCAATGCACGTGTAAATAAATGCAGCGTTTCCAGCCAGACGATGACATATCAGATGTGGCCGATCCAAGGTAATTGCTTGTGCTTTTTCTGGCTTCAGATTTCCAACCTTGGGGTTTTCCACATGGAAGTAAGGCCCTGTTCTTCTGAGAAATACCATTGCCCGTGTTTAATTTGACAAGAAGACAAACCAATAAAAGCCTTGAAATGAGAGACAAGAAAAAAAAAAAGAGGATATTAAGCATGAGAAGACTTTCTTGGGATGAGGGATGGAAAAGCCTGCGACTGCAAAGCCCAAATGGCTGAGACCGATAGAGATAAGCAAAGCAACACATGTTGGAGAGGGTCAGCAGGGAGCTGCCGGTCCCCCCCAGCCCTGACCACGACCTCGGGCTGGGCTCCCTCTGCAGGCCAGCATCACGAAGAAAACTTCATCCTGACATCTCCATCACTCCCGCTTTCTGCGGGTTCTGAGTTTCTGCCTCATCCATGACCATTCCCGGGATGGTCCAAATGCCCCCATGCCCACCCCTGAGCAGCTGGCAGAGGTTTTGGAGTGATGAGGCAGCAGGGACCAGGATTTTCTGCTCTTACCCTTATCCAGCCTTGCACTGCTGCCAGTGCCGAGCATCTTCATCTCAGGGGAAGGAGCCACACGTCCCTCCTGAAGGCAGACAGTGCTCAAGGTGCTGCTTAAGCCCATTGCTAAGCCTGGAGGGAGGCTATATACACGGACAGCAATGCCAAGCCTCGCTCTTCCCCCGCAGTCAGGTGGGAAAGGCCACCAGCGCCAGAAAAATGCAATTCCCCAAACACCCCCAAATCCAGCTAATGTAACAGCCTCGCACATTGATTACCCGGTGTGCCCAAATTAAGCAGCTGCTGGGAATTCCCACCAAGATTTACAGACACCGCTTTGCAGCACAGGGGGTTTTGTGAGGACACAAAAGCTGTCACTTTTGGTATTATTCCAGTTGTTAGTGATATTACTTCCTTTTATAGGTTTCAATTTTTTTTTTTTAAAAAAGCACTTTTATCAAGCCATTTCCTAACGAACAGCACTGCCAATTGGCTTTCTTGAAAGAAGTCAAGGTAATGTTGACACTTTATGTCAATGCAGTAAAAAGCAAAATAAGGCTGTTAACTCCTCAAAGTTCGCAGGTTCTCACCTGTGTGGAAATGCCTTGGAGTGCAAAGAGCAGATCCATCATAAATGTGGTACCATGAATCACTTAACACTGCACCCCAGCACCTTCTATGGAGCCTGGGCTTGGATTTCAGTGGGAAATAGATAAGCTCAGCTCAGTGTTTAATGTGATGAAGGCTCCCCATCTATTGGGAAAGGTTTTCTTTGGCTCAAACTCTATGGACAGGTTGGATGTTGCATTGGGACATCCCAGCCTCGAGGTCACTATAGGGAGATAGGACCAATGCTGTATCTTACTTAGAGATAACCTGAAGAAGCAAGCGGACCTGGAGAAGGAAGGCCAGATTTCACAAGGACCAAAGGAAGAGATGCAAAATGGAGTCAGATGTAGCAAGCACGGATCAAAAAACATCAGGAGAGTGTGGAAAAGGGGAGTCAGAGCTCCAGAGAACCTTCCAAGTCGATTGCCTCACCTTGCAGCATCGCTGACAGACAGCCCATCTGGCTCTGGCCCCCAGCAGCGGGGATGGGCGAAGATGCTCCAGAAAAGCAGTTGGGGACTGAGAATAGACAAGAACAACTGCCCCAAGCTTGTCTTACGAGCTCAAAAATAGCCACCCGCCGCAATTAAATCCTCGGCAGGTTATGCACCAACATCATCAGCCCACTGCAAGCTCCTCTCTTGGAGGCTTCAGTCACTGGAAACAAGGTTTATTCGGGGTGAGCTGGAAAATTACAGGGGGCAAGGAGACAAATCACACTGAGATCACCTATCCTGTTGTTTGCTTGGAGTGAATTACACTGGTTTAAATTCAGACATGAGGTTATACCCAGGACATATTTCCTAGATAAATAAGCCACTAGCCTTTTCTACTTGTAACCAGGCAACATGCAGACATGTGGGTGTAGAACACCAATGAATGTTTATATTGGGTATTATAACCTTTATTTACTGTTGGACCGGCGCTATTCTCTCATTCGGAAGAAGAAAGGAAGGTTTATTGCCAGGCTGAGTGGATATGGACTCCTGCCTTACAGCCAAGCCCCACATGGAGAGGAAAAAAGAAAAAAAGAGGTATTAGATCTCCATCCTCCCCAAGCCTTGCATCAAGGGTTCCCTGCCGCAGCTCCTGGCATGGGGAGCAGCTCTTTAAACATTTAACAAGTTAAAATCAGCAGTGAGTGAGAGGGGAAAATAAAAAAAACAAAAAACAAAAAAACCCAAAACAACCACCCAGAGCAGCCTGATTTTCAGCCTTTAGAGACACTGAACCATTAAACTTTCATGCCCAGCCTTTGCCTCCTTGCTGCCTGGCTCTGATCCGATTTAGCAAACACGCGGTCCCAAGGACCAGGACCTGCTGTAGGTGAGGTAGGGAAGTCAAAAAAAATAAAGGGGTGGATGTCTGGGCATAGGATGCTGAGACGCAAAAGCCTATGAAAAAGGTGGGTTCTTGGGGTTAGTCTGTTCAGGATGATTTTTTTTTCTGTGCCAGACCTTCCTTCCACCAGCCCAGCAAGACTGCCAGGGATAAAGGGGGCATCACTGAGGCTGGTAAAAAGGTAACCGGTATGGACATATATATTAAATATATGTATAAATAATATAAATATATAAAAATAAAAACATAAAATATACAAAAATAAAACATATAATATAAATATATAAAATATATATGTTCATATTTTAGTGACAATTTTTCAAAAGGATCTCAGGGGAATTATTAAAAATAAACTTCTTGGTAAGCTAACCACTTCAGTAATACAAAGCACATCAAGGAAAAAAAAATAAATCTCCAGAATGGTTCAAATTAAGGTCCTGTACTTTTGTGCTCCCCCACCCCTTGTGTTCTGCAGAAGCTGTCCCAAATTCCCCATTTCACACAGGTTTCCGACACAGGGCAGCAGATTTGGGATCTCCCTTCGGTGGAGTAAAACCACATGAGGTGAGCAGATACATTTTCTGGGGGTGTACAGCAACCACCAGTGCACCCAAGTCACCCATGTTAAAAAAAACCAACCCCAAAAGCCACATTTTCTGGCTGTGCTCCCTGCTCTGCGCTCCACCGAGGCACAGGGGCCTTGGGCACAGCTGCTCTGCAGCTGCTGGTACAGCAAACCCAAGATCATTTAAGCCCTTAACAAGGTGGGGAGTTGCCCCCAACACCCATGGGTGTCCTGCCCCATGCCAGGGAGCCTATGAGGTACAGGAGGGTGCCCAAGGGGAACACACTGGTTGCGGACCTTCAGCCTGCTGAGGTCCACCTGCATGCTCCCCCCCCCACCGACCCCGTCCCTCCCTTTTGCTCTGTCTTAGTTAAAAAGCCCCTTTTGCAATTTCTTTCTCCACTCCAGGGAAAACCACTTCCCAAACACATGGCTCCAAGGAAAACACAGCCAAACCACGGGGTAAAACGGGTTTCCAGATGCAACAGTGGCTTTATGGCAAGCAAGGTGCCTCCAGCCCTTGGCACAGCCTGATCTCCAGGTCCCATCACTGCACGGCTGACCCCAAACTCTACGGCAGGTACCAGCACCCCCATCACCTCATGACATCGCTGCAGAGCCCAGATCCTGGCCAAGCTGGGATCCATGAGGAGATACTCCTGTACACTCAGGTATTTGCCATTGTTGGAAAGTGGTACCTCCGCTGCTCCTCCTGACCCAGCTGAGCCACAAGCAGGCATTAACCACCAGTCTCAAGCTGCTGATAGCCCACTATGGCATCCATGCAATAAATCCATAGGTATGGCTATATACTGAAGTGTTACAGTGAAGTCCTGGGGCTGCCCAGCTGGTAGGGATGGTGGGTACCAGAATGGTTCTCCTCCTTCCATTCATGGTTCTCCTTCCACACCAGCACAGCTGCTCCATGCCCTGGTGACACCACACCAGGATAACCACAGCATTGGGCCCTGCAGGAATCCCTCCCAAAGCAGAAAACAGGCAGGAGATGGAGATGCTGATGGCACCAGCGATAAAACCAGGGGAGGTTTCAGCATCCCTCAGTCAGACGGATACACCTGTGGGATGCCCTCTTTGGAGGACACCCTTCAAACAGAAGATCCTTGTGAACACCAATTGAGCATCCTTGCTTGCTGATGGAGAAAACCTGCCAGCCCAGCAACCCAGTGGGGATATTTAGAGGAGGGATGGGGCCAGATCCACACTCAGAGGATCTCCTGGAGCCCCCCAGTCTCTGCAGGCAGGCTGGGGGCAGTTAGGGTGGACATCATGTACCAGATGCATCTGCAGCAGCTTTCAAGAGTTTCATTTTGCACCACCTTGACTCAAAAATTTTGGTGCAATTCTTCGCCTGCTGTTTCTCCACATTAAATACGTTTGGCCTGCTTCTGCAGAGACCTTTCTGGGACACTTTCCAGCCTTCTGTCTCTGTTTATCTTGCACCCTTGATAGGGAAAGGCATAAAAAAAAAACCCAAACCAAACCCCCCCAACAACCCAACCTCCAGGCAGGCAATCTGGTCTCTTCACTGCACATCACATCTTCCTTTCCCTTCTTGCTGTCCTGTTCTTGTCTCTACTGTTTCCTCCCCCGCTTCTCCCATTGGCTGCTCTAATAAAACCCGGCCTTTACGAGACCGAGGAAGGAGCTGGATTCATTTTGCTGCAGCCCCAAAAACCAGTCTACCTGTCTTCAGTCCACTTCACCTCTGTGGCATCCCAAGCCCAATTAATATCAGGCTAAAAACTGCCCCATGTGCATGTTTGGAAAAAAATAAGTAGTTTTTTTTTTTTTTTTTACAGGAAGGATTTGCTCTTGGCCATGGATGCAAATCAGGGTGGTGATGCAGGGAAAGAAATTCCTTTTTGCTTGGACCAATTTTTTTTTTTCCTGCTGTTGTTTCCGAAAGTCCAGAGATCAAAATTCTTCCAGTTCTTCCAAATGCCATGAATTTTTTGGATACCAGAATGGGTTTTCTGCAAGAAGCTGATGTTTCCTTTCAAGAAGGAGAAAAAAAAAAAACCCAAACCAAAACTCAAAAGCTTTTTCCTTCTTTTTTTTGGGAAAGGAAATACCAAAATAATGGACTTTGGTGACCACGAACCACTCTGCTCCTGGGTGTTTCCATCCAGGGATGCAGCCACCAGCAAGGCATGAGGGTACCCCAGGACCCCCAAAGTTCTGGGTGAGGGCCAGGGCAGCAGACCCCAGCCCACGAGGGAGCAGCACAGGCTGTTTGCCTTCCTTCAGAGGCTGTTTTTCATCCCATGGCTCTGCAGAGACATGCAAAAAAAAAAAAAAAAAAAAAAAGAAAAAAGAGGTGAGTCTTGCCAAATGCTGGCTGGGAAGGGATTGAGCCATGGATAGTGCAGCGAGGGTCTCGCTGGGGACCCACTCACCAACGGGAGCTCTCATATGGGGGCTGGGGGTTATAAATAATCCCCAGAAGAAGAGGAACCTGCTTATTTTAGTGCTTGAATATAAGACTTGAAAAGCAATCACCCTGAAAATTCACAGGGTAGGTGCCCCCGCCCCGCAGACAAAGGGCTCAGGGGGCTGCAGCAGAGCCCTGAGGGGTCAGGCAAGGGGGGGGGCAGCTGTCCCCACCAGTAACTGCCTGTACCCTTGCCCAGAGACTCACCCAAAGCTAAGGATTTGCAGCCCTGGTCCCACCCCTGCCTACGCTGCTGCTTCCCTGGGCACAGAGTTAAACTAGAGCCCCTTGGGCTGGGAGAGCAGAGGAGAGCGGGAGAGGTGAAACAGCAGCATAAGGAGGGCAGGACGGGATAAATAACATGAAAGGAGCACAAATAACATCCACCAGGTCACCAGTTACAGGGGACAGGGGGGGCTCCCATGCTCAGCGCATCCCTTGGGGACATCAGAGGCACAGGGTGAGCCAGGGAAGTGGAGCAGCTCCATCCTGGAGGGATTATTCAGAGATAACTCACAGCATCTTGTCCAGGCAGCTTACAGTGAAGCCTCCATTGGCCAAGAAAGCTCCCAGCAACCTGTTGCCAGAGGAAGAAAACACCTCCTCACCACCTCCATCTTATCACCTCCTCCACCAACATCACCACTTGCATCACTGCTCTCCACCCCTTCTTATCTACTTTATTAAAGTAATTAAGCTCAGCTTGAAGCGATTGCTGCTTTGGTGCTGGGAGGCACCCTGGGGGATAAAAAGAGACTCAGAGACAGGGAGCTTATGGAGTACAGATCTAAATTACTTCTGTAGGGTTCAGAGTGAACAACTCATTGTGGTCACCAAAAAAAAATCTCCAGAAGGGTGGTACTGTATCCCAAAATCAAGCATGCCTCTCAGTTTAGCACCACTGGAAGGAATTCTATGTCCTGTAGGATATACCAAAAGGGAATTGCATTTCAGTAAGTAACAGTGTTCCACTCGGATAGCATTTGAAGGGTGTAATGCAACATATAATATGAAGCTTATACGTAAGTGAGACAGTAGAAAAGTCCGGATTAAATTAAAGCGATACTGTTTCGATGAAATGCTTTGACTGTCAAAATGAAACACAATTGAAAAGATCCATTACGACACTTTTGCCATAAGGGGTGATGTGGGGGTGTGTTAATATGCTTCTAGGAATTTTTCCAGTCCAATAAAACTGCATCTTCTGCAAGAAAACTGCTCAGCGACATCGCAAAGTTCCCCTTTGGGAGATTCCCTGAATCTCCCAGAGGGTTGGGGATTATTTTATCTCCTGCAGGGAGTGCTGGCAAAGCCAGCCCAGCACATCCCTGGCACAGATGGCCGATTCACTGGCTCATCCGGGGGTACCATCTCAGCTCCAGGGCTCCTTGGCCAGGCCAGGCACTTTGGGCTTCACAGCACTGGAGAAATAAAAGTAAGAGGGGGGGATTGATATCCCAAGAGCCCTCCCAGAAGCAGGGAAGAAAAGGGGATTTTTGAGCAGAAACAAGCAATTTTCCAGGTGCAAAATGGGCAGAGGAGACCCCAGGTTGTGCTGTGCTCATGTCCACAGCTCCCTTTCTGTCCCTCTGTCTTCCCAGCCTCATCAGGTCTGTAGTGGCAGTGGGAAGCCCTCCCCTGGGGCAAAGAGAAAAAAGAGAAATACATCCATCTCAATGCATCTGGCCAGCGGAGACACGGCACCAGCTCATCAAGTTATCCCCCAGCTGGTGATGCTCCTCCATCCTCCAAGCGGTCCCCACCACTCGAGCGTGCCACAATTCATCCACACTCCAAGGGCATGGAGAGAAGCGGGGGGTGCTGGGGAGAGAGCGAGAAATCCCTGATGCATTTATTAAAGATCATTTTGGTCATAGCAGAAAATTGCTGGCAGCTCCAGCCCCATCATCTGAGCAGCTGCCATGTGGCCTCCAACCCTTCCCTGCTGGAAGCCAGCCTGGAAATGAGCTGGCCCCAGTACCAGAGTGCTACCCGAAGGATTGGAGGGGATTTGTTCCTTGAAATCCAACCCAGTGAATATCCTGCCTGCTCCCTGGAGGGAAGCAGAGCCCTGCAGGGCCAGCCTGGGCTAGTACAGGCACCTCCAAGGGCATCAGGGTCCTCCGGCAAGGTGAGGATGTGCTGGAGGAGCAACAACAAAATCAAGATGTCCAGCGTGGTTGCACCAGCCTGGAAACATGGGGGAAGCATCATGGTCCCTGCAAACGATCACAGCAACAAGAGCCAAGGTGGGAGAGGATCACTCCTCCTGTCCCCCCTGTCTGTCCAGCCCAGCCTTCTGCTGCACCTCATCAGAGGAGAAACCATCAGCCAAAGCCCGAGTGATGCTCAAACACTTCCCAGTGCTTTGAGGCATTGCACTCTTCAAAGCTAAATGTCCTGGAGGGCTCCAAAAATGCTGTGCAAATCACAGAATCACAGAATCACAAATGGTCAAGCCAGAGCTACTGGTCTCCCATTGATGCCCAGGCAGAGGGAAGGGTGGGGGTCCACCCGTCTGGGTTGAGCCCCTGGTCCCCATGGTGGCATGGTGGCTTCCAAAGGGCATCGGGTACCACCTCACAGGTGGCTCAGCAGCACCAGTGCAGGCAGCATCACCCTCCTGCTCCATCCCCAGCACCCTGCGACACCATTGGCAGCAGTGGCAACATGGCAAGATGCCACCACCTGGCTGGAGCTTTGTCCCCTGCCCCTCGGCCACCAAACTTCCCCTCTGCTCCCTAGCTCCATCAGCCAAGCATGGCCCTCGGGAGGGGGCACCTTGTAGACCCACCCTGCACTCCAGCATCCTGCTCCTGCCTAGGAGTCCCAACCAGGCTGGGGCTGAGCTGGTGTCCCAGCCCAGGGACACGCTGGCTGGTGTGCAGCGGGGTGGACGCCCCAAGCCATGGCACTGGTGCTGCCAAGGCAAGTCTCACACAGATGGGCAGCAAACCATCTCCCAGTGGGAGACCTTCATCTTTCATCAGACCAACTCCTGGGGATGATTTTTCACAGGAAAAACAAGTCTATGCTGGAGAATTTGGGATGCCTCTTTCATGGCAGGAGACACGACAGCCTCCCTCCCTCCTTCCACCTCCCTCCCTCACCTCCACCTTGCTAAAATCCAATTTAAAAGTCACGGCGTGCCAGCCTGCTATCCCAATGGGGGTGAGGAGCAATTTCCTCTCCTTTGCACACTTCAAAGGTGCTCGTGATCTGAGAGCGTCTCCCTCTGGTTCCCTTCCCCTCCAGCTTGTTTCCTCATCTGGCAGCGTCTGTACTTCCAGCTCCTCTTGCTCTCTCCCTCGCCCACGTAGCTGGTAGAGAGCTATGTGCGGATGGCAGCTCCGCTTCCTTTCTAGAGCACCAGGTTAGCAACCCTCAAGGAATTTTGTTTAATTTTTCTCCAGTTTTTCTTTTTTTTTTGAGCTTTTCCCCCACTTTTTAAGTCATTTCAGCTCCAACGTGCTGGATGTGCGCCTAGCTGATGCTTGGAGAAGATGAATCGCTGTCTGCTATACATCCTTTATGATTTGTCTTAGGATCATGTGTGTTCAAGCTTCAGCCTCCACTCGTTTGTGCAAGGAGACCATGTCCCATTGCCCAAGGTCTGGGCGAGCCCCAACATTGAGCAGGTATGTGACTGCACGCCCACCCCAAGGAGATGCACTGAAGCTGGAGATGAAGCTGGAAGGTCTCACCAGGGCCCTTCCTACAACATCATGGAGGAACAAGTTCAGATCCACCCTGCAGAGAGGACTCAATAAAGAGACAAACTTGGCTGTCCCAAACCCAGAAGGAAATTTGGAGCAGGGTGCCCCTTAGGAGAAGGTTGGGCTGAAGGCAACTGATTTCTTCTCAGACAGCTTTCATGCCCTGGAGCTCATCCACCAGGAAGCTTTACCTGTGTGTTCGTGGTCCTTTTTGTGTCCAAATCAGATGGAAACAGTGAAAAAGCACTGATCGACAGTCTGACAAAGCTGCTCCTCCTGCTTCTGCTGGCAGGTGGATGATGGGTGCAGGCACAGCCTGAGGAGGAGAGCATCCCCAACAACCCTGGCATGGACAGCCCATGGCTTTCCAACCGGAGTGGCTTCCTTGCAGGCACAGGTTTCTGGCAGAGGAGATAAAATAGACGACAAAAGGTGCATTCCAACATCAACAGGCCTATTAATTATCTTGCAGAGAAATGAAATCCTTTCGCAGTGGCAGGAGGGAGACGCATGTCCTACCACACTGGAGAAGGCTGACAGGAGAGGAAACCACCCAAAACTGGTGGGATAAGAATGAGCTTGGTTCTCCGGCTCGTCCTGGGATTACCTTCCATGTCAGGTAGGAATCAAAAAGCCAAATAAATCATAGATACAGGTTGATTTATATGGTTTAAATAAAGCCTTTCAAGTGGAGACATTATCCACTGGAAACCCTTAATGAAAAGTTAGTAATGTTCTCAGAAGCAGAAATATTCTCAGCGTGAAGGCAGGACATCTATTAAAGACAGTAAAATTAGATGAATGGGGCTCAAAGCTTCTGATTTTTAATACGCCAGTTGGACATTGCAAATTTAAGCTAATGCCATTTGGAATTAGTTCTGCTCCCAAGGTATTTCAAAGAGTAATTTAGCAGATATTTGAGGGATTAGGAGGTGCTGAAGTTACAACAGATGATATTTTAATTTGGACTGTGGAACCTCAAGGAACATCATGAAAGGCAGAGGCGACTTCCGCAGACAAGCGAGAGGAAGAAAGTCCTATCTGCATATTGAAGAAGTTCAAATGGCCTCAGGTGAATCACGTTAGCCCTGGTGCTCTCCAGAATAAACGCCAACTGGCTGTTGAAACAACTTTCAAAACTACTTTGACACTGAGGCCAAGATGCTTCAAGTCAGCAGTCAGCAAGGCGGGTGCTGAAGGCTCCTGGAAAGGTGCCCTTCGTTTTCTGCCCAAGTAGGGTTTGGAGATTCAGCTGCTGGGAAGTCTCTGCCAAGGATGCTTCAGCTTCTCTTTCAGAGATCTCCTCAACCCTGATGGACATGTGGAGCCGTGATGTGATTTCTAAATCCAAATATGTGTCTTAGAGGAATTAAGATTAAAGGTTGAGTGAGAAATGAAAAGGGTCAATGTGAAGATGCTGGGGAAATCCCTTGCAATGAAAGTCGTGCCCTTGCTGGTGTCCCCATAGTGTGGCCTTCTAGCAGCTTCGAAAACATGAATGAGCTGAACATCACCGGAGGGTTCTTGGCTGCTTTGAAAGGACTCCGTGCCATTATACAAGGGAGATGCAAGTTTCCCTTTAAAAGAAAAGCTTTAAAAAGTCTAAGCTTTAAAATTGCCAGGAACCATTCACCCTCCATGGAGCCACTGAGCCACATCACCCGCCCAAGGACCCAAGGCTGGAGACAGTCACAGCCATCTCCAACCACCTGACCAGAGGGATGGAGAAGTCATTGCAGCAGGGAGAAGGGTACAAACCCCACAGGAAGATTGAGAAGTCCCCACTGAGCAATGACACTAAGAACTGCTGGGTTTCGTTTGCTGCTTAGCAAAAAAAGAAAGAAAAAAGGGGAGGGAAAAAAGTATTTACCCTGTTTATAATATTGCTCTGGATCAGCGGATTAATTATTGATATAACTAGAGATGAAAGCAGTCTCCCAACACTTCCCATCGCATCAAACCCCCACGCGAGGTTTCCATCCATCAAACTCCCTGGAAGGGAATAGCCCAAGAGCAAGAGTCTCCAGGGGAAGGAGAAAGGAAAACCACCCTGCCAGGAGAGAGGTCCCAGTGTCCAAATCAACTCCAGGAGCAGCAGAGTGAGGAGTTGGTTCTCCGAGACCTACCACTGGACACGACTTTGAGCAAGGGATGAAATGATCCCCTCCATGGGCACATGCAAATTAATTTGGGGGGTGAAGGTGACAATATAAATACAAGCTCCCGCCGGCTTCAATAAATCTGCTCTGCAGTGGGTGCTCCAGACTTAGGCAGAGCGCTGCTCCAAGAAAGGCTGGCTATGAATTAATAATTCATGCTAAAAATCTGAGCCAAATTTCTTGATGTGAGTTTGCAGCCTTTGCCCCGGAGCCAGTGGCTGGTGCCACCCTGACCACCGTGCCTCCTCCTCGAAGAGGCTGGAAAAAGAAGGAAAACATCCCATGGAAAGTGGAAAAAAAATCTAATTTTTAAGTCACATAGGCACCATGGTGGAGATCTGGTCTTGTCCCCCTCCCTGAGTCACCGAGACGAGGAGGGGAAGCAAGAAATAACATTCCTGATTGAAGCTCCTGGGAAGGACTGGGGAGACATTTGCTCTGTGGCGTAATTACCCACCCTGGACTGTGGCCAGGACTCAGCCCAACATCAGGTCTGGGTCCAGCTGTGCAGCTTCATCACAGCTGGAGCGCAGCCGTGGCATTTAGCTGATTCCTTCCTTCGGGGGCAATGAAAAGCCAATCTGAGCAGTGGGGCGAGAAAACACTGCAGCGATTCTCATGCTGGAGGGCAGCCGTGCCGCGGCGGTCCCCAGGGAAGTGCCCACATCATGGGAGCTGCCAGCTTACCATCGTGTGGCATGGGGCTGCCCTTCCCTCCTGCCTCCGCACCCTCATGTGTGGCAGACCCCGAGCATCAGCAGTGACAAGGCTCACCCCAGACCAGCTTGCGGTGGCAATGGGTTGGGGGACCACACTACCCAAGCATGGCTTTGCAAGAGGCACAGGGACACCTCATCTCCCTGTTCAGCTGACGAGGCAGACAAGACATGTTTTATTTGCTGCAGTGTGGTTGGAGAATTGAGCACCCATGGGTGCCCCAGACCATGCTGCAAGGAACAAGGCAGGCAGAGGATGTTCTGGTTTTCCTTTTCCATTTGATGCCCCAATCCAGGTCCTGCACCGATACCCAGCCACCCTCTCCCCTTGGAGAAGCTGCCCCAGTTTCCCTTCATTGCTGGTGGTGGGGAGGCAGGTGAAGCACACCGCAGTCAGGTGCTGCCCTCCTTCCATCTGCTCCCAGGGGAGCTGGATCCCCTTATTCCACCTCTCACAAGATCTTTGCCTCATCCTTGGTGCCTCCAGATCTAGATACTGCAGCCCCATGAGTCCAAACCTTCCTTTGTCACCTGGAAACAAAACAATTGGCATTTGGAAAATGCACCAAAAAAAATTTGTAAAAATAGGTAGACAACTACAAGGCATCCAATCCACTTTGGTAGTTACTTCTCAGGGTTTGAGAGAGGCATTTTTCAATGCTTGAGGTGGCCAGGCTTTCTCATTTGCCTCCAGCCTCCCTGTGAAGGGATCTGCCATCACCAAAACACCAAGTGCCAGGGGAGGGAACCAGAAGTAGAGGGAGGATTTTTAAAGGCACCTAAGGGAAGAAAGACACCTTTGTGTCTTCCCCATGATGGGAAGCTTTTCGGTTGAGATTTTTGTTAGAAAAGGCTCCTGCTCCCGACAGACTTCCAAGCGGAGGTCCTACGAGGGGAGGAACTCCATGAGATTGAGAGGAGGCTTCCTCCTGTAAACAACTGTCCCATGCACAAGCAAAGAGCCACGTGGGGAGGAGCTGTATGGTGGAGGGGGAAGCTCCTGGGGAAGGACATACCATGGGGGGACATGTCCTCCTGTGAGGGTCACCTCTTGCTGCAAAGCAAGCTGTGGGCACACCCTTGCACATAGCAGGAGCAACCAGCTTGGCCGGCTCCTCCCTGGCTGTAGCCTTGATCGTGAGGATGCGGGGACACACCTTTTCCTTCCAACCAACTATATGAAAGACACAATTACCACCCCCCCAAGAAACCCCTAAAAGACCCAAACTCGCACAGACGTCCAAGTTCCCCCTGAAACCTCAGCCAGTGGCCATGACCAAAGAGACACAGGCAGGTTTGGATGGACAGGAGCTTGGGTATGGACTATTTTTATCTACTATTATTTGATGGTGGCTGCAGGACATCTCCGGTGACAGAAGAAGGGTTTAATCAGCCTCATTCCACCAAAAAGCCCGGGTCCCATGCTAAATTCACGGGGGGCTCTCTCCCTTCGGGGTTTGTACAATCGCTGAATCTTTAATAGCTTGTCCTCACACAACCCAACTTTTTTTTTTTTTTCCAAGTCTGGAAGCTTCCTCTCCTGCTCATCAGCAAATCAAATTTCTTAATAGCAAAGTAAAATAACCTCAGAAGTAATGGAAAAAAGGGAGGGATTACGTTTTCCCAGGGACCTTGATCTCTTTTATCATCTGATTGTCTTCAGAGGGGTGGTTTTCTTTCAATCTAATTATCGAGTGGATATGTGTTGTCGGCTCTCTTACACATCCCAGCTTCCATCAAAACAAAAAAAAGAGGATAAATCCTCTGTTATTGTTTTTTGATGAGAAATTCATGCTAATGACTTACATTTGGGGAAATTTTCAGTGCGTTTACCTTGTTTTCCTGAGAGGTGTCCCATGGGAGCTCTGCTATGGAAGAAATGGCCATGAGGAAGAGCCAGCTGTTGCTAAGAAGAAGAAAGGGATATGCACGCCCAAGATACTTCCTGAAGGACTTGACCCAGGTCTTCAAAAACTGTAATCCACGTGAGGCTTTCCATGGCTGGTGGCCAGTTTGGGGGAGGGCTTCCAGCCAGCAGGGTCCAGCCAAGCTCCTTCTGCACTTGGCCATGAAACGGAGAGGAGACAACTGTAAAAAAAGAGGGAGGATTGCTGAAGGCACAAGGGAAGAGTTTCCTGGGACCATGGAGGGAGCAACAGTGCAAAATGAAGACCCTGCAGCAAGATGTGATGGGAACAAGGTGGGAGGTATCTTTCCTCGAGAAAGGAGATGGAGACAGTGACACGGGAGATGAGGATGTGCATGGGGAGAGATGGGTCAGGCGAAGAAGATGGTCCTACTGGAGAAGGTGGACGCAGGTGGAAGGCAATGGGAAGGGGCGGCCATGGGGATCAGGACAGCACATGGTGTCCTGCCCTGCCTGGGGATTTAGAGGCAGCAGCAGCTGGTGGTGCATCTAATTACATGGCTGAGTTTCCCTCTCCAGAAACAGCTCAACATCTCTCTCTCCTCAAGCCTGGCAATGTCAGGGTCATGCCTGTGAACTGGGGATGTGTTCGGTTTGCTGTAGGAAACACTCAGCTTCTCTCTCAGGTACTAGCATGATTCAGACAACTGGTGATTTCCAAAAAAAAACCCCACCGAGACTGTGAAAATACAGGAGGAAGGGGAAATCTCCAGACATAAACACCCTCCAGAGCCTGTCCCCCTTGAAATCGAGCTCCTTTACTGTCCCAGTGCAGCATGTGTAAGAGCATCCATGTCATGAGCACACTGGGGTACCTCCTCATACTGATCAAGGGAAGGGGAAGGAAGCCCTTTTTTGTTTTTTCTGTCTTCCCAAAAGGCATGGATAATGCCATCAGCACCAGCCATCTTCCACATGACCAGCACATTGCCAGCGACATACCCAAGAGGTGCTCCATCACTGAGCTTTTTCCAGGAGAAAGGGGTGTATGCTCCTCTTGATGACTACTTGTTGCTAATGTAACACCATAACTAGACATTAGTGTATTAAAGCAAACATATTAGTGCCTCTTGACAAAACCAGCAACTTCTGGAGATTTGCCTCTTGCTAGGGTCACCTGAGCCCTCTCTCCCTGGCATGAGGAGCAAGGCAAAGGTTCTTGGAGAACTGCGTTTAAGCAGCGTCACCTGCAAAGGTGGAAAGGGCATTGAGAGTCTGTGTCCAAAGAAAGCATCTAGGGCTTGGAACATGTTGATTCACCCTCCCCAGGAGGAAGGAGCACTGAGCTGGGCTAGCAGAGGAGACAACATCCTGCTCTGGGCTGATCATGCTGGCATCAAGAAGGTTAAGCATCAGCAGGGTGGCAGAGACAAGACCTCAGCATAAAATCAAGGTATGTGGAGAACAAAATTAGTCAAGGGCACCACGAGATGTGGCATGAAAAAATTATTTAACTGCCTGCCCACCAATCCTTGCAGCCTGGTAATGCACAAACATCACCAAGCTGCTCATTTATAAACGCACGTTTGACCCGGTCGGTGCTGCTGAGAGCTGGTGGGAAGCGGTACCTGCCAGGAATGCTGAGATGGCTCTGACTCATGCTGGCGGGAGTGAGAGGTGGAGGAGGGACACGGCTTGAAAGCAGCCCGACTCAATGTTTGCAGCCCCGGTGAGAGCTTGGAGAGCAGGACTTATTCATTACCCAAGACCATGAAGACTCAGTGGCATCTCCCCAGGGCTTCACACACCTCCTTGTCCCCGAACTTCCTCCATTGCAGGGATGCGCCCCAGCTCTGCATCGTGTCCCCAAATGCATAACGTACAAAATTGATCAAATCCCTCCCTAATGACACCTTTTCTTTAAAATACTCTGTTCAAGAGGAATGGTGGTCACAGTTAGGAAATGTTGCAGCATGCAACAGGTAAAGTGAGAAACTGTCCAAAAGCCGGAATTTATTCAAAGACAACAGAGAGAAAGGAAAAGATTTTTATGGTTAGACTGATGGTGATACGTAAGGGCAAGACAGATAATGCAGAAAGGAACGGGCATAGTTTTATACTGTAAGATATTCCAGATAAACAGGAGATGGATAGATGAATAGATATAAATGGATTAGATAAATAGATTGTAGCAAGGGAAAGGAAAAAAAAAAGAATTAATATAGAGAGCGCACTTCATTTCCCAAATAAATCCTGATCTCCCTTTTCGGTCCTTGATTTGCAGACTTAAAATGCACCTCCTTTGGCAGACGGGTGAGAGAAACAATAAAAAACTTCCTCCCCTCTTTTCCAACCTCTGGTAGTCACCTCCCACGGCAGTGTTCGCTCCTGACCCACAGGTTGCTCAGAGCATGACCATAACTCCAAAGCCCCCCAAAAACCACAGGCAAAGGCTGCTGCCTGCCCCCTGTATGCACCCCTGCAAGGAGGGTGCTGATGCTCCAGGATGAGCAGGGAAGGCCTCTCTCCATCCTCCACTTGACCTGGGTGAGGAACCGCGGGCGCGGGTGCTTACACCTCATCTACGCTGAACACCCATAAAGCCACGGATGGTGGCCTTCTCATCTACTGCTGCTTTATTTCTAGGCCACGGGAAAAAGAAAAAAAAGGAATGCGATTTCCTCGTAAAAGGTGGAAACGTCACATGAAGGTGAAAATCCTGTTTGCTGGTTACCTATTTGCTATTTACCCTCTTTTCTTGCTCGTGCATTCTGTCCATCATATTTGCAGCTCCTAGGAAGAAGAGAGGAGGTGCAGCGTGCCTGCAAGATGCCTTCAACCTTTGTTGGCACTACTTCTGTGCCCGCCAGGGCTGGAAGCCTCACTGGAGACCCAGAAACTATGCAAGTGGTAGCTCAGTCCTGCATGAAGCCAGGGGTAAGAGCTTGGAGTTGCACCCAGCCCAGCTCCCTCCCAGCCTGGCAGAGCTCCAGATGATGGGGAAATGCTGCAGCTGCGTCGCAGACCTGCTCGATGCATGCGTAAGAGGCAACATTCTACAGCCACAAAGGAGAAAACACCTTCTTGCTTAAACAGATGGGGAAACCCAAGAAGAGATGGATGGATAGGGAGCAGGCGGTTGGGGACTGCGCACCCGGTGGGAGCCGTCACCCTTCTGCAAGCTAGGTTTGCAGCGTACAAGCGTGCACCTTTGGGGATCAGCTCAAGCAACCCACCTCGAGTCATGTTGCATTTGCTAGAGGGTTGGAGCATGCACATGTATCTCGAGGGGGAAAAAAAAAAAATCTCTTTTTTTCCCCAACACAAGCCTTCAGGTAAAGAAAATGAGCACAGGCTGCTTTGCGCGGGGCACAACCAGCCCGGGGAACTCACTGCCATGGGACAGCACCGAGACCAAGGGGTCTGTGAAGAGAGAATTATTGAGAGATATCCCGCAACAAGATCTATCAGGAATGATGGATAGACAGGCTGGGGAGGTTTTGGATGCAGACTGCGGGGTTTCTAATCTGCACATGAGATGCGAGGTTTGATGGCGGCGGGGGGAGCCCTGAAAGCGCTCGCTGCCTTGGGGGCTTTGCTGGCTCCGCCGGGATGGGAGCAGAGCTTCTGCAAGAGACCCCGGGGGCTAAACCATCACAGTGAAAAATTAAACCCTGCCTCCCCCTGCCCAATCACCTGCGAGGGATTTAAGTCTAAATATATCTTCTCCATCACAGCTTGTATTTTGAGCAGTGCATTAATATGAACGGCGGGACGCTGGTGGAGGCGGGCAGTGGGGGAGAAATGGGTCGGAGCATTGTGGGCAGGCGCGGGCTGTTCCCAGTGTCCCCGTGGGACCCCGCTCTATGGGAGAGATGGGATGCTGGGGCTGTCAGTGCAGGAGGATGGGAGAGAGCAGGCGTGGGGTTTCAGGAGCACAGGAGGGGGTGTCAGCATGGAGTTGGAGGTATATTTAGGTGCTTGGGGGTGGGAGGGAAGAGGGTTGTGCAGTGGGGGCAGCTGCGCGTGTGAGTCACAGCCCATGATGGTATGTGTGCCAGCCGTGACAGGGGGGTGCTGGGGATGTCCCCAAGGAGAGGCAATACCTTGGGCAGGGGGGTGCAAGGGAGGTGTAGGGGGAGGTGGATGCACCAGGCATCCCTCCAGGATTGCTCCCGGTGAGCCAGAGCCACCAACACCCCCACGGGCATCTGTGCTTCTCACACTGATCTCCATCCATGCCCTCCCATAGAGCATCCCCAGGCTATGGTGTGGGTTAGATGATGTACCCCAAAACGGTCCTGGCTTGCCCTGCTGGCATCAATTCTAGGACCCCCAGAGCCACAAGTCACTGCAGACCCTGGGGCTGGCGCAGTGGCTGTCACTGCTGCAAGGGTGCAGCAGCCAGGCTGTGATGCCACCACCCCATCCTGAGTGCAAAATAACTTCTTGCACCCCTCAAGGGCTCCTGGAGATGCCCAGGGTGGTCTTTGGTGCCCAACTTTGATCTACCCAGCAGGAACATCTGAGAGGGGCACAGGTGTCCCCACCAAAGGGGAAGGGCACTCAGTAGCTGTCCCCAAGGTCTGGCCAAAGACAGGCAACCACACATCACCCCATCCAGGAGAGAAGAGCTACCTGAGCATTTTTCCAGCAGATTTGCTTTTTCGCATGAAATATTTTCCAGAGCAGCCTCAGAGACCTGGGCGCCCCGGAGATTTACACGTGTGCAAGCACCAGCGAGGCCTTCCTCCTAAGGAACATGAAACCTGGCCATAAAACCTGCCAAAACCCAGAGAGGAAAAACCCAGAAGGCAGCCAGGGGAAAGCGCATCAGAAATAAGTTTTATGGAAATCCCCACATTTTGTATATTTGCTGAGTTTCGATGTTACTGCGGGACGCTCATGGCTGGGTGGAACCAACCCACCCCCTGCATCTTTACATCTTTCTGACACAGCTTCAAAGAAACGAGGGGGTTGTGTTTTCTTTCCTTCCAAAGGGTGGCAGGACACAACCGCATCTTTGTCCAGCTTTGCTGGAGTCAAAAAATCACCCGCAGTGGGATTTCAGTAGATTCACCTGCATTCACGTGGCATTGGTGCTGCAGCATCTCATGGGGGCATCGCTCCCAGCTTCAGCTGCCTGGGGCTCACACGGCACTGCTCCATCAAGCCCCACTCCTGCATGGCCAGGAAGGTCAGCATCTCCTTCGCCCAACCCGATGGCCTTCTTGACTTCATCACGTGCTGACAGAGCAACATGGAGAGACCCACCAAGCCAAACCTCCTCAGGGAGGATCTCCATGCCACCACCACTGAGTCCACAGCTCCTCCAGCCCAGCACTGAATTTATATCTAAAACGTGTTTTCTGAAGGACACTTTAGGCCCGTTGCAAGGCAAATCCCTCCTGACACTGGAGTCCTCCATCGCTAGCAATGACTGCGACGGACACAAAACCGAGCTCCTACCAGGTTAATCCAGCATCGTTCCCATGGAGGAGCCTACAAAGAGCATCAGATGGGGAGGGCTTTCCACTCCCAGAAATAACAAGTGGTGGAGATGGCTCCAGGGTGTCAATCCACCCTTCGTGCTCAACCCATCCTTGGGAATTGCCAGCCTGGAGCTCCCAGGGGCTGCAACCACCCATGGGAGGACACCCACTTCCAGCCCACTCCTCCTCGCACCTGAGCCCTTTTCCAAGGTCCTGGGACACGCTAAGAGAAATCCCCAGGGTACCTCAGACGCCATCAGCAATGCTTGGAGCAGTTCAGAAGCCTTCCCCACAGCCCCAACACCCCTCAGCCAGCTGCATTTCTGCATCTAACGCCGACGGTTCTGAGCATCAGGCAGGGTAATAACACTCTTCGCATCATCCAAAGGACGACATAAATTTTTCAGGATCTTCTGTTGGCGGCGATAGAGATCAAGGGCTGCAAGCAGCGCCGATCCGCGGCAGACAAAACCGAGTTTGTCAGCAATTTGTGAACGTTGGTTTGACGCTGCTGCACTTGCAGCGATTCCAAATGCTCCCTGGTCTCCCGTTCCCTGTGGTCCTGCCACCCTGCCTGCCCACGGGAATTACCTGCGGGGATACAGCTATAGCTGCCTCCTTTATCCAGGCAGATTAAAAAGAAGAGGTTCTGGGCTGCAGACAGGCATGCAGGAGCAATATATTGGCTTGTTCTAGCTCATTTTGAGCCCAGCCATGCATACATCCCTATACAAGGTGCCTATAGGCGCTCAGGGCTATTGCTTCCCTGGTTTTCTTCTGCAAGAAAATGAAAACTCATGGAAAATCTGGAAAAATGAAAAAAAAATAATTCTGATTTTTAGAAGTGTTTTAGCATTGACCTGACTTCATCTTTTGAGAGGATGGTTCCACCAAAACATCCCCAACCCACCGTCTATATATAACCCCATCACCTATGCATCGTCAAAGGCATTGCAGGTGTTGGCACAGTCCCACCACATAGGAGGGTACCTGGA
This sequence comes from Egretta garzetta, assembly GCF_000687185.1. Classification (NCBI taxonomy): domain Eukaryota; kingdom Metazoa; phylum Chordata; class Aves; order Pelecaniformes; family Ardeidae; genus Egretta; species Egretta garzetta. The sequence goes on along the minus strand of NW_009260435.1, from coordinate 2,000,863 downwards.
TGCATTCCTG
>NW_009260435.1:1982399-2000663 GCF_000687185.1 Egretta garzetta | reverse complement strand
GAGGCAGCTGCTCCCCATGGCTCAGCCCTCCTGCAGAATAAATACTTATTTATAGCCTTCCTGGGACAGAAAGTTATATAAAATTATATATGAAATTATATAATTTTATATAAATTTATATAAATTTATAACCCTCTGGGGATACGAGTAAGTTCTGCAATAGGGTACAGTCAGGAGTGTGCAGCAGCAGCACTAGGCTCAACAAATCCATCCCATGGGGATCATGAGCAGGACTAAGCTGAAACCCCCTTAGTGACCCATTTGGGGTTCCGCCTGACAGGGTGCAGAGTTTTGGGGCTATGTGCTCACGTGAGGCAACAGCAATGCTGGATGAGACCCAGGAGATGGATACCACCACCCTCTCCTTGAGCAAACGCTCCAAGAGCTCAATTGCCGGCACAAATCTGGAGTCCCCCTCTGCCAGCACAGCCAGCTTTGGGTTTTTCTCTTTAACAAATTCACAAACACTTCTGGCATGACCAGAACATCTTTTTCTCTGTAATTAGCTCTTTCTCTCCCTTTCCTTCCCCCTCAATGACTCATAACACACAAAGTCAAGTTGCACATCAGGGCACCCCGAAGGATGCTCCAGGTCCATGCTCCAACAGCCAGCAAGCAAGGGTCAGATCCTGCCCCCGCCACCTCCCTTGTTACCCTCAGCCTAATTAAATTCAAGCCAGTCTCTTACCAGGCTGGGGGTTCGTCTGCTCCTGCTGAGCCATTGGCTTTATGAAGCTCCTCTGCATTTTTTTGGGCATGGCCAAAGAGCAGAGATGAAGGTAGACCCAAGCATGCCCAGGGACTATGTCAGGGCGTTTCCAAGATCCCCTTTCCATCTGGAAAACATCATCTTGGAGCAATAAATTAATCTCCAGTTAAGGAAGCGTGGAAAAGACCCTGAAAACCACCCAAACACACTGGACCAAGTGGGAATTTGGCTTTTGGTTACCCATGTGTGGGCCCACCACGTTGGGCTCACATGAGTCAGGGAGGAGAGACCCTAGAGCTACCTCCTGACTGAATTTTAATTTAATTACTTTTCTCAGTTTCTCTTAAAGGTCTAATTTTAACTTGCCGTCACTAAAGGAGGTCCTGCAGCATTAGAAACGCCCCCGCTTATTTAAAACCAGCTCTGCTCACCTGCATTGAACCATTCTCCTGTCCTGACCGTGGGTTTTGGCATATCCCTACAAACCAGTGGCGATGCTGAGTGATCCCAAACAAGTCTCCTTTGGCAAAATAACGCACTAAACATGAGAGCAAGGCTCAGATAGTTGGGACTAGGTCCTGCCCTATATCCTCACACAGCTTCCCCCAGGCAGGGGAAGTCCAGCAGTGGTGCCTTGCAACGAAAGCACATCCCCAGATATATTTTTCCCTCTTGCCTATTAAATACTCCCACTTCAAAAGAAAAATAAACCAGAAGCCATCTTCAGCACAGCACAAAGCTTGCAGGAGCAAGGAACTCAAAGCAAGTCTGAGGCCACCATGCCCCAGCACCTGCAAGCAAATATATCGCATAATCCCACTCCTAAATGGATTAAACTCCTTCTTAAAATCAGATGGTCCCTGGCTGTCCTCAAAATCCCTCCCAGAAACTCTCCCAACAGCCGCAAACCTTCCGCTAATTTTTTAAGCGCCTACCTCCTAATTGGCTGTACTACTCATTGCCGTGACCGCGCATCTCATTTCATCTGCAGAAACAACAAACACACGTGGCCTTCCATTCCCTCCGACTGAAAAGCTGCTTTATAGCCCATCAAGGAAGAGATTACCACTTACATTGCAAACATGCAGCACCGAAGCCTCAGATTTTGTACTTTCAAATGCGCTCGTGTATTTTAAACCCTCCCTTTTTCCTCTGTTTTAAATCAGAGTTAAGGTTTGCCTGCACATATTGGCTACACTTCGGTATAATTAAAAATACAGAGTTTGGGATCGTACCAACTTCCAGAGCAGCTTTGCTTGAGTCAACAAAGTAAGGCTGGAAATGCCACGTGCCCAGCAAGAAATTCAGCTTCGGGTGGCAGGGGACTGATGGCTGGAAGGGTGACAGACGGCAGCACATCGATGAGCGTCCTCTTCCTTTTTGCACCTGCCTTTCTATTTCTACACTTATCAGGGAAGAATGCAATTATTAATAATTAAAATAATTAAGAGGGTAGTCAGAGCAGGGCAACTGCTGGATCCTGAGCACCCTTGCTGAAGACCCTGGAGCTGCAGCTACGTGCATAGAGCAGGGGCCTTCCCTAGATGTTTGGTGCTTGCACCCTGCTTCTATGATAACTAAAGAGAAGCAAACAAAAACCAAACAGAGTTCAAGATTTATGTGGTTTCTGGCTTTTTATCCACATCAAAATGTTCAGTCTGGAGCCATAGGATATGGATGGGGACTCCAAGCCCATCCCAATTCCCAGAGCCACGGGGTATAGCCAGGAGCAATATCAGCTGATGGGGGGTTCCTTTTTCTGACCTGAACTTCCTTTTCTTGGCCCCAGCCAGGACAGCCAGAGCAGTACTTTGCAGCCGCTGCCTCCTCCTCCTCCTCCCCCCCTCCGCTGTTTTGGCTGCCTGCTGATTTGCATTTTAAGTGACAATCAAATCCCCGTCGGAGCTGCAGTTCCCGGGGAACAGGCTTCGGCAGGGAATATTCGCTCCTGGCAAATTGCCTGGCATGAGATGGGGGAGGACCAGCACACATGGGGAGCTGGCCCACGACCACCATCTCTGCTGCTTGCTCCAGCGTGGGCTTCCCCTCCATCTCTCAGGGTCCTACCAGGCTAGTCTGTACTGTGCACAATACAAAGCACCCACCAAAGGGTCTGGCAGCTCACAAGCAGGTCAGGCACCATCCTCCCCCTCCTCAACAAGCCTGGCCAGCCAGCTGGAGCATCTGAGGATCTGCAGTGACCCTATAACCTGCCTCAGTGCCTTGCCACCTTTTCTTCCGACCCAAGACAAGCTGCTCCACAAAGCCAGGAGGGGATGCCAGCCCACCATGCAGCCAAGCTGTTCTCAGTAAGGCGCTTGTTATTCTTGCGATCCTCCCCAAGGAGCGACTCTGGTCCCACCACAGGCACTGGGAGCCAGGCATCCCCCAAGCAGCACGGCCATGGGAGCCCACCTGGGACCATCAAGGTCTCAGAGCAGCCCCCAGGGCACCTCCGCTCCCCACAGCCAGGCCACCTTATTAACCATGCCATACCTCCACGATTTCTTTTCCCTTTAATGAAATCAGTGTTTACCAACAGGGAAAGAAGAGAAACCAAGTTTTTCTTCCTGAGAAGTTTTTTCCTACCCCACAAGCCTCTGGTAGCTCCAGTTTCTCTTTTCTCCAGACCCAGGACCTGCTCCAACCTTCCAAGCCACCCTCACTATTAAAACATAGGACCTTCTCTATTGGCCCTCCTCATCCTCTGCCATCACCCACCCATCAAGCTGCCTTAAACCTGAAGGAAATTCAGTTTATTTGATCCTCAACCTCTTGAGGTGCAATTTTTCAACAGCTGGGAACAAGGACTGCCAAAAAAAAGGTACAATGCCTTGTAGCAGCACCGGCCAGTAGCAAGCTGCTGGCACGCTGCTTTGATCTTTACTTTGTAGTTACCATAGTGACAAATAAAAAAAAAGGCATAGGTGGAATAAATTGCTGAAAGTTGACGGTGTCCTATATATGTTTCTCCAGTGCACGGGTGCAGCCTGCAAACATCCCCCAGCTGCCGCGGCGTACACTCGGCTCCGGTTCATGGCTCGCGGGGAGTATTTACGCTCACGTTCAGGGATGTTCAGGCACATCTCAGACACAGGAAGCTCTGTCACAGGTGTTTTGGGATCAGAAGGAAGGAGGTAAAGGGTTTGTCTTGTCTGCAAAATCCAGTGGTAATATTGCAACTTGGTGATGGACCATCGTCATCCTCATCTGGGACTAGAGGCGACTCACCTGCTGAGGGTGGGGGAGCAATAAAAGGGATATAAAACAGCAGAAGAAGAGAACAGGGAGGCAGCCTTCAGCTGATGGTCAGTGCAAGAATATCTCCATCATCCAAGAAACCTTTTTCCAGCTGCTCTGAAGCCTGCACTAAATACAACACCAGGCTAAAAAAAAACCCCAAATGTGCAAAGCCATTTGTACTACATTTTTACATTTTTATTATGTCCCTGATTGCTTTCCTTTCCCCTGGATCATTCTCCCCAAGGACCAAGCTTTAGGACAGAAAGTGGCTGCCAGTTCCAAAAAAAGCCAGAAACTTCAGAGGGTTCCATTTCTCCTAGAAACCACACAAAGCCCTACCGCCCAAGCCAGTTCCTGCTGGGTAGACAAGATTTAACAGTCCCGATAACCTTCGTCCTGGCCACTTGCAGCTCTTAACTGGGGCAACCTAACCTGGAGACACCTGCTTTGCCCCCCAGCCAACCTCCACTAATGCCTTAATACCTCTTTTTATGCTAAAAAAGGAGCAAAACCCTATCAGCATCGATTCCTCTCCTGTGGAGAGGTTCATTGCAGGTTTGGATGGATCAAAGCATTCCCAGCAAGAAACTGAGATGTGCTCCTGCACCAGGGCAGCCCCTTGGAGTGGCTGGTCCCCGTCCCATGGAACAAGGGAAGGGCTGGCTGCAAGAAGCAGCAAGGTGCTGTCGCAGGCTCCGATTGTCCCGATTTTCCCACGTACTGGCAATTGGAAGCTGCTGATTCTTATGTTCCCATTGATGGAGCAGCCCAAATATTTGCAGGGCTCCGAGCCCGAGCAGCTGCATAAAGGTGCAGAGTAAACGGCGATGATTCCAGCCCCCATCACGCATGCACAGAATAAAATATAACAAAAAAAGCAGAGGAGCAGAGTCAGCACAGTGGAGGAGCTCTGAGGGCTGAAAAAGAGCCAGGGAAAAAGGATTTACCACGTGGAGGGACAAGGCAAAGGCAGCATGGGTTATTGCACCCATCTGGCAAGCAGGGAGGTAGGGAAAAAAACCCAGATACCTCTTTCCAAAGTCCCAGAGAAAGATCATAGGAGATCCCAACCGCTCCTGAGTACCCATCAACTCCTTTAAACCTAAGAACCCACGAGGATGGAGCCATGCTTGAGTGACGCAACCAGCCTCAGGCTTTGCCAACCCCTGCCTTGCTTCGATGCTGTTGACACACAGCTCGTAAGTCAATCCGTGCACAACTAATACGCTACATCTGTTGTGTATTTTGCTCAGCATTTGTTTGCTTTAGTTCTGTTGAATCTCTTCCTGCACTCCCTGGTAAGCTCTAATGATGTGCGGCGGCTGCTGTTGTTGCACCATTACGCCGTGATAATCTTTGGACAATTATTTGCTGGATTCACCCCGTTGCTGGATGAAATGGTGCTTTTGCCGCCTGTCAGTTATATATTTCTCCGAGCTGAAGCCAAACCACGGGGAACCATCCTGGCAGTAAATTAAGAGTTGCCAATGCCAAGAACATGCTAGAGAAGCATCTCCAGCTTCAGACGCTCATTAGTGATTACGGGCAGGTTGGGCGATGTTGGGTCCTGAGGCAACAGTTGATGCCTACGTGTGATGGGAGAGTCTACACCCAAAGTGGAGGTAGGAATGGGTCCTGGCTGCTTGCCCCTTGGTTCCTAAAGACACCATTTCTTCTTCAAGTATCATCCCAATTTCTGTTTTCCCTTAGATCCTAGGAAAAGCAAGGCTTTTCTAAGCCAGACTCATACGAGAAGAGACAGCAAGAGGTCACAGGTTGATTCTTCACTACGATGCCTCTTATAAAAGTCACCCTTGCCTGGCCCCCGTATCTCATGCACTACCCCCCATACTTGTGGGTCTCCCCAGATGGAGGACACAGCCCATAAATCCAAAATAAACTGCCACAGCAGAGGGGAAAACCCATGCAGCTGGTGGGTCAGAGGGTCTGGGCTCTGGGTTGAGCTTGTGGTGGGGAAATTATCCAGCAAAACTCCGAGCGGAGCCTTGCAGGAGAGGAAGGGCTGCTTCCATACTGGGGAGGGATAGGGAGACAGCTCAGACCCCTGCATTTAAAGCTTTTAGTCTCCAAAGCACGAAAAAAAAAAAAGATTTTTTTTTTTATGGTTATTATTTTCAAACAAACCCTTAGAAGATAATTTGACTTGGGGGATCCTCCTAGAACATCTCAGAGGTAACTCAGTTGCAGATCAAAACACCTGGTACTTTACATGGAGCTTTCATCTTCCCTTGCCGCCTCTGCTGTTCCTGTAATTAGCGACAAAGGTCCTTTGTCTCCAGCTAAACCTCCCCTTTCCCTCTCCCTTCCAGAAGATACCGACTCCTTTTGATTTTTGATGACCGGCTTTTTTTTTTTTTTTTTTTTTTAAAACAGCTTGCTCCTGCGTGCCCCATTAGCCTGGCTTCTGAGGTGTTAAGGGGTTTTTGCAGCATCTTCCTCCCTTGCATCATTAATGTTGTTGCACATCAGGTCTTAAATATGCTTGCCCAGCGCATCCGCTGGCATGCTCAGGGCTTGGCGGGTTCCCAGCCGGCTGCTCCCGTTTATGTGATGCCTACCCAGGCATTAGGACCCGAGCTTTTTTTTCCCCCTCCTCTTTTAAATGAGGTTTTACCTTCCACTCCTCATTTCCAGATCAGAAAGGAAAGAGGAGGCACTTCCTATGCAGCCCTGGAGCTATTTTGCCCTAGGACATATATTAATGGGTTACAGAGACAACCAGCTGCTTACATCTGTTCTCCCATTACCTTCCCATCAATGATGCATGAACCCACCTCCACGGGCTCAACCTGTCCTTGAAAACCCAAATTAAGATGGGGATTAGCAATTCGACCAGGACAGACTGTGCCCAGCATGTCAGCAGGCACCAACGCCGACGCCAAAGATGTTTGGTGAGCCAGTGGCGCAGGGGCAAAGCTGTAAAAAAACCTTTTTATTTCAGCTGTGCTGCTCGCAGAAGGACCTGCTTCATTCAAACAGGCATAGCAAGTGGGGCCAGCCTGCAAAATGAAATTTCCCAATGGCAGGAGGAGGCAGAAAACCAGCCGCCCGCTCCAGCGCCACGTCCCCGTGTCACTGCTTCCCATCTCGCCTTTAATCCTTTACATTATTACAACAGGATATGAAATTGCTGGGGGGGCGAGGGAAGAGATACCACTGACATTACACCATTTGCTTTCATTACTCATGATTAAATGCATCATTCCAATAACTATCTCCAAAGGGGATGGAGAGGCTGTACCAAGCACAGCTCGTGGTGCTCTCAAACCCCAGCAGAAAGGACAGATGGGAAAAAAAAAAAAAGCAAACAAGAAACCAAGCCAGGACATCATGCAGACATATCTGATGGGATAATAAAATGGGAGTCCCAAAAGAGACACCCAGAGCTTGCTTTCAACAGTGGATGCTGGCCTTCAGATGCCCTGGGAGTTTGGGTAGCTTGACCAGAGCCCCAGGACTCTGTGGTGATGGATGAGGGATGCACATGGTACCCGAGCCCAGTACTCGGTGTTTTCCTTGAATACCCAGTTTTGGGGCTCCTGGGATTTCCAGGAAGATGTTGCCACCTCCATTTTGTGCTCCATGGCTGGCAGCAAGCTCTCCCCACTGGGGTTTGTACACCAGGTACCTCACTTCTCATTAATTAACACAATTAAATAATTAAATTACACAAGGTCTGGCTATCCTACGGCCAGCATCAGGACCTGGGTACCAAACAGGGTGCCCACAACACAGCCTTTTAAAAATGAAGGCTGAGCTGCAGCATCACCTTCATGAGTCTGAAAACAGGAGGATGCTTCGAACAGTGCTGCCATGAGTCCAAACCCAGGGATGCCAGGAGCTCCTTTCCTTAGTTATGATCATGATATGGATCAAAATCCTGAGGAACCCCAAAGCCCAGGAGCTGCCGGAGCACCCTCTGTGCACCAAGCAAGTGCAAGCCTTGTTTGGTCATTAAGGATAAGGGAAGTATTAGCGAGGAGAAAAGCAACGGGGGAGCAGCAGAAAAAAGCCCGATACATTAAAAACCACCAAGAAGCCTCTTTACTCTCAGAGGAGTCTGCCCCCTTTGTCTTCTTGCAATACAGAAAACCACCCCAAAATCTGCACCGAGAGATTCCTATGCTTCTTGTGAACAAGGTAAAAGGAGAAATGAGGTAAATGCATCCAGTCCGGTCCAGGGGCCGTGCACAAGCCAACTGCTTTTGGGTGGTAAATATCCCTGTTTCTGTACAACAGGCATTTTCTCCTGTCCTGTCTCCAGCAGGATGAGCCAAAGCCAGTAAAAAACAGGGAGCAGAAGACCATTTACTGGTTGGCACAGCTGCCTTTCTAGGAAAGGAGAAAATACAGCGGCAACTTTCTAGAGCAGCAGGAGTTAAAAAGTTCTCCTCATCTGTCAGCACCATCCATTCTCCTATGAAGTTCAGGAAGAAAAAGACAGGGGGAAAAAAAAAGCAAGCCTGACAACATCAAATTAAACCAGCAGCTATCCTTTCCTCCCATTACTTTAAAAGACAAGCTCACGCAGCATCCTGCTTTCGGGGAGAATCAAAGGGATTTTATTCCCCTGCAAAACAGAAGCTCGAGGGCCCAGCACATCACAGCAGGATGTGGCCCCGGTGGCATCCTTTGGCCGAGGCACCCTGGCACAACAGATCGAACAACCATCACCATCGGCTGCCTCCATCGCCAGTTAAATCAGGCCCAATTATGACAGGTGCAATTTTATATTGCTGTTTGGCTTTTATTGCTGTCATAAACGGTCCAGCTGGCATCAGGCTGGCGGTAGTTAATAGCGAGAGATGCACTGAGATAAATAAAAGCAGGAGAGGGGGGTTTTTTCCCTTACATGCTGTGCCTGAAATCCATGCCTGTGCGGCTCAGACCAACCCCAGGACCAAGGCTGGTGAAAAGGAGAAGCCCAAGTCTTGCGGGGAAGCTGCTCCCCCCATTTGCTTTTTGACCTCCACCAGCATCCCCTGCAGCTGGGTCGGGAGAACAGGGATAAGATAATTTGCCTAACGAGGGGCTGCGGCTGACGGGCTTTGCAGTTCACCCACCGAACCTAAGAGGGTGGGATGGGAAGCAGCCCAGAGCTTGTGACCAGGAGGTGGCTTGTGCCAGCCAACCCAAGCATGTAGCTAGGGGGAATGCACAGGAAGGAGCATCCTCAAAGGCAACATTTGGGGTAAACGCTTCCCCACAGTGCCTGGAGGATAAGTCCTGCCTGGGGCCGATGCTATTTTAGCATCTCCTGCTCTCCCTGATCCAAAGCCTCCAGGGCTCAAATCCAGGGACCTGATTCTGCTCATCTCCAGGTCAAGAGCCAGTGCCCAAGCCAAGGCTCCCAGGTTACTCCCAAGCCTTTCAAATACACCAAATTAATTCTCGTCACATCCAACACATCTTGGAGACAAATGGGGAATCAGCTGAGAAGTGACCCTAAAAACCCACTTGCACCACCAGCCTTGAGGAGGACACTTTAATCTGGAGGAGACTCACCAGGGATGGGAAAAGCAGAGTTTTAAGAGCAAACAGTGAGGGCAGCTCCATAATCATGAGCTCCCTGTGGAGGGCAGGAACGTGGAGCACGCCACTGGGAGACGAACAGGACTCCATGTTGGTCTTAAATTAAGACAAGAGCATTTAAATTAACTTGGGTGGCTGGGAAAGGGGTAGATACCCTGCACCAGTCCATCCCCTCCCTGGCTATTGAGAGCTAGTTCAAGGAGAAAAAAAAAAAAAAAAAAACCAAATAAAAAGCAAACGTAGGAGGAATATCGCCCTGTTTACCCGAGAGATCGCAGAGCTCCAAGTGAAGCCCCAGAGGAGGATGAAGCGTCTTGGCCGCTGCGGTAGAGCATCACAGCAGCTGGTGTGTGGAAAGGAGGAAGAGATTTACTATCCCCAGTGCTTGTGTTTCTCCTTCCCCACCCCCTTTTCTTGTAATAATAATCGTAAAAGGGGGGGGCTGGGGCAAGAAAAAAAAAAAAATCTCCTGCACCTCCCCACGATGCTGCCTTATTAAAAAAAAGTGATAATTAGTCATTTGAAGAAGCAACAAAGAGAGCCGGCATCGGAGAGGCGCGATTTGAATTTCAATGTGCTATGGGAGGGATGGGGAGCTGGAGCTCTAGGAGGAGAGCTGCCAATCTCCCTGCAAACCCCACAGCCACCCCTTTCCACCCCAGCTCTCTCCACCTGGGGACCCAAATATAGCTCACAGCAAGCACCCTGCTCCATCTCACCCCCAAAATTCATCCTGACTTGCTCCCCAGGCACAGCTCTCAGCCAGGTTTGGGCACAGGCGCTTTTGCACAGGACGCTGGGCAAGGAGGGGATCAGCTCCCCCGCAAGGCTGCTTTGCTATTAGACATCATGTGCAGAAGGGCTGGGGGGACCCCAAAATCCCACACCTCAAGGTAGCTGGATCCCAGCGAGCCTGGTTCAGGGGTCTGGAGCAGCTTTCTGGGTCTGGTCGCTGGGGATGCAGGCTGGGGTGGGATGGATGGACGGAGGCATGGATGGATGGATGGAGGCTGGGGCGGGAAGGATGCAGGGCTCAGCCCAGGGCTGCCCTTCCCCACACCTCTCCATTCTTCCTCCTGCAATCCCTCCTGATGCTTTTAAGGGAAAGTTAATCTGAAGGGGGCTGGAGATTTAACATAAAACTGCATCTTACCTCGCTCTCATGAACATGTTCATTGTCTCGCCCCATTTCAGACATCCCCAGCTCTGGTTTGCCAGGAAAAGCCCAAAACCATGACCCAAGGTCACCCTGAAGACTCAGGATCAAACCCACAAAACCAGAAGCCAAACACATTTCTGACCACAGCAAAGTGAACCCAAGGGGGTGGAAGGGGCTGTAAAACCTCCCAAAGCCAAACCCCCTACCATAGCCAAGCCCCCAGAGCCCACTGGGGGGTTCTGGGGGAGGGTCCCAGCTGCTGGCCCTTCTCTTACAGCATATTTCACGTTTTACCCAGGACATGGCTCTGAATTCCAAGGCGGAGAGCCACCAGCCGAAGAGAATATAAATGCAGCCCCGCAGCCCAACAAATGAACAATATCTTTATTAGCATCTTCCTTTTATTATAGGTTAAGGATTTTTTTTCTCCTTTCTCCTTTCATTGCCTTTCTCCTCCTTTTATTCCCACAAACCGTGACATTTATGGGACTAGACAGGCAGGATGCCTTTGCCCGGCATCCCCCAGGGAACATAAAGCCACCCTGGGGACACTGGCCCCCCTTCAAGGAGGGCAGCAGACAGGGACTGCAAAGGAATTGCAATGGCCAAGAAGGGGCTGGAGCCTTTCCCCCATCATCAGCAAAGGGGATAAACACACACCCCCCACCCCCCATCTGACTTCCCAAAGCTTTTGTTTCCCAAGGAAAGCGCTGAGCCGGGGGCTCACCACCCCAATGAGCCAGACATCGCAGATGGAGGGATGACAGGCAGAGCTAGACACACACCCCAGAGCCAAATATAGGAGACCCATCATCTCCCTGCCTTGGAGCCAGCCTGTTTACACCACAAATTAAAACTCCCTGATTATCAAGCCGGAGCATCCCTTCACCCCTGCGTTCCCAACACCGCATCCCCCCAGGAACCTCCCCTGTCCTCCAGCATCTTCAGCTGCCACAGTGAAGTCTCCCTCCCATCCCCACGGGCTCCTCTCCGTACCCCACATCCCAGGGCAGGGGGGACAGAGATGCTCGGTGACATGTTTAAAAGCAAGCTGACCTCTTTAGCCATGCATGGATGCTGCTGAACAGCCAGAGGGCTGGGGAAACATCTGCAGTTCCCCCTCCTAGGAGATGCAAACAGCCTCTGGGTAAGGCTGGGGGGCACAGCAGGATCAGGCCCAGCACAGCTGCCGGAGGCTGACGCTCCAGAAAAGGCTGCCTATATAATAATAAATATATCAGCAATGTGCCCATCCCAGCAGAGCCGTAGGCTTCCCAAAACCGCTGCTGAGATCCCCGAGGAGCAACACAACTTGGTTTGCAAGGAGGAACAACCCCAAGGTTTAATCTCAGTCCCTCCTCATGGAGTAAAAAATAATATTTTTTTTAATTGTTATTATTCTTTTTCTTCCCATCCTGTAGGTGATACTTTGCCTTTAGATGAAAGAGCAGATTGCAGCTTTTAATTAAAAGCTCTAAGCCTTTCCCTGCTTCAAGTTGCACTAGGAGCAATCTCTAAACAACGTTCAGCAGAGAGGAAACAGCACTGACTGCTGCTCTGCTTTAAAAAAAAAAATAAAAAATAAAATAGCACAAGCCACAGAACAGGGAGTTCTTCCAACAATCTGTTTTCTGTACCCTGGAAAATAATAGCAACCCATATGGAAAGCCCACACAGCTATTTTCCAGGTGCTTTGTACGGTGTGAAATCCACGGAATAAATTACCTGTGTTACAGGGAAGGGGGGGGATGCTGGGGCTGTGTTTATTTGCTGCATCTAGCTTCCTTTGGATGCTAACACATGGCACGGTGCAGGATTTTCCCCTCCGTGGGAAATGTCACCCTAAATATCAGTGATGCGGGGCATCGCCATGGCAGAGCCGTGTTCCCAGCCCAGCTGGGAGCGGCCAGGGAGGAGGGAAGAAAAAGGCTGAGAAATAGGTTCCAGATGTATCTGATCATGAGGGGGTGAAATTTTATGGGGTTTCTCCATGTTGCTTATTCGAGGGGTTTATGGTACACCGGGATCCTACAGCTGAGCTGGCATCGCCACAGATACCTTTACTGGGCACAGGGGAAGGCGCGAACCTGGCACTAAAGAGGAACTGAGGCACCACGAGAGCAAGGGGTTTGGTTCAGGGTGCTGCTTACATCAGACACAAGAAGGAGACTGAGGTAGCTAAATAAGCAATGCAAATATTCCGGTTGTTGGGAGATGCCAGCAAGATTTTGGCTGGTCTATGAATAAAACCCTGAAGCCACTTGCAGGCACACAGGTTTCTTTCTCACATCCTAAAAAAAAAAACCCAGCAGAAAATGAGCTTGTCTGCTCGAAGAGGGGATGAAGGACATGGGGACGCACTCCCCAAGAGGATGCTCCTCTTGGTTGGACATTTCCCAAGCACCTTGGAAAGCAGTTTTCACTCGGAAAGCACCAAAAGGCACGTGGTAATTCTGTTCTCCTCCTGCCTCCGCTCTTAAACCTGGGGGTCTTACTTTCTTTTCTGTTTTCCCTGGCCAAAACAACATCAGTTTGGGAATGTGCTCCGGCAGCCTGAATCTCCCCTCCAAGCCAGCGCAGGAGCCACAGCAGGTCCTGGCACGGGATCACCACCGGTTTGCAGCACCAAGCAACCCCTTCATGCCCTAAAAAAATCCTCTGCATCTCCCTTTGAACCCCCTGAACTGGCTCTGAACAGTTTAATCCCTTCTCCCTCCTGGTTTTAACCCAAAGCAAGGAGATTCCCCCCAGCTGGGGCCTCCAGGACAGGCTCTGCTCCAGGTCCCAGGATAATTTCATCTCCTGGATGTCACATGTAGATGGCAAAGACAGTCAGGCTCCCACATCCCAAAAATGTATTGGGGGTGCCCCTGCAGAGCCTGCTCAGGTGGGATGCCAAATATATTTAATTAAACTGGGAAATAAAGGCTTTTCATCCTGATGGGAAGAAAAACAAGCCTTGCCTTCTGGAGAGCTGGTGCCAGCATCTTCTCAGGTGAAGATGAAGGAGCTGGTTTGATTTCTTCCCTCTCCTCAAAAGCGAACCTCAACACAGAGGTTTGAGCTCCCACTCCTCCTCCTGAACCACAATGAGATGTTTTTCTCTCCTCCCCATCCTTAAGCCGCTTACTTAAGAGATACACAAATCCAGACAGAAAATTCGAGTGTCGTAAAAAGGCAGGACTAATTAAAGCTACAGTTGTCCCATGCAAAATCATTTCAGGGTTTCCTAAGGGATAAATCAGAGGGGGACGGTGCCTGGGATGCCTGAGCTCCTACAGCCATTTACCCAGCACCGCAAACAGATTATGTTATCAGGAGAGAATAATTAGGAACTTCTTTTAATCATAAACTTTTTTAACTGATGGGCTCTCCCTCCCCGCACGTCTGCTTCTACCTCCAAGGCATCACAAGTGCTACCTTTGATCCCATCGCCTCAATCCATGGCTTTTTTATTTCAAACTCTCTCCCTCTGGCCCTTCCTCACCCCACATCAGCTCCATCCTCATCGTCTGCTTTTGTTTCAAGCCTTCTGAAGCTGTGGGCCAGGGAATGGCACAGGGGGTCTCATCCCTCCTTCCCACCCCCATGGGACATCACATCCCCTGCCAGGGCTGAAACACAGCTCAGGGAGGATGCGAAGCTCCAACATCTACCTCAGGTCATGAGTTTGGGGAATCCCATTTCGAGTTTGATGGGGAATTAGTTAAATCCTCTGAAGCCCAGCCAGCAAAGAGGGGTTTCTGCCTCAAAATGGGGGTAACCACTGGTACCCCGGTTTTTTGGAGCAGGATGCTGATGGGTAAGCTGCCAAGCTCTGTCCTAGCACTTGCTCAGCCCCAGCCAGTCTGGTACCCCATCCCAGTGAGGGGGATTAAGTGGGTCCCGCCCTATAGCCCACCCCAAATCCCTCCTGCCACGGCAACACAGCACTGAGGACCAGCAGGCTCATCCCTGGTGCGGGGCTGAAACCAGGGGCTGTCACTCAAGGGCCCACTCTGAACCCCTGCAGCCCAGCGGGCATCACTTGGGCAGGAACCTCCATCCTGCAGATCCAAACCTCAGCTCCCAGAAGCATGGAGCAGCCCCCACACCTGGCAGCAGCCACATTTTGGGGATGCTCAGCCCCAGGCTGTTCCCCAGAGGGATGTTAGCAGCACCAAAGGGTGAATCGAAGGGCTTCAGATTCCCCCCCAAACAGTGAGAAAAGCAGATTATGTGGTCAACCCACACTTGGGGGGCTGGAGAAGCGGGGCAGAGCATCCCCACACATCAGGGCTTTCCCCTCCCTGGAGACAGCACCACCAGAAGAAGCCACTGTGTCCCTTTCCTGGGTAGGGTTACCATTGGGGATGCCCAGTAGCCTACAAGCCCACAGCCCCCCCAACAGCCAGCACCCCAGCTCACTTACACCACACTTACTGCCTAGTGCCCCAGTTTTAGGGGATTGGTGATGGCACATGGGGTGTGGGGGGGTGTCTCCACAAGGATATGCACTCCTAGAGTCCCTGTAGCACTACAACTCCCCTAAAAATACAGCTGCCCCTAATTCATCCCACCCTAATAAAGCCACAGCAGCACCCTACAGGTGCTGGTGGTTGGCGTCCTACCCCAAGCTCACCCCAGCTGCTGTAGCAGCAGCAGCAATTAGAAAGCACCAATCAGAAAGCTCAATTGCAGGGACATTAAATGCACTGATGTGGATGTGGTGGTAGTGGGATAAGCCTGGGTCTGCATCCTGAGGGGCAAAGCTGAGGCATGCTGTAAGCAGACTAGTGGATGAACAAGCACTAATAAGTCCTTTCTCTACTAAGTGACTTTTCTGTCCCTGAGGAATCAAAAATCTGTGACCACCAGTTTTTTAAACATCAGCAAGAGCCTGTAATCTCTTTTCCCAGCCCTGAATTGATGTGGCCAGTGGAAAAGGCTCAGGTGCATCATTTTGGGCACCTCCCGACACCTCCAGTCCCCTCCTTTGGAGCCATCCTGCTGTGAATGAGCAGCACCCAGGACCCCTTTCCCCCTGAGATACCAACCTCTCTTCTAAATGTGATTTAATTTGGGAAGGGAGGATGGGACAGATGTACGCAGAGCACCCTACATCCTCCAGATCTCCCCAAAAAAGCCACCAAGCAGCCCCTGCTCCTATCGCCTCGCTGGGGAGGGACCAGAACATAGATCCAGGGTTAATATTATTCTCATTTTTGGGTGCTGGCTGCCAAAAACGCATTGTGTGGGTCCAGAGGGACCCACCAGGCCCTTGCGCCGGGGCAGACTGTGGAGAAGATGTTTGGCTCCAAGATGCCTGTCAACCTCAGCACCGAATGTGCAGAATAAAACCAGCCCAGGGTGTGAAGAATTTAACAACACAAGCTATTGCGTGTCAAAGCCCAGAGAGTAATATCTGTATTACGGTTATTATTAAATCAGAGCAGCCTCCTATGTTTTGTCCTGCCTGTAACTTAAATGGATTCTTGGCTGTATTTGGGGGGCATTCATGGGGGAAAAAACCCCCATGAGCTATATCCAAGTAACCATTAAAAGTGTCTGAGAGCAATATTTCTCTTTCTAAATCAAAAATTAAATATGAAATATGTATTTTTTTAAATATTTTATAGGGTTTTTTTGCAACCCTCCTAGCACTGGCAAAGGCTCTGCCACTGCCTTGCTGGGTGCCATTGGCCCAGTGAAGCAGACACGTCCCCACGCCATGGGACATCTCACACAGGGAGGGGACCCTCTCACCAGGGGTTCCCCAGAGCCATTTCATTCCTCATCCAAGGGGATTTCTATCCTTTTTTTTTTTTTTGGCTTTTCGATCTCCCTGCTCATTTGTGCAGCCCTTGCTCCTGAGTCCTGCTGGCCAGCAGCGTTTGATGAATGCAGTGCAGCTCCTTCCTCATTAAAAACTGAAGTTATAAAGTTTAGTACCCATGGACAAAAAAATAAGAAAGAAATAAAAAAACCTTCACCAATTTCCCCAACTTCAAAGTGCTTTTGAAGATCAGTCAGGAGAGGACCGGTGGAGTATACAGCCTCTCCCATCAACCTTCCCTCCTGGGAAGCGGTCAGCCCACAGGATGGAGCTGGTGGGTGATGGAGACAGCCGGGGTGGGCTCTGCAAGCCCCATGGGAAGGGATTTGTTGGGCTGAGCAACATCATGCAACAGCCCAGAGACCACAGGGTTGGCGCTTGCAAGGGATTTGTGGCTGGGTGTGTTTAAATGTACCCACGTCACCTTTCCTAGCGCTAGGGGTGCTCTGCTTCTCGTGGAGGAGGATGCTGCCAGGAGCCGGTCCAGTGCTTTGCTTTCCCCAAGTGGAAAAGCACTCTAAAACTCAATATTTCATGCAAATGCTGCACAGGAAGACTGCAAGGGAAAGGGAAATTTTCCTTTGTGTTATAAATTGAGACTACAATTGATCATAATCCAATTAAAATTTTATTAATTATAGCAAGTAGAATATGAGCAAAAGCAGCGCTGGACGACAGGGGAGTCTCTGCTCCACCAACTGCCGTACTGAGCAGTTCAAACAGTCTCTCTTTATAGTTTAGTAGTCCCTGGTCTACGTGGCATATTCTGGTATCGTTCTGGTGGTCGTGAGGATAAAGGTCACAGTCTTCCTTCACGTTGTAAATCAGTTTCTTTCCTTATCTGGCCATGTTGGCCCCGCCTGAGGCAGGAAGGATTCATGCTTGTTTATTTAGCAGGATGTCGCCACTCAGGAATTTGTAATTTATCAATGTATCAGAAAGTGGTCTCAGGAATTTTGCATAACAGTGACTTTAAACAAAGGATGTAACAAAAACACAAGGAGTAAGGGGGGACCTCCCCCCCTTTTAGTTTTTACCATTTGGTTCTTCAAGCTGGACAGTCTCTTGGGCTAGGGAGAGAATTAGAGTCTCTCCCTTACTGGTTTTATCATCCTCTAGGTGTTCGTATCGCCTTTTTAACAGCATTAAATGGGCCGCCTCTAATCTAATCACTCCATTCAAGATGCAAAGCCCAAAGGTTAGAATGAGCATCAACAATATTAGAGGTCCGGCACTGGTTGACAACAGTGTAGTTAACCAGGGAGAATGATTAAACCACGATTCATACCATCCTTGTTGGGCTTAACATACATCTTGATAAACAATATTATAGTCCACAGTTTTTCACAGCTGTGTTCTGCATGAAGCCATGTGTCCTTGCTGTGATTTGAGCATCCTTTCTAGCTCAAACCTCTCAGGAAGAAGAGCAGCTAGTTTGAGATGTTTGCAGGTGTGCAGTAATGACTAAACTATTCCTCTCTAACAAAACTCGGGCAGCTTGAGGCAACAAAACCCATGAATTTATGCTCCAAGAAAACTTCATAGGTGTTTTCAGAGTGGGCATCCCAGACATCATTCTGAGCATCATATTGACATGAGGAAAACAGAGTCCACAATCTGTAAGATTGTAAAGTAGGTATGTTTATTCAGTGCTGGGCAGCACAGGGGGTAGTCCCACCAAAGTCGTGCGTGTGCGTGTGGTAGCTTGCCTCGAAGTTATACTACAAAGTGTTACATATACATAAGATTCCCAAATATGCCTATACATATGCATGACTTGTCCCC
>NW_009260435.1:1976477-1980335 GCF_000687185.1 Egretta garzetta | reverse complement strand
CCCACACAGCTGATGATCGCGCAATGTCTCTGCTCATCTTCCGAAGGGTCTGAGATGGCGCCTTTTATAGGCTGTGTTCCTCAGGCAGACACCTGCGCAGACTGCCCCCGGTAGCGCCTTTGCACCAGTCCTTGGCAGAAGCTTGATGCTTGCGCAGGGCAACGGCGCGCATCTCCCATCTGAGCCCCCCCCCGTGCCTGGGGTCTTGTGCGGCGATCACGCGCGCACACCCTCAACCGGTGGCTGGCCCCATGTGGGATGTTACCGGGGCCTCGCTGCCGTCCCTGGGGCTGTGCGTGCAGGGGACAGCTTGCACGATGTCTTGCAGTGTCCTGTTAGCTTCGCGTGGCCAAGCTTTGAGACAAATGCCCAGCCATTCCGCCCCTGACACACAAGCAATTAGTGATTGTACAACATTATGGGATATATATGGAAGGAACCAAAGGTAGTGTTATAAATTGAGACTACAATGGATCATAATCCAATTAAAATTTTATTAATTATAGCAAGTAGAATATGAGCAAAAGCAGCGCTGGACGACAGGGGAGTCTCTGCTCCGCCAACTGCCGTACTGAGCAGTTCAAACAGTCTCTCTTTATAGTTAGTAGTCCCTGGTCTACGTGGCATATTCTGGTATCGTTCTGGTGGTCGTGAGGATAAAGGTCACAGTCTTCCTTCACGTTGTAAATCAGTTTCTTTCCTTATCTGGCCATGTTGGCCCCGCCTGAGGCAGGAAGGATTCATGCTTGTTTATTTAGCAGGATGTCGCCACTCAGGAATTTGTAATTTATCAATGTATCAGAAAGTGGTCTCAGGAATTTTGCATAACAGTGACTTTAAACAAAGGATGTAACAAAAACACAAGGAGTAAGGGGGGACCTCCCCCCCTTTTAGTTTTTACCATTTGGTTCTTCAAGCTGGACAGTCTCTTGGGCTAGGGAGAGAATTAGAGTCTCTCCCTTACTGGTTTTATCATCCTCTAGGTGTTCGTATCGCCTTTTTAACAGCATTAAATGGGCCGCCTCTAATCTAATCACTCCATTCAAGATGCAAAGCCCAAAGGTTAGAATGAGCATCAACAATATTAGAGGTCCGGCACTGGTTGACAACAGTGTAGTTAACCAGGGAGAATGATTAAACCACGATTCATACCATCCTTGTTGGGCTTAACATACATCTTAATAAACAATATTATAGTCCACAGTTTTTCACACTTTGGGATCACTGGTAAGACTTTGCTCTCCAGGCCTGATGAGGAGGTGACAGCCACTGGCTGCAATGGGGATGAGCCATGTAAACGCCTCAGGTAGGCAACTAAAGCCAGGCTGGCCCGGCCTCTCAGAAATGAGGGATTAGCATCATTTGCTCTGGTGTGTGAGCTGGCATGCTGAATTAGCAAAGCCAGGCTCAGGGGCAGGGACAGTATGGCACGAGCCGGTGACAACACCGTGACTGCGGCCAGAGCTATTTATAGAAAGGCTGAACTTGGCTCTTCCACCAGCAATTTTGCAGAGGGAAAAGAACTTCTTGGCTTCTCCGCCAAGTTTTTGATGGGGAATATTGACTGGTGATGCAACGGCGGAGTTGGACATGGGGCTGGTGGTTCAGCACCAGAGAAAGCTGCTGCAGGAGACCACAAATTAACTGAGTTGTGTTGGATCAGTGTAATTCCTGGTTCTGGCTCACCTGCCTCGCTAGACCCCTCGGGGGGTTCGTTCCCCTTTTGGGGAGCAGAGCCCAGGGCTGGATCCCTCCCTCTCCCTGGGATCAGGGCCAGGTTGCTGCCTGCTCCCTCATGCAAGCAGGTGCCCAAGCTCAAGCAGGTGCCACTCAGCCAGGTGCTCCTGGCCTCATGCCTCAGTTTCCCCTTCTGCTGCATGGGTGCAAGCAAAGTTGTTGATACAGGAGCTCAGCTAAGCAACCACCACGCCAGGGGACTGATGCCTCTCCCCTACACACACAAAAATTAACCCTAAAGCTCAAGAGAGGACCTAAATAAATGGAGATGCCACACAATTAAACCAGGGGAAACCCCCAGCGAGGGTCTGCAGGCAGCCTGAGAAGCCGGAGCGAGTGGAGCCGGGCCTGACTCCGAGGCTCTCCAAAGGGGCTGGAGAAAAGCAGATGAAGCCTCGATGGATCCCTAAACAGCACTGCCCAGGATCAAACCACCCTCCAGCCTGCCTCTCCATAAAATACCCGAGCGCTCTCAGCCTACCCAATCCAAAAAAAAGAAAAGATGTTTCCCGGTAGGTGAAAATGAGTTTGCTTCTGGGAGGTAAGAATCACCTTTTCCTGGTAATTATGAACAAAGAGCATCATTTACTAAATGCCTGCAAGGTGGCTAATTAGCAGAGAAGTGAGCTCCTGGCAATTAAGAGGTGTTTTTCCAATGGTTTGGGGTGGCAGGGTCAGGAAACGAGAGAAGCGGAGGATGAGAGGGAGCACTCGGCATCCACCACCATGCAGGGACACGGAAAGGCTCAGCCCCAGGGGCAGCCCTGGATCCATACCCCCAAAAAAATAAAAAGCAGAGGTACTGCATGATTTCAGGTTGGAGAAACCATCTCCCACGTAGTCCTGATGCTGCCCGGCTGCCCTATGCCTCAATTTCCCCACCAGCACCACTCATGTGTGCGGATGCTGGGGAGATGATTCTGTCGGTGCTGCTCCCACCTGCCAACCATCAGCTTTGAGGCACCCCATTCCTCTCTCTGTAAGCCCCTCCAGCCCTGCTTATTCATCTGCCGAGGCCCTTCCTTGGGGACACAGATGTCATGTCCCCTCCTGTTTGTCCTTAACACCCCCGGGTCTGCCTTGGTGTTACAACAGCAGATGGATTTCAGCAGAGCCCCAGCCCTCTGCACCGCAAGGGCCGTCCCTATTTAATGGGTTATTTGCTTCCCCTTTCTGCTCTGCCACACTTCAGCATCCGCAAATATGTCTATCAGTTATTTCATATCATTTTTCAGCTCAGTGACAAATATAGCAAAGAGCAGAAGAGCAACACCAATGATCTCTCCATTAACCGGCTTTTAATCCATTTAACACGGGCTGCACAGGGCTGGTGCAGTGCTGGATTTTTATCAGGCTGGGATGCACGATTAAGTCAAACGCCTCACAGAAGTCAAAGTGCATTAACTCAAGTTATCTTTATCAACTGACCTTGCGATCTAATAAAAAAAATAGTCTTGAGATTGCTTGGCAAGAGCAGGCTCCAGCACCGCTGCAGATTTGAGGGTAATAACGCTCCATCCTGCCTGTGCTGGGATGGAGGAACACGTGCTGTACCCTCGCTTTCATCCCAGGATGTGCTCTTGTCATTCAGCAGCATCATTTTAGCACGTGAAGAGGATTTAAATACCTCTCTGGGGAGAAAGGACCCTTGGAAAGGGCTCTCCTCTGGCCCCATGGACCGGGGATTGCTGAGCCAGGAGGTCCGGGATGTTGGGAGAGGGCAGCATCCTTGGGAGAGCCCAGGAGAGGACCAGACCCCCCCTGTCCTCAAAGCCGTAAATGCTGGGGACAAAAGCAGGTGACAGATGGGGACAACCTGGGCTGGCAGGAGCTGCTGAGGACACCCTGCAAACTGCACAGGTCAGGATGTGGTGCTGCCTGTTCAGGATCTCCAGGGATGGGCAAGGAGGGTACTGGTGAGCACACAAGGGGAGCAATGGGGGGTGATTGGGGGGGCACTACCTTCCCTCCAGCCCCTCCATCGTTGCCGGGGTAAATTGAGGCTGTTTCCTACGGAGGGTGCCGCAGCGCCCACCCGTGAGTCACCAGCTGCTGGTCCTGGTGAGTCACCGCACCCCAGAGCCGGTAGACGTTGATCTCCAGCGATGCACAAACATCCCG
>NW_009260435.1:1972641-1976463 GCF_000687185.1 Egretta garzetta | reverse complement strand
CTCTGGCGATGGCTCCCCAAAGAACCTCATCAGCTATAAATCATCCTGACTGCCAGGACACTCCTTCTCCAGGCTTTGGAGCACCGAGAACGGCAGAGGAAGGAGAAAGGGAGGGATGAGCGAGAGGACAGGCTATGGAGGAGAAAGCAAACTTGTCCTGTTGGATAAACCTGGGACCATGAATATTCAGATGGGGGCACCATCCCATCCCAGAAGGGTAAGGTGTCTGCTCTGGCCTAAGAAAACACCACCAAACCATTTTGTTCTGGGTGGTTTGAAAGCATTAAAGAGATGAATAAATCCAGGATGCACCAGAGAAAGAGGAAGGGTAAGCCCTGTCCTCTTGAAATCATGTTTCTCCAGCTTCATCCCATCCCTATAACATTGCTGATACCCCGGCAGAAAAGCAATGTCCCCAAACCCCCAGAGCAGAGCAAGGAATAAACCAATAAACCAAACCTTCTTCGCATCCTCCATCTCGCCCCTGGCCTGGCCCAGCACCCCCAGCTCCCCGCAAGGACTTTTTTTTTTTTTGCTAGTTTTGACTTTTTTTGTTTACTTTTTCATAAACTCAGTGTGGGTTTTAAGCTCAGGCTGTCAGGAGCAGTGGGTGGAGGCAGGAATTAGTGAAGAAGGCACCAAAGCAGCACTACCTCAGATAGCATTCCCTATCTGATCATGATAATTTGAAGCAGATAAAATTTGACGCCTGGAGGCTGATGGCAACCCTCTAAATGATCCCCCCCCTTTCTTAAATATTCCACTTTAAGGAAACAAGCATGTGTAATGAAATCAAAACAGCTCAGATTGCCCATTGATGCTGGGACGTCGCTGCTCAACTGCAGTGGGATTTGCTCTGATGGGCACCTCCAGGGCTGGACAGCAGAGCAGCGGGTGTGGGCATCTCTGGTTTGGATGATCTCGGCTGCTCTGCACCCCCTTTTCTATCTGTGAAATGGGGACAGCATCAATTTTCCACCCCGTTAGGGGAAAAAATGGCTAGGCTGCTGTTTCCAAAGTGCTCGCACGGCTGGGTGCCTGTGAGTTCTAAAGGATGCTTGATCATTGTACCGTGCAAGCAGCACTTTGAAGACCATCAACATGCAGCCAACACCAATCTCTGGACCAGCTTTTGGTTCCTTCCTCCCTCACTGAGCAGATTTGCCTGTTCCTGAGAGCCCAGCATGAACCAGAGAGGGTCTCCTGCTGGTCCCCAGTATCCACAGAGCATCTTGATTGCAGCTGCTGGCAGCAAACGGGCCGTTCCTTCAACCCTGGCTGAGATTCAGGGTGTGTTTCCCCTTGCTTGGTCCTTGCAAGAGCAGAGCATGGGACTGCACAGAGCTACCTCAGCAGACGTAGCTTGGAAAAAACCTCTTGAGTTGTTCCTCTGGCTTGTGGTGGCTCTGCTGCAGATGGTGGATGGATGGATGGTGGGTGGATGGATGGATGGTGGGAGGATGGATGGAAGCTTGAAGAGCAGGGTTTGAACACACAGCATGGTGGGATGCAGAGGTCCATCCAAAACAGCCCTCTGGTACTGATGCTTTTCAGTTGGGCTCTGCGCGAGGAAGAAGAGAAGGTACCTGTGAAGGTCTGTGCCTACGTCTCCATGGAGCAGGTAAAAGCATGGATAGTTAGTTCATGAAACAAACCAAAAACCTGGGGGGAGAATATTTGAGTTGTTCTAAAGCACAAACTTCTGCAGAAAGCTTCTGCAAAATTGAAAAACAACAAAAAAAAAAAACGGGCTGAGGACAAACAGAGATGTTTTCTTTGCCTCAGGATGATGCATGTTTCTTTGCCCCGACGTGGCATGTGTTATTTCAGGCTTTTGTATCCTCTATTTAGATCTGGTTTTAAATTTAAAAAAATAATAATTTAAAAGAAAAAAAGTCAAACCGGTTGTTTTTTGAAATTAGCCATGTGCCAGGATAGCAGCAACAAAACATTTCATTAAAAAGGAAACAAAAAGGCAAGATGAAAGGTCTCAGAAGTTCCTCTTTCACTTCACCCAAGGGTGAAAGTTGGCCCACTGCTCCCCACACCCCTGAAACACCAATGCCCACATACTGTACTCACAGAAAAAGTGGCATGGATGGCCACAGCCAGGCTTTACTGAGCATCTGTCCCCAGGATGGGACCTGGCTGGTGGGACCACCGCAAGGATGGACACCCAACCAACCCCCAGACCCTGCTCCTTGGTCCATATGGTCCCTCTAAATGGTGCCACCTCCATCCAAGTTCAGGTGGGTAGGGTCCTCACAGTGCGCGACATCAAGGCCCTTTTAAGAAGGACCCAGGACATCATCTCTGCTTGGTTTTGGGCTAAACATGGAGGAAGTCCCCTATCCCGGGGCAGGGAGCAGCTCCTCCACGTATTGGGTCTGAAAGCTGGGAGGGACCTTGCTCCTCCCAGGGAGGCCATCTGCATCTTACCCACCTCCCTTGTTTATCAGGGAGTTTACTCTGGGAAATCTAATGACCATTTTGGAGTTAATCCCTCTAACAAACCCTTGCAAATCCCCTCATGCAGAAGTTTATTAATATTAGCTCCTCTCGAGCAGAATCGAATTAAGCGTCTTTACCTCCTGTTTGGCTTTTTGTTCCTCTTCTCCTCGCCGCTGTTAACAGGAGCAATTCAATTAAGGAACAAACGACTTCCCAATAAAAATCCTTCCTTGCTGCCTCCCGCCTCCCTTCGCTCAAGGACTAATAATGTTTAATGGGGGAAATGAGCTCGGCTGGTGGTCCTGGTGGGGGCGAGGAGAAGCCCCAGTGGGCTCTGGGCATGGGGCAGAGGGGCTCACCTCATCCCAGGGAAGGGGGATGCTTTGCTGGGAACCCCCAGAACCCTGTGTTTTTTGGGGGGAAGGTCTCCCAGCCTTGACGTGGTTGTCTCAGTGCCCAGCAGATGCCATCCTGCTTGGTTCATGGTGAGGAGAACCCTCGAAGGCTGCACCAAACTGGGACTGCGCATGGCAAGCAATGCTCTCCAGCTGCCCAAGCGTCTCGTTGGTGCTCAAAAAAGCCCTGAGATCTCCCCCATCCTGATGCAAAACCACACGAACCTCAGCAGTTGCTGCTGCAGGCCCACCAGGACACAGGGTCTGAAGCTGGCACCAGCTGAGCTGGCTGTGGTGGAGGGCTCAGGACCCACATCCAGCACCATGCAACTGGGGAAAGGGGATAAAAACAGCAACAAGGCCTGAAAACAGGACAACAAGCTACAGATGTATGCATGCAAAGTGCAAGTCCCCTCCAAGAGAGCTCTAAGGGGTCCCCAAAAAGGCCAAAGTCCCTCTCCAAGGGGTCAAAGTCCCTCTTCAAGGGGTCAAAGCTTGCCTTTGCTAACTCCAGCTCTGAGCATCACACCACCGGGGGCATGGTCCCCACCGAGCAGCACTGGAAGAGGAAGCTCAGCCCAGCCAGGGAGCGGTGTCACCCGTCAGCTCAGCTCCATCGCAAAGACCACGGCATTTCCCGGCTGTCAGAAAGGATTTGTTCAGTGCTGCACGCTCCCTCCTCCACCTCCTGCGGTGACAGAGCATCGCTTCTCCTAAACCTGGGGTTAGCCTGGGAAAGGAGGTTGCATCTCCCTGTCCAGCCCATGCATTTAGCTTGTACCCATCTGCATCAGAGGCAGGAGGACATGATGGACCAGAGATACTCAGCCACGAGCTGAGGTGCCACCTGCAAGGAGAAGACACATGTGGGCAGGGACAGGGAGCAGATCCAGGACATAGTAAATGCATCAGCCTGGGAGAGCTGGCTCGGGGAGGCACATTAAACACCAACATCCCTGATATCTGCCCATCATCT
>NW_009260435.1:1969959-1972060 GCF_000687185.1 Egretta garzetta | reverse complement strand
TGCTGAGGTTGAGGGGCAGCCAGACCCTGCAACCCCATCCCTTTGGGGTACCCCATTCTCTGGCCAAGCCCTGCCTCTCCCATCCCTGGTCCGGCACAGACTGAGACCCCCAGAGGCTGCACCGCACCTTTGCCAGGACTGAAACTCTTTAATGGTGAACCGATGTGAGAAAAAGTTGCGACATGGTCTGGGGTGATGGCTTGACATGCCCTACTCACACATCACCCCTGGGCCTGCCTGGGGACCCAGCAACAGAGACCATCCCTATTCCTTCACCCACATTTTCCCATGGTTTTCCTTCCAAAATTTCCCCTTTTCCAGTCCTCAAAGTTGTTCTCACAATGCTCTCCTGCCTTGCCCAGGGATGTGTGCCAGCAATGGAGGATGAGAGACCCAGCCTTGCTGGTGGCCACCTTTCAGTGGTAGGAGAGATGATACAAGAACCCCTTCAGGAAGAAACCTGCTACTGAAATGTCAGCAGTAATCATCGTCATGGAGACATGTGTTTGTCAGGCAGAGGATGGTTCAGATCAGGACTGACGCCGGTAGGTGTTTGACCCATTTCAACCCAAGCAAAGCTCTGTCCCCAGTCTTGGGGCTGGTAGCCCTGCACCCTTTCTGGGTGGACTTTGGGCTGGCAGAGGGGCAGATATCACCCTGCCAGTGAGGAAAGGGCTGTGGGGTGCTCTGGCAGGGCTCATGTCACCTGGACTGATCTAGCTTTAGGCAGGAGGGAAGGCAGCACTGCACAGCTCCACCTCCAGCTTAGCCTGTCTTGTTGACCAGGGACTTCTCAGAGCCACTAGAAAGTCTCCAAGACAGGGCTGCAGCAAGGGCGGAGCTGCTTTAAAAAGAAGATTTCCTCAGAGCAAAGCGGATTGAGTGTGTCAGCGGTGAAAAAGGTTTCGTTTCCCCTCTCTGCCTCTTCAGATCCCCCAGGAGACGCATTTGCAGCAGTCACATCATCACCAGGACCTGCAGCTGGATCTCCTCCGGACTCATGTTCCTTCCAGTCTATTAAGTTTAGACCCTGGAGATACCCAAAAGCAGGGGGGGCTCATCTTTATCCCATCAGGGTGGTCACATCCAGCCCGTACCCCTGGCAAGTCAGGTCTCACCTTAGCAGGGTCAAGGGGATGGAGCAGCAAGCATGCTGATCCAGGCACATCTGCACAGGGGTCATCACCTGAAGAACAGCAAAAGCTTGAGACTAATACATCAGTAAGCACACAATGGTACCCCTGGGGGGACAGGAAAGGGACCACCCCCCCTCCCTGAGGCTGAAAACAGAAAAAAGCCCCAGGGATGAAGTTCTCTGCATTAATATTTTCTTCTCCCATGCAAGGGGAAGATGCCAAGCTGCTCCACAGGGCGCATAATGCATCTAACAGCCCTCCTCTGCCCCTCCTTGGGCTTCACTGAAGGGATGGCTCCTCATGAGTGAGCAGCACTAATTAATAGGGATGAACCTCATTTGCAGAAGCAGAGTGAACGGTCTCCACCTGCTCCCCTTTGCACCAGCAAGCGGCTTCGCAGGGGATTATTCGGCCTCCAGACCATGTTGAGGGCAGTAAAAGCTGGACACAAACACATTCCACCTGGGATGAGGAAGCTCCTCTGGGGAGCACAGGCATTTGCAGACCCAGATCACAGGAGTTTCAGCAGAAATCAGACTTTTTTTTTTTTTTTAATGACACAGTCACAGAAAAGCACAGTTGAAAGTATTTCCAAACCTCAATGTGCCTGCCTTTGATTTCATCAAAACAAAAATGAGACTTCCGCAAATAAATTAATTTCTTTTTAATGAGGAGTTTCTTCCCAGGTTCTCTGACACTTGCTGACCCAAAATGGAAACTTTAAAAAAAAAATATTTTTTTGCCCCCCAAAATATTCAGTTCACATTTACCCAAATGTGGAGCTTTTTTTATTATTACTTTTGAGTCTGGCCAGTGAATGGGAGAAGCAGCTGCTCTCCCAGCACTGGAGGACACCCAACCAATGCTATCAAGCATCGGAAGAACTGGAACATTATAAAACATCCAGGTAGGCTCAGCAATTTCTGCCTCCAAAGGTGGCCAAGAGGACACACAGAGGCTCGCAA
>NW_009260435.1:1963549-1969909 GCF_000687185.1 Egretta garzetta | reverse complement strand
GTTTAAGACCTCATTTCTGGCTTTCAGCGTGTCCTGGCACAGGGATGCTGGAGGTTGAATCCGGACTACAATCTTTAAAAGCTTCTCGAGACCTCTTCTCCATGAACTGGGGAAGGCTCTTTTCACCCAAATCCCATTTTGTCCTCCAGAGCATCCCACAGCAAGGAGTCCCACCAGTTAACAGCCCATTGCAATGAAATAGTATTAAAAAAACCAGGTGATTTGGGGTTTTTAATTAGTTAAAAGACATTTACCAAGTTATATAGGCCAAGCCTGGCCTTGGACCTGCCTGGGAGCTTGGCAAGACCTGGCTTGCAGATGCAAATGGGGAAGGAGGAAGAGGGCTGAGCCACCAGCAGTTCCTTGAAGCTCTGGATTTCACCTTTAATGTATTTCAGCGCATGATTCAAGCACATTATCTGCATGAAATGCTGCATTAGCATCAAAATGAAGGGAGTTCTGTTCAATATATTAAAGTGTCTCTGATGGGTTTGAAGGTAGCTTAGCGCAAGAGAGGCATTAAGGAAGTAAATGCCACATTTGTATTCAAAAGAGCTTGCTTTTTTTCATTTAAAGCCATTGATGTAAGAAGTGGTGCTTAAGATGGGCTTATAAAAAGCAAGAGTGCATCTTTGCTATGAGACAAAAAGCAGTGTTTATGGTGATTGGTAAAGGAAAGCAAAAAGCCCATTTAGAAATTATATTTCTTTGGGGGTTTTGGCACATCAGTGGAGGGCTGGCAGGGACGGGGCCTTTGTGTGGCATCACTGCCAAGAGCCATTTTCCTCCCCTATACCTCCCGCGATGCCTGGTTTTGGTTTAAGCCTGGAATTAGAAAGAGCCTCTCCAGGCTGGCCACCCCACCATCCTTTTTCCTGGAAAAAAAAAAATATATATATATATATATATTTATTGATCTAACTGCCCAGCAAACACCCAGTTTGCCTTATTCTGCTAAATTTCAAGAAAAAAAAATTGGCCTATTTAGGCATTTCAATATTTTTTTTTAATTAGGATGGCTGTCTGCTTGACAGAACAGCTTCAGACTTGTCATTTGGACACTAAAAGTTCAAGTCCTGTCAAAGCAAACAGCACCAAAGTATCCGCTAGGACAATTTCGATGGGCTTGGTCACCAAGAATTTTAAAAAAAATGCTAATTCTGCTTCAGGATATTCTTTATATCTTTATGCCACTCAAGTAAAAAAAGGAAAAAAAAAAAAAAAAAGTCTGGTTTTTAGCCTGTTCTGAGAAAAGCAGGTTTTGTCCCAAAATCAGACTCCATGCCGCAGTCCTGTTTAGACCGTGATGAATTTTTATTTGCTCTGTTAATGTTGGACAAGGAGCATTTTAGCTAAAACTGTCAGGATTTCTGCTGAATTTGGGGGCTCAAAGTGGTTTAGTTTCATTACCTGAAGCAAACAGAAACTGCAGCGAGAGCTCAGGGTGAGCATTAACTGGTTTCATCCATCTTCACCACCGCCGAGGGCAATTAATAATCCCTTGCCTTTCCAAATGGAGAAAGCGAGGGGTTAAATTAATTGCTTCTGACCACTTAATGAGTCGGGAAGAGACCCTGGGAAGCTTCTCTTGCCACTGCCTGCAAATCAACCAGGGGGAAAAATACACTTTTCTTAGCCAAAATATAATATACTTCTCTTTTCCATGGTTTATAGAAATATTTACGCCTCGGAGCTGGCATGGGTGTTATCACCCTCCAGCCGTGGGGCTGCCGGAGGTCATCATCCTGTGAAATTCAACCATGTGTGGCTTCCCTGGCCACTGGGGTAAATTAAATAAGTCAGAATATTTGTTCCAAGGGGAGCTGCAAGCAGCACGGTTGGGGAAAGCTGCTTTCTCGCAGGCACTGGGAAATATTGGGGTTGTGCAGCACAGAGCCTGGATACACGCCTGGACCTCCCATGACCATGCCACTGACATGTCACTGATGTCATCCCTCCCTGGAGGGCCATGCCAAGAGAAAAACACATGGGGGAAAAAGCTGGACATCTTGCAAGTCTTAACAAATTAACAGCCCCTTCCTACCAATGGCAATAAATCACAGCCCAGAGGATGGGGGGGTTATCACTCAGTCTCCAGCCTTCCTCCCCACGTTGCCTTCTTCCTCTGTCACCCTACAAAGCAAAAACTGGGCATCTGGGAGACATCTCTGCTCTCCCCACCTTCCACCCAGCTCCCCCAACCACGAGATGGCCCAGGGGGCACCCAGCCCCTGGAGCATCCTCCAAGCCCCCAGAGCATCCCCAGCCATGACGATGGGGCTGTAGGCTGCAAGAGCATCCCCCAGTTTTTGGGGCAGACCCTGCTCCCACCTAGGTATCTCCGCCTGCCAACTTTCTTTCCCATCACGGCTCATTTTCTCCCGCCTCCCCGCAGCAGGTCGTCGTGTCAGAGAGAAAGGGAAGGAAACAATGCAGAGGAAATTGATAAGCACGGCTTGAAACCCAGAGGAAGGGAACATTTGCCGGGGAGAAGCTGTGATTAGATGTGTGTGTGCGTGTGTGTGTCCTTTGCCAGAGCTCCTAAAAATAGAGCTTGGCTGCACAGACTGTCACACGCATGCAGACATGCTCTCACTGAAGCTATATTTACCAGTCTCAGCAACAGCCAGATTCCCATATATGAGCTGTACGTCCCATCTGTGTCCCCCCAGTGCTGGCACACAGGGTTCACGCAGCGGGGAAGGGACCACAGTGGTGGTGAGGGACCTTCTCCAAGCATCCCTGGGAGCTTAGGGGTACAGAGAGGAGTGGGGTGGGGAGTACAAGAGTGGGGGAATTCATTTCTGGAAGGTTCCTGAGCCCATCTAGAAAGTCAATGATCTCTATTTGGAGACATGTACATGGGAGAAACATCAGAGGTCACCCAGATGGCCAGCAGGTTCCTGGTCCTAACCCTCTCCATAGCTCCCAAAGTAGTAGCCCCAGAGAAGGTACTTATCCCTCCACGCAGCTTCCCATCTTGCTCCAAAAGCAAACCCTCATGGCCAAATCCTCAAAGCCTGATGTCTGGACAGCACAAATATCTCCAGCCACGGGCTGAAGAAGGTTCACGGTGAGCTCCATCGCTTCTCCGATTCACGAGACCACTGCTCAGTGCCATCAGTCATGATGCTGCACTCATGGGTCTGGGCATGAATGGGTTTGGAAGGAATAAGGTCCCACAGCTGCTTATCAGAGAAAGAAAAACTGGAGCACGACCTACATTGCCGGCTGGAAGCTGGCTCCTCCGCCCCCCGCTCATTAGGCTTGTGATAAAGCAGGGAGTGTTTAAAGGGACAAAATTGAGGCATTTTAGTCATATTCATGAGATTGCTGAAGAGGATATTTGAAGACCGAGGTATTATTATGTACATACGTCTTCACAGAGGTTGCGTGCAATTAGCATTATCCAGAGATATGTATTTCATGTGGGAAAAGAATTGTTTTTCTTCCCAGAGAAGTTGTTTTGTGCAGTTTTCTCAGCTCTGAGCATTTTGGTCCAATTGGAAATTGGAAAAGTGCCATTTGCCCCAGCCTTCCCCTGGAAACAGAGTGACCGGCAGCAAAGGATGGTTCTGCGACTACGGCTTTTGTTTAATTGGTGAATTTTGGACAAGCTCAAAGTGCCTGCAGATCCAATGGGCACTGATGTAGCAAACTGGCCCAATGCCACCTGCAGCATCATTCCCTGGTGACCAATGCCACATGCCAGCAGCTCTGCTCTCCATCAAGCCCAGTGCAGAGCATCTGCCCCAATCCAGTGCCATCCCCAGGAAAACGAGGCTCATCTCCATATCAAGTACCCCGAGTTACAGCTTTGATTGCAAACTTTTCCCCTCCAATGCTTGGGGGATGATGCTTGGGTGGGCCCAGGTTGCAGATGGGTCCTCATGGGGGTAGCAGGGGACAGCAGCCCCAAGGGGGTGGGACACAGGTTCATTTTCATGGCCTCTTGGCAAAACAAAATTATCTTCCCCTGCGCAGAGAGAGGCGACTACCTTCTGGCACTCGTCTTCATTTTTCAACTCAAATATCCTCTATTTAACCAGCAGGTTGTACTATCACCTTAGGAAATGCCGTTAACAGAGGGCGAGAGGCGAGCTCTGTCCTGTTGTTGAAATGCAGCAGCGTGGGGTGGCTTGCTCTGAGCGTGCAGGTTTGGGCAGCCAGGCACCCAGGGAGCCCTCGTGCTCACCCACCCCAGAGCACAGCACTGAAAGCAGCAGCAAGAGAGGCTCTCCAAGAGCAAAAGATCAATTCAGTTCACTGTGCCAAGCGCCAACAGTTTTGATAGCAAGCTGCTGCACCCTAAGTCATGCCAATAAACACTAAAAAAATAATCCAGCTTTAATTTATCTTGGTGAAGACCTGAGCTGTGTGTAAAGAGGCATTTTGTAAATTAGGAATTTGGGGGTCGTTTAGCCAGGACAGCTCCATAAAACCAGTCTCTTTGCTCCCTTCTAGCTTTAAGTTTAAAAGCCCAGGCAAGGGAAATGTCTAGACCTACCCAGACACTCACGGTATGACTGTACTGTCTGGAGTTGTCTTTGACATGGGGACTCCAGACACAATCATTCCCTCACAGCCACACTGCAAACACCACTCATCTCACTCTGGGTGGGTCCTTTCTCCATGGCTGACAATGTGGTCACCACATCCATAGGGTCCTTTGAACTGAATCCGAGTGGTCTCTGGAGACTTTAGTGCTCCAAAGAGTGGTCTAAATCCAGCAAGCAATGTTTCACTGAGCTGTCTAGGCAAGATGAAGGGTGTTGGGTGTCCAATTTAAAATTGGCTGAAGGCAGCAGTTGCTTGGACATAGTGGAGTACCTTGACGTAGCAGGTGACTTGACTTGAGATGGGATCGTAGAGCACGGCCCAGGAGCTCATAACCATGCAAATCCTCCTCCCCAACCTCCCAGGAGACCGGTTAACCTAACAACACAAGCACAGAGACAACCACCCCGCAAGGGTAGACATGGGCTGATGGTCAAGCCAAGAGCCGGCCCCACTGTCCTGATGACACCATGAGCTCAGAGGGCAGCCAGGCATCACCACACACCCAGCCCAGCTTCCCAGCTCCGAGGGACCACCACATGGTCCTGCCATTTCTTTCAAAAAGAGCCAAGCCCTGCAAAAACACAGCAGTTGTCACCAGCAGCGCTTGCTCTAGGGCAGCCCATGCCAGGTGGCTCCACACTGTGCCAGTCCTCAGTGTCAGTCCCTGCTCTCCCCTGCTGCAGCCAAGGACCTTTACAAATAAATAATGTTCCACTCCAATCTTTTTGAACAAGCTGGCCTCCTCACTGCCAGCGGGGATGGCGGCAGATGAGAAAGGGTTGAGGAGCTGCATGGAAAACACCTGCTCATTGCCCAGAAATGCAAACAGGCTGCCTGAGTGCTCTAAAATATTTGAAATCAGGAAAACTGACATTGCATCTACCAGCAGCACAACCAGCACCAGCTTCCAAAACATTGTGGCAACCCCCAGAGAGGTGCCAAGGACCCCAGAGCCTCATGTTAAGGGTATGAAGGCTTTCCAAGGGCTGGTGGCCCAGGGCGAAGGGTTGGTTGCAGTGCGTGGAGGCCAGAGGCAAGCACTAGGACAAGCTCACCCCTGCTGCAAGAGGAGCCATACACTCACAGGCAGCTCCCGGCTGGGCAGGTGCTTCCTCGGCTGCACGCAGATGGCTCCGCATCCGCCCTCGGGGCTGTTAAACCCCTTCATTTCCCCAGCAAGAGCATCACTTAAGTGCAAGTGGGCTCTGGAGCTAATGCACAAATTATATTTCAAAAGCACTTCTCCCCAGCGCCTGCTATGCAGTATAGGGAAATTGCTATAATAAAAAGCCATCCTCTCCAGAGGCAAAAGGCGGTGAGAGGGACAGGAGGGAGCAGGGCCCTCACCACAAGGTCAGCAGCAAGGCTGCCCTTTGGGATGGGATTACACAGCATCCCGCACTTCCAAGTACAAGGTGATGCTCCCCCAGGCACATGGCGAGCGCAAGGCTTTCCCAGCACAGTCGCTGAGACATGAAGATGCAAAACTCTCTAGATGGGAAGGAGCCACAGGTGAGGAACCCATGATATTAAAAATATATATATGCATACAAGGGTGCAGGTCCTGGTCCTCTACCAAAAGCCTCCAGGGTGGGCTCCAGGGCAGCAAACCCAGGGCATGGTGGCCACAGTTTCCTCTTTAGCCTCTTTCTGCTCTGGGCTTTCTAAATCAGAGGGTAAGCACCTGATGATGCACAGCATCCTTAAGGCTCTATAGTCACAGCCAGAGCATCTGCAATCAGCAGCACGCCAAGCCCAG
Organism: Egretta garzetta; assembly: GCF_000687185.1. Taxonomy (NCBI): domain Eukaryota; kingdom Metazoa; phylum Chordata; class Aves; order Pelecaniformes; family Ardeidae; genus Egretta; species Egretta garzetta. Next base: position 1,963,590 of record NW_009260435.1, on the reverse strand, counting down.
ACTCATTGAGTCGAAGAGGAAAAACCTGCTGCGGGGCCCTT
>NW_009260435.1:1954393-1963528 GCF_000687185.1 Egretta garzetta | reverse complement strand
AGGCACTCCAAAAGCAGGGTTGTCCCAATAACACATTTATAAATGAGTGATACAAAAAGGATTATTCATGTGAATTATCAGAAGAGTAATTTCCAAGGGCTGAGTGCACTGCCAGTAACACTCAGCATCCACTTTTCACAACAAGGTCCAAAACCTGCCTGAAACAAGCTGATCCAGCCAGGAGCCCAAGTGAGAAGGTGCAGGGGGAGACACCTCAACCACTTGCCCTTGCATGGCCATGATGCCTCACTGCTGGCCGCCATGCCCAGCCACAGAAGATGCAAGCCACCATGGCCCTTCTACATATACATCCTAGGCTAGAGCACCATCACCCAAGCAGAGCCAACCCTGGGGAGCACCTGGAGAGGAAACCAAGCTGGAGAACCCCTAATGCCAACATGCACTCCTGACTGGCACCCACAAAGGTCACTTTAGAGGCTGGGAGCAACTGAGGGGCTTCAGGAACCCATCACCCATGCTGGTAACACCCCTCTCCTTACCAGCTGGTTACACGCTACAATTTGTCATCATTGGCAAAAGCAACCCCACAACCCCAACTTCTGAAAAACTAATGCTCAAGAGGGGCTCACCCAGCAGCTCCCCGCCAAGTAAGGCTGAGGCATCATCAATATGACCAGCAATTTGATAAGACCAGACTGATCCTCATTTGGGGGCAGTTTCAGCCCAGAACTGGATGCATCGATGTACAAATTGTCAAGGCAATCAGTAGCTGGGGGGAAATAAGAGAGCGCAACCCCTGGAACAAAAGCAGGTCTGGAGCTGGCTGACAGCCAGCCACAACCACCCACCCACCCAGGGTTGGGGAAGAGATACAGGAGCCCCAAAGCCAGCCCCAAAAGCCCCATAATTGCTTTTCTTTGTGCCCATGCACCATGCTCCGCTCCACGTGTGGGAGCCACGGCTGCAACAGGCCAAAAGCAGCTCCCTGCCCTGATTGCTGCTGCTTCCAGTGAAGCAATGTTTAAACTCAAGGAAGCAAAGAGGAGGATCAAACGGCATCATTGGTGTTAACCAGAAAGCCCCCGCTCCTCTCCACTCTGCACTCAGCTCCTGTTGCTGTGCAACCCCTCTGGTTTGGGGATTGCTCTGAAATCACAGCTGCGAGTCAGAGAGGCATTGGGAGTATGCAGAAGGTGGCTGCAGCAGCTCTTCAACTCCCAGCGCCTTCCCAGTAGCCCAGCAAAGGAACGCCCATCCCTTCTGCCGCCCTCGTAACACAATGGGATCCCTCCAACCCATCCTTGCAGCATTCTGAGTCTGCGCTGGGATCCTCAGCCCTTGAACCAAAAAATCCTGGAAAACACAACATGGGTGGACACTCATGATGCAGGACACAAACAACCCAACATTTCAGCAAAGTCTCCTAAGACTCAAGAGGTGGAGGAGACCAACTCAGCCAGGGCTTGGCAGAGCAGAGCTGCCTGGCTGCAAGATCAACCAGAGACCCCTCTGAAGGCAAACCCATCCTCTGCTCAGCCCCACAGGGTATAGGATCAGGGCAGCCCCTTGCCCCATGGGTTAAGGCAATGCTAGTAGAACCCAGATAAATCCTGCAGGACTTGACACAGGGGGAAACACCTGGGGCAGAAAACCACCAGGGAGCCCAGGCACATATCAACCAGGTCCTGCAAAAAGTATCCAGGAATTGGGTTGTCTACCTCTGATAAAAGCCCAAGGCACAAAAAAGAGGCAAAGTTTTCATGGAGGAGGGAAAATTCAAAGCTGCTTTAATTTTGTGGTGGATCCTCCATCAGGCTCGTGCTTCCAAACCCATTAGCTGCCATCTGATTCTTCCCCGACAGCAGGATTGCTAATTTTGCACATCCCAAAATAATATTTGCCAAGCAGCACTCCTCGCTATGATTAAAACAATATCGGGCACTAAAAATATACAGCTCCTGGGGGAATCCTGCCTGCCCAAGACAACAAACTATTTCAGACACATCAAGGAGGAGCTTCTTTCCAATTAAAGGCAAAGTGGGTCCATGCCCTGAGATGGGAAGCTCAGGAGGGATGAAGGCAATGTGGGGAAAACTGAGGATGAGGGTTGGACAAGGGGTGGAAGAGGTTGTTTCAAGCATGAGATACCTGTGGTGGGAGGCCCAGGGCTGGGGAAGTGGCCATCTACCAGCAGTGAAGCCAAATACCTGGAGATGACCTCAAGTATCACCTCTCTGCACCCCCATATGGCTCCTGCCTGCAAAATTTGAGCATTGATGGTCAAATCATCTTCCCAAATAGGTTACCCTACTCATAGCTCCTGCCAGCTAACAGATGAGATATCGGTATGTAAGCAGTTCGTGGCCAGCCCCCGTGGCCAGATACAATTCATCAAGGCAAATATTTGCATTTTTTTCCCTCCCATCAACTAGAAAATGAATTATTTAAGCAATACCCACTCCCAGTCCTCAGCAGCAAGGAAGCATCCCCAGGAGCATCTCTCCATCACCGTGGCTTTATATGTTTGCCAACCTGTCCATCCCCTGTACATTTTCTCCCTGTTTTCAAAATAAATATACTCCCCATCAGGATTCCCCCATTTTTTTTGAGCCAGTGTTGTCTTTTAGCTTAACCTCTCCCCAGTCCCTTGGTTCTCTCCCTCCCCAGGGCATTGCCCGATGCCTGTGGGCTGCACAACCTCCTTGGAGACAACACCATGGTTCTGGGCCAGTGCAATCCAAGAGCTGCAAAGCCCTGTGCCCTTCCCCAGCTAAATAATTAATAATCACTCCTCTGATCCTATGATTAGTGTGGCCAGCAGCCAAGGTCACACCAGAGAGCACTTCCTGATGTAGATCAGCCTCTGCTGGATGCTCCATCGCCTTCGACAGTCCAGACAAGGGCAAGGACCTTCTGGGTAGATCCTGGGGCAGGTCCCTGCAGAGCAGCCCCAGCAGTGAGCTCTGGTTTTGAACTCAGCCTGCTTGCCGCTCCCTTTGATCTCCCCTTCATTAGTCTTTCTCCTTTGCTTTCAAATGTAATTAATACTTCCCTGATCAAAAGCCCCAGCGCAGGGAGAGCTTTAACAACTCTTGTTTCACCATGTGTTCCCATTAAAGGAGGGCTGGGGCAGAGATCTCATTTGGAGCCCCAAAACCACAGCAGTTTCAGCCTCCCCTTCCCCCATGCCCACAGTCTCACTGCCAGGACTGTAAGAGTGAGAAGACACTGTGTCCCACTTCTTCCCAACACCCAGGCACCTGAGCGCAGGTTCCCCAGGGGACTCGGGACCTACGCGATGGCTGCTTAGGGTCTGGCCAAACACCCATCAGCAGCACCCAGAAGAGGCAAGGACCAGGGCAAGCACATGGATTATTTTTTTTTTTCCTCCCAGCACCTTCCCACCACCCAGGTACCGTCACCTCACCCCTGAGCCAGGGAGGACCATGCCCTACATAACCCTTGCTGGATTTCCACATCCAGCCCTGACCTACCCCCAGTTCTTATCACTCAGTAGCAAACTCAAGCCCAAGCTTTGAGAAACCCTAATTCTCTCCCAAAAGCCTTATGACTAAATCAACTGCCTTGCTGCTTGCCCACTCAACCCACAGTCAGATAATTCCAGAGCTCCATGATCAGAAACTCCTGGTTTAACCTCTCCCACTGTGACAAACCCCCGGCGTAAGGTCTTAACTGGTTCATGGGGCTGTGGAAAGCAGCCACAATTGCTGAGATCAGGGGAACAGCACAGGGCAGGAGGGGGTTTCTGGGATGATTGAGAGCATCGAGCACCCACAAAGCCCAACTTAGTCCCCTTCTAGTGCAGACCCTCTATGGACAATTAGATGCTGCTTGCAAGGGCCACAAAGCATCATATGGTGTCTCTTCTGCCAGCCACTTGCCTCTCACTGACCAAAACCACCTGCCTGGGATGAGCCAGAGCTGCAGCTCAAGGAACTAGGAAGAAGGTGCTGATCCAAGCCCCAGCCTTTACCATGCACCAAGGGTCTCCAGAGCCCCAGCTCCTCCCCGCATGGGGCAAAACACCCTTTCCCCAGGCAGGCTGGGGAAGGAGATGCTGATCTTACATTTTCATCCATCAGCAAGCAGTTTTCAATTTTGCTGAGAGGAAAAAAAACATCACATAACCACCCTGCAAAGCATGTTTATCCCTCGCCAGCTACACCTTCTCCCGAGACGTGAATTTTGATAAAAGCACGTTGCCCACCCTGCCGCAGCATCCTTCTCCCCTCCTGCTTCCCCTACAACTCCAAGACAAAAGGAAACCAATGGGGGTTTTTTGCATCGAGGGTTGCTTTTAGGGCTTGCCAGAGCTTTGCTAACCTGCTCGTGTCCCAGCCTTTGCACCAGCGGGACACAGGGACCCGCCGGCACCAGAGCCAAGGTCATTATACCCAGGTGACATTACCCAGCAGGCGCATCCAAGGGGTTGGCTTCGCTCCCTGGCACCGTAAGGCTGACCAGACCTTGCAAAGTCACATAAGGTGACATTTTCCAAAGAATTTAACTCGCCCTGATAAAAAGCTGGCTAAAAAATCCTCCTGTCTGTACATATCCCCACTGGGAAATACTGTTCTGGGGGGGAACAAGCTGGTTTTACCAGCATTTATTAGTGGGAAGGAAAAGGAACAAGCTCTTTCCCAAGGTAGGAACCCCATGAGAAGATTATTTCCTTTGAAAAGGCATTTGGTTGGGCTCTATTTTCCATTTTGCACTGCAGCAGGCACAGCAATACACATCCGTTCAAAGGCAAAAGGAGAACACAATGCTCCGATCCACTCGGACAGCCGCAACTGCCCCTTCCCTGTTATCACGGCTCAGCTTCTCACACAAAAACATCAGCTTTCATTCCACCAGCAAACAAGAAGGAAACCGAGCAGCTGAACGCCTTGCGATGCCGAACCCTGGAAGCCCTCAGGCATTTTGGGAAGGAGCCTTTGCCCCCCAAAACATGGATTTTTTTTTTCTTTTCATTCATCCTCACAGCAAGATGGAGGAAGATGCATGCTTCAGGGTAAAGAGCAGGGAAAAGCCTGAAGCTTCTTGGGTCAGGAAAGCTAGAAAAAAAGAATCTAATTTTGAGATGTTTTCACAGCCTGCCCCTTGCCTAGAGCTGCTGCAGCCACAAATCACAGCCCCCCCTCAGGCAGGCCAGCCCCACGGCCCCCCTGAGCAACTGGAAAACAGGGCTTAGGAGCAAAGATTTTCTTTGCCTTGCCTTAGTCTTGTGCTGATAACATAAGAGGGTGGGAACGGGGTGATCTTCCATCTCAGCGGTGGGGGGTCCTCCTGGGGACCTGCTTGCCCAGCTCTGGGAGGTCCCGTGGCTGGCAAAGGGGGTCAGTAGGGCTGGTTCTTATACGCAGCAGAGGGATGGAGCAAACTAAAAGGGCTAAAGGAGATGCAATGCTCATGATGAGGACTGGGGAACTCAAATGCAAAAAAAAAAACCCAAACACAAAGCACGGGAAAAAAAGTAGAGCAGCAGAGCAGAGGGGACACTTGGTGCATGCTGCAGCCCAGAACAGTCTGGTCCCGCTCCCACCGCTGCTTGTCCAAGCTTCATCCTTCAGCTTCACCCTTCAGCTTCATCACCCAGCAATGCAAGGATCCATGCCCAGGGACCACAAACACAACCGAGCAGCCAGAACCTGCACTCAGCCCTTTTGCAAGTATAGGATTAAGGCAACAGGGCTGTTTTTTGTTTGGGTTTTTTTTTTTTTTTGTCTGGTTGTCTGTTCTTGCATCCCTTAAGGTGCTACACCACAGTTCAGATCCCAGCCCATACCATGCTCCAGCTGCTCCCCTCCTGCCTACACTCAAGCTGCCAGCAGTAAATGCCTTCTACTTCTAATAGCACTTCAGAATAACTCAACGTTACCCTCAGCTTCTTTACCTGTGAGGAAATGTGCCTGCTCAAAGCCCAGGATAGCTGTCCCCACACAGGGCAGCCTGTTCAGCATCTGTCCCAGGCAAATCGGAGCCTGCAGCAGGCTGGAAGAATTCATCCAGCTCTGAACACCATCAGGAAGCATTAAAAAGACAGACTTAATGTCTCTGAACAGGGAAAAACCTGTACAAGTTTACGGTTTTGTGCACCCAGCAGAAGAAGCTGGGAAATATTAAAGCAAGCAGACTGTGCATGGGACATTAAGAAATGGGTTTACATTTTACTTCAATCCCTCCTCTTACCAGCCCAGTACACTTTTTTTTTTTTTGCTATCCCACTGTGCTTTCCCAAAACAGGGAATGCATGACCTTGGGATAACTCTCCTATAAGGGATGCACAGGGACAGGGGTACAAGCTCAGGGAATCGCCTCCAGGCGATCTCCAGTCAGGGCTGCCAGGCACTGAGTTATGGAGGCTGTGGAGTTTGGGGCTTCCTCCCGCCCCCTTCTTTGTTGTCTAGTGCTGTGACATAACCCTCTCAAAGCTATTTTTAAGCCCCGATGATTTGTTTCATCTCAGGACAGAGGCTGATCCTGGGAGTGGGGGGTAATTCCCGCACAGCAGTGTTATTCCAGGAGCCGTGGCACAGCCTCAGCTGGTCACCTTTTATACACCTGAAACAGTTTCTAAAAATACCTGAATTTTTTGTTACAGAAACAAGGGAGCTAGAGAGGAGGCAGGGGGGAAGAAGAAATCCTAGTTTGGTTTTCCTGATGCATTTCCTCACCCCTAAGCTCATCAGAGGACACCGCTGTGAAGAAAAAAACCCCCAATTTTTCCTTCCCAGAGCCCATCCCAGACACTCTTATTTTGGGATATGCCACCAGAGCTGAGGATTTCAACTGGTTTTGGATAGAAGGGAAGACTCAGACTGCCCCTTTCTTGGGGGGAGCCTCTTCCCAGAACAGCTCTTCCTTGAACAGGGAAAAGCATCCCACGTCCAGAGCTATTGTGGGGGAAGCGATAGGCGAGGACAAGGTCCAGGAGACATCTTGCATACTTTGGCTTCCAGGGTTGCCACGCTGATGGGAAGGGCACCACATCCTCCGAGCTCCTCCTCTGTCTCCAGGCGCCCACCTGTCCCCCCATCATCCTCCTACTTCTTTGCATGGAACAAGTTTGAGGGCTCTCAGCCGCAAAGCCCACACAGTGAGGGCTGGGGAGGTTTTGTGGGACATCTCCAAGAGGCTGGATTTTCAAAGTAACTGTACATTCCTATTCCGGGTGCACCAGGGAGCGTGCAAGAGTTGCTGGATCAGCCCCGATCCCAGCATCAGGGCCAACAAGAGGCTGCAGTGCTCCTGCTCCCACAGCCTCAGCAATCCCTGGGGCTTGCCACTGGGCAGATGGCATATGCTTCCAACCTAAACCCAGCCCTCCTGCCAGGTCCCAGCACCTCCTCTCCCTCCCTACAGCCAGGCAGGGTGGGCTCAAGGTGGGGGAGCAAGGGAAAAAAACCCTGGAGAGATGGCAAACAGCAGCCAAAGCTGACCCTAAGCCCCCTCTGCCTCCAGACAGCACCCAAACCCTGCAAGAGGACAGCTGCCCCATTCTGTGTCCAGGGTGTCCCCCTTCCAAGGGATGCAACACTCAGGATTGGTCATCACACCAAGACACAGGACCCACCCATAGCAGGACCCGCACCAGAGAGCTGCCCAAGCACAGCTTCAAAGCTTCAGTACATGCTGGGGGGCACAGCCCAGAGCTCACAGGACTGTAACAGGGGACCAGCCTGTAGCTCCATGCGTGAGGGTTGATTTTGCCTGACTTAGAAGCATAGAATCATTGAGGTTGGGAAAGCCCTTTAAGATCTCCAAGCCCAACCATTCCCCTAACCCTGCCATCCCACCACTAAACCCTGTCCCTAAGCACCTCGTCTGCCCGGCTTTTAAATACCCCCTGGATGGGGACTCAACCCCTGCCCTGGGCAGCCCCTTCCAGTGCTTGACAGCCCTTTGGGTGAAAAAAATTTTCTGTAAACTTTCAGCATGGGGAGAGCTGGTGCTTTCCTTTTGCTGTGCAGAAGCAGAGCAGATATGTTGCTGCCAGGGTGGGGAGAGCATCCTCCAGGCACACCAGCAGCACTGTAACCCTACATTGCACCAGCAGCCCATCACCCCCAGAGCTGAAACTCAACCACAGCCCAAACCCGAGGTGATCTGAGTGCACACACACATGTGCAATTTACACACCCCACCTCACCCCCAAAAAACCCCGAGAGCCTCCAGCAGCATGCCCCCACCTCACCCAAACAGGCAGCACCCTCCCTCACTCCTGCCCATGCACAAGCAGAGCCGTTCAAACCAACCGTCCTGTTTTCCCTACGACCATTATGGGAAGCAATGTATGCATTGCAGTTGCCTCTGTACTTAAGCACTTGGCTCTTACTGACAAGAGGGAGCAAAGCTCATAGCAGTGGGCAACCCAAGCCTCGTAGCAAGCATCCGAGGCAGCAAGTTTGAACCCATGGGAGTAAAGTGATGCCTTCTGAAGTTTCAAGCACTGGCACGTGCAGCTCACCATCATCTCTGAAGCAAAGAAGGTTTCAGGAAAATTTATCTAATCCTCTCCAAGTTATGAAGATTTAAATCCTTTGCATTTTCTTCGAGCATATTGCAGCTCACAAGGAGGAACAGATCCTCTCTAAGCACACCAAGAAGAGCAGAGTCAAGTGTGCCTGGGCTTAGGAGCACTTCATGGCATCCTATCCACATCCCATCCCTTACAGGACCTTTCAGCAAAAAAAATAAGTCAGTCCCAGCATTATTTATGGCCATTTTCCCCTAGGCTCAGAAGCACCCAGCTGTATTTTGTTCAGCCTGTCCCAAAACGCTCCTAACAAAGAGTAGACCAAAACTGGAACATGTGCTGGATGATTTTGAAAGCCATGAATGAAGCAGCTGGGAAGTCCCCAGGCAGAGACAGCCCATTGGGATGCCCCATGCCCTGCAGGGTCCCCGTTTCTTCTTGGAGGGGCTCAAGATGGGAGAAGGAGAGGGAGAAGAGGCCACTTGTTGTTCTGGTGGGCTCTCAGCATCACCTGGATCTGCTCCTCCAGTTGGCTGCCCCAGGCTTTCCTCCACAGGCAGAGCTGGAGTAAGAAACGCTTCAAGACACAACACACGTCTTGCAGGGGCTGCTAAACCCTCCCAGGCTCATCAGTAGAGGAATTAAATTCCTCCTTAGCACCATTCATGCAGATC
>NW_009260435.1:1946416-1954357 GCF_000687185.1 Egretta garzetta | reverse complement strand
ACAAGGGGTAGAAATTCAGGATAACCACAGCCATGTGAGTACCAAGACTCCACAGGAGATGGTAGGAAGGACCTGCTGGTGGAAGAGCTGTAAACCCAGGGCAAGGAGCAGAGCAAGGGTCAAGGGATGGACATCTAAAGCCCATTTTTCCTCATTTCCCAGTAGAGCTGGGAAAAATGGGGACAGCACCTCGCTCATCTTAATTTCCTAACCTCTTGAGGTGATCCCAAAAAAATCTGGAAATCCCAAACTTCTGTAGGCTACAAAGCCCTTTGCACCAGGCTGATGGATGGATGGCTCCTCGCCAAGCCAAACCCAACACAACCCTGCCTGCAGCTCCCCGTATTTCCCCACAGGCTGAGATGATGGTTTTTGCCACAGACCTTGCCCAGGAGCACCCCACCAGGACAAGGGAACACCAAAATGAACACTTCTTAAGGGAGGGAAGGAAGAAAGCAAACATCAGCTAGAGGAGGAATTGCAAAAAAGCAGCAAGATAAAAAATAGACGCCCTTCAAAGTCAGCTCCTCAAGGTTTGAAGGAACGCGGCCTTAATTTCATCAACTGTGAAAACCCATTAGCATCTTGCTAAAGTCCATTTAAAATATTCATCTGGAGGGTATTTTATGCAAAACTGCTGCTGTGTCTTAAAAGCTGCTGCAAAACATTAACAGCCACATTGAAAGTCCCCTCCTGTCACCTCCCAGGTAGCTTAGTGAAGGTAGCAGCAGGGACGTGACCCAAGAGAAGGGACAAGCAATGCAAGGAACCCCTTGCCAGCTTTGGAGGACTAAAGTCCAGAGCCAGGTTTGGCCTCCTTGATGCTGGTTTTCCAGCCGGGTTGCATCCGTGGGTCCCTGCAGCATGGTGCAGGGTGATGTGCAAACCCTGCAGCACCAAAAGGTGCAGGGAAGGGGCTCTCCCAGGGTCACAGCCCAAATCCAAGAGGGATGCACGACCCCCTTCCTCCTCCCCACCAGCTCACAAGAGATTTTGGGGGGCAAATCTCTGCTTTTTTTTTTCCCCTCCCTCAAAAGCTTGTTTATTTAACAAGCCTTAGCTCCTCCACAATGGGGAATTAGAAGGCAAGCAGCTCTCCACTGTGGCCTCCGATTAACAAAATATATTATTAGCATCCCAAAGTGAGTTTTGCCAGTGCCTATAAATACGAACCAGCAGTGACTCAGCAAAGCTGTGGCTGGGTTTTCCCCCCCCTCCCAATTTCCCAGGTAGTTGGGGTGTGCATATGTGCGCAGTCCTGGCTCCTGGGATGCTGCGCAGGTCACCATGGAAACCCAACGCTGCCGAAATCTTCCCTGCTCTGGAGAATCCTGCACTAAAATTTCCCCCAGCCTGGCCAGGGATGCCCTAAGCAGACATGAGACCAAGCTGTGGCATATACTGGCAGCACAAGGAAGAGGAAAATGGGGGTTTGAGCTTTTTTATGTTATTCCCAGCCTTTAAAGCCACCCACGTGGCAGTAAAGATTCTCTGCTGTCTTGTATGACACTGTGCTGAGCACCCAGCCCATGTGTTAAGCCATGGCCAGAGCATGATGTCATGCTTTATATTTTTTAACTAGCAAGGTTATCTTGGCAAGAGCCATCAAGGGCTATGCCATGAAAAGGCATATTAAAATGAGGGCTTCCCACCGCCTCGGGCAGCTCTGTCCACCACTAACAATCCTGCCGTGAAACCAAGCAAATTTAATACCTCTGCCCCCCAAAAATATCCACATTTGGGGTTTCTAACAGCCTCCCATCCATCATATCAGTGGGCTCACCCGGCTCCAAGGCACAAAACCCTGCGGTTGTTACCAAGCTTGAAGGATTTTCATTTGCAAATTCACCGTGCTAAACAGGGCCCTGGCGCAGAGGCAGGCAAAGTTTTCCAGGGAAAAAAAAAAATTCAGCCCAAAAAAAACCCCACAGAAGGCTTGGCAACCCCCAATTTTCCATGCCTTTGTCCAAGTTTCAAAGAGCTGTTTGTGCCAGGAGGATGCCAGCGCTGTTTTCGCTGCAGCGTTTAAACAAGCCGCCACCACAGAAAAGGAGATTTGCATTCGGAAACTCCCTGTGATTTTGCTTTTCCATTCCCATTGCAAAAAAAAAAAAAAAAAAAAGAAAGGATGTAGTTTGAAAGCAATTTTGATAGAAATTTCTGTTTTGGCTAACCAGAAAATCACAACTGGAACAGCACAGGGTGGCTCAGACCAGCCACCACAGGAATGAGCACTGCTAGGTAATAGAGGATCAGTAACTAATATTAATTAATTACTCCATTAATACTTCCAGGTAGGTATCAGCAGCTTCTGACTAGTGAAACAAGAGGGAGGTGGTAGCCAAAACGAGTGGAGTTTGTCCCCATCCTAAGTCCTGCCCCAGCAGCAGCTGCATCCCCATGCCCGCATGCAACCCTGCAGCAGCCCACTCCCTGCACTGCTGCCCTCCAGGGCCAAAGGTCCCCCCAGTTATTTATTTATCATTACACACCGTAAGTCATGAAGAATTTGAAGGGGAAGCCTTCCTGTGTGAAGCAAGCAAGGTCACCTTTCCCTGCCAGGGCTCAGCTTCCATGTTCCCGGTTTCAACACCAAGATACCAGCCCAGGGGGAGAAGATGCTGTAATTACATCCAGCCCTTGTGACAGTCACATACAGCAACCAGAGATTTAGTCTCCCCATCCCAGCACCACAAGGATCCAAACAAGGAAAGAGGCAGATGAGGTCTGGTGTGAAGTTATCAAGGAGCACCAAGAAATCCTTAAATCCAAATCATCTTGGTGAGTATCGCTGCAGCCAGGCTCTGCCAGGACCAAGGGAGGCTCAGCTGGCTCCTGCAGACCCAGCCCTGCAAATCTAACTTGGCTTTTGGAGACCCAACAACCCCCAAAATTATTTGGGGTCTCCAAATCTGACAAGGGAGCACAACCCTAAACCCGCTGATTTTATCCTTATTTATAGCCATCGCCCCAGTCAGGCCACGCTGGAGCATCCTCAAGCCCTCGCCAGCCACAGCTCAAGCCCCTCAGGGAGAATCAGAAATTCTGATAAGGTCAGGGATGAGGCTTTTAAAAATGTAAATGAAGCCCAAGGAGCTGGCCTAATCCTACAGGCAGGCACTCTGCAACACACGAAAATGAGATTAGCCCAAGGTCCCCTTGGTGTAGGTCGGGGCCATCTGCTTGGTATTCTCCTTGCAGAGGGTCTCCTCAAGGACAGGACCAAGCCCAGAGCTCCCAAGGACATCTCTCACTCCAGCGTCATCCTGCTCAGGCATAATCGTCCCGGCAGGTGTCAAACAGTGGGAAAAAATATGCGATTTTGGGCCAAATCAGCATTTCATTCATAGAACATCACTGCTGATGCCGCATCCCTCAGAGGGAAAGTGCAAGGGAAGCTGGAAAACCCTCTTCCAAAGCCTTGGGGAAAGGCTTATTTTTCCTTTCAGTATATATTTGAGTAGGGTTTGGTTGGGCTTTTTTTTTTTAAAAGCAGCTGGAAAAATACACTTTGCTGTCGAGCTCTGGCGCTGGCCCGCAGCCCTCGGCCACTGCCAGGGCTCCTCCGGGCCCAGCCTCACAGCATCCCTGGTACATCCCCACTCCTCCCAGCTGGGAGCCCCAAGAGGAGCACAAAGCCTGCTGAGCCGTACTTCAAATCAGCACCTTTCTGAAAGATTACCGCTTAAAATACAGCACGCCAAACTCCAAACAAGACCGCCATGTACAAGCCGTGGATGGCAGAAAAGATGCTTTAACGCTTGACCCCACTGGATGCTTTCCAGGGGCTCAACCCTGAGCCCAGTCTAAGGACCAGAATAACTTATTCACCCCAGTGCCTGATGCCATCTGCCCACCAGCCTCCCGATACCTTCCCTGCTCTCCTGGAGCACTTTTAGCCCAAACACAGAAATCAAATGGAAACTGAGGCAGGGAGCATTGATGCCACCTACCAGCTACGCAGGAAGCATCACCCAGGGCTTTGCAGCTCCGTGCTCCCCATGTGCTCAGCACACACTTCGACCTCTCCAGCAAAGGCAAAAATGTGCATTTTTAAGGGCGCCGAGTTTGGGAACAAGCTCCCCGTGCTCAGTCCCCACTCGAGCAGCAGCACAGACGCTCAGAGGTTTCCCCTCTGCTCATTTCCAGCCCTGTTTGTACAGAAAAGCCAGCCCTGAGCAGACACAGCTCCCCTCACGAGGGTGATTAATAGCGGTTTTGCTAGTAAAACAAAAGACCATTAAGAGCGCTAATATTTGCTCTCTCTACTCCCTGCCTACTTCATTTCATACTTCAATGCAAGCCTTGTGCGCTTTCCTCGATGAGAAATTAAGGGCGTGAAGCCACATTGATTTCCCCTGCTACAGGGGATCCGATGCATCTCCCTGAACCCAGGCACTCCCAGACCCCCTGGCTCTGAAAGCAGGATAAATCCCAGACTGGGGTGGAAACGATAGGGATGCTCTCTTTCCATCTTAGACCAAGTTTGTTTTAATATTAAGGAGAAGAGCAGCATTTCCAGAGGGCTTTTAGCTGACCTGGCGATGGAGAGTCCCATATCCACGTCCATAACCACCCCCATCCCAGCCCTGCAGCAGCAGGAGCCTCATTAACACAGAAAAGCTTCATTAAAAGCAGCTCTGAGCAGCCCAGATCCCACAGAGTTTGGAAAACAGGAGAAACAACCCCAAAGGACCAAATGCCAGGGTGGGGGGGCCAGAGCCCCACTTTGGGGTTGCTCACCACTCACCAGTACCAGCTCCTCCACAGCTTGCACAGGGACAACCTCCCCTCACCAAAACCCTCCAAGCCAGGAAAAAAACCCCTTACCCTGAGCCCCTTCAGGAGGATGCTGAAGCCCCTGGAGTCTTTTTATACTGCAGGTCCCACCCTCCCCACGTGGGATGTATCTGGGCTCAAAGCCCTGGGGAGGGAGGCTGAGCACCTCTGGGTTTATTTGGGCTATCAGCCGGGTGGTGATTTGCTTCAGTGCTTGATACAAGAGCTGGACAAGTCAGTGTAACACAGGCCAACCCTCCCACATGACGGGATACACGTTTTCTGTCAGGATACATAAATTCATTAAAATATAACCTTTTTCTTGGGGTAGGAGCGTTTTCCCATTTCAAAAGCCTCTTTGGAAAGCAGTTGTGAATTTCTCTGTAGCCCATTCCCAACAAAGCAGATGGTTTTACACATCACACCCGTGTTGCCGCTCCATTTTAATAGGTGCTTTTTTGGGTTTTGTTTTATTTTACCCGCTTAAAAGCAACAAGTCGACGTGAAATCACCTGGCTGCATCACGTTGGCTGAGCAAAACTATCGCTGCTCAAGATCAGCAGCAGTTTCAACTCCTCATCCCCACCACGGCCAGGCTGTGATTTAAACCTCAAGGCATTCTCTTCCCACTGGGTTGAGCTGACACTGGGAATTGGACCCACCATGGAGATTGGAGATGACCACAACACCAACATCAGGCAGAGCAGGCAGCGCTGGAGCTGCTGGGCTCTCCTGGTGAGCAATGGACTCAAGCCCCCCCAAAAGAGCCCATCCTAGACCATCTCACCCCCAAAATCCCTAATTATCACCGAGAGCAAGGATTTTGATTTCACTCCAGTCTTTGCCATGGGGAGCCAAGGCCCCAGCAGGCAGGGTAGCCCCCTTCTCCCCCAAACCAGCAATCAAGGACCGCATTTTGGAGCATCTCGGAGATGAGTTTTCATGTCCCATGTTTCAAATGGTCCAAGGGCAAAGCCGATCCAAGAGAAGGCTGTTTCACCACGAGCATCCTGTGGGATTTCTCCTGGGAGAAGGCTCCGGCTGCTGCTGCAAGAATGCAGCAAGATGGGACTCGCAGGTCTACAGGCCAGGGAAGGGTGATCAAAATGGGGAAAAAAAAGCAGATTTCAAAACATTGCTCAAAGCAAAGGCTTCTTAGGGGATTATTTTCTTTCTCCTTGTTGGTTTCTTACTACATTCTCTGCAGGCTTTCCCTGGGCGGCTGGGACCCAAGACGCTCCGGGGCTTGGCGCTGCTAACACGTATTTTTGTATTCTCACATCTCTCCTAGCTAATCTTTAGGGAAAGGGGAATTGACAAACTGGTGAAAAACTGACTGACACTCCAATCAAAATACGAAAGAAACAGAAATAAATGGCTCTGAAAAGAATCGCTATTTAATTAGAAATTACATCTGTGCCAGTGAGTCACAGTGGGGAAGCGATACATCAGCAGACTTCGCAGCAAAGGGCACCTGCCAGCAGCATGGCAATGGGGACCAACTCCATCGCGGGGCTGCGACAGGATGTTTTGGGGGGACAGAAGGGACCCCCTGCCACAGAGGTCCCCTGCTAAGCCTTGCTGAGCTGAGAGCCACCCTGCAGGAACCAGCCTGGCATGACCCTGGAAAATAAAATGCCTGCGAGCTCGAATGCTTTGCAGAGAAATCCCCTCCCGGCAGTTTTCCTGCTGGAATGGGAAAATCCCTGGTAAATCAGATCTAATGAAAGGCATAAATAAAGATTGCAGAATGAAGGAGGGAGAGAGATTAGGGAGGTGGGAATAAAGCCGCTCCTCTCTCCCCATCTTGCTCCGATGGGGAACCCCCCACCCTCTATCGGTGGGGTGGGCAACATTTGGGGATCCCCCCCTGACTCCTCTGGGAGGCCCCGAGGAAGGGATAGGAGAGGATCTGGCAGGGAGATGGGGGACACAGATCAGTCGCAAGGGACATGAAATGCTGGGAGCGGGGTGGTCTGTGACCCCCCGAATCTGGGCTGTGATGCAGAGGTGGGAAGCAGCATCCTCAGGGAGGCTCCTGCTGGAAGCTGAGTCCTTCACCGAGTGAATTCAGGCAAATAAAAGCAGAAAATAAATGAAAAGGGAAAAAATCCCCACCACTACTCTCTTTCTATTCTTTCTCCACAAATGATGAATCCACCAGCAGCTGGGCTGCGCTGTGCAACAGCAGCTGGAAACGCGGCGGCTTTCAGAGCAGGAGCGAGGCAGGACGGACGGACACCCCTCCCCGCAGCTGCTGCTTTGCCCCCGGCGCTGGGGGTGCTGGGGGCCAGGGGTGCCCCTCGGCATGGGACCAGCCAGGGGTGTCCATCGTGGGCTTTGGAGCAAAAGAAAGCAGGAGCGAAAGGTGGAGGGTGCCGCAGGCTTGGCTTCTCGGGTGTCTCATAAAGGCTGAGCACATGCCACAGCCTTTCTGCCCCCAGCCTAGGGGAAGAGGTCACTGGTTCCCCCTCGTTTCATGACCTCAAGACACCATCCAGAGCTTTCAGGAGGTGATAGGAAGCACAGCTCTGGCCTCCAACCTCACGCTGGAGGCTTTGGACATTTTTTTTTATTTCTGCTGCCTTTGCTTTCCCAAGACTTTCCAAGGCAGGTTTTTGGGCAGCGCCAACACCCAGGGTCCCACTCTCCAGTGCTGTTAATGGGTATTTTTGAGCATCTTTCATCAACCTGGCTTGGATCAAAAGTCCTTGGGCTGCAGGTAACCATCATGGAGGCAACAAGCAGATGCCTACGGGGAAGAGCAAGGCACAGCGGGAGCGGTGTTTCCTCCCCAGCCCACGTCTCAGCCACTCTTTTTGTCCCCCACTGTGGTTTATTTGGGTCCTCTGCTGGCCGAAATCATTCACTATCTTTTATCTCCTTCGCCAGGTCCACTGGGTGCGTTCGGAGGTGACGCCTCACCCGGTCCCACATCACTGCTCCAAGGTGAATTTCCTGGGAGCAGTGCCTCCATCTCGGTTTTACCACCTCCATTCCTTCCCCAAATTACTGTCCTAATATCCCCGCTGCGTTTTGGCTCTGCCTGGTTAAGGGAGCCTGGGAGCAGAGGAAAGGGTGTTGTGGTTGTCAGGGACCCAGGTGGCCACGTTGTCCCTGGCTGAGCTTTAGCTGCAAATTATTGCATGAAGGAGGTTCCTG
>NW_009260435.1:1945821-1946364 GCF_000687185.1 Egretta garzetta | reverse complement strand
CACCAAGGGATTGCTCGCCGGCATCTGCCGTGCACCCCAGCACTCCTGCCATTCCGGGGACCCCAATCCGAATGTCCCATGGGAATGGGAAGAGCCCCCCCAAAAGCATCGTCTCACAACAAGCTGCTCGCTAAAGGATGAGTCAGTTCAGGTCCACACCAAAAAGCGTGTTCAGCACTTTTGAACATACCCGGTAGGAGGCAATAAATAACACGTACGCGTGCATGCCGCCTCGCCTCTCGCAGACCTGGGATTGCCACCTATCGTCGCGGTTCAGTTCTAGGACAAGAAACGCTCCTTGCTCCCATTGCTGGCTGGATTTTTCCAGGCTGGATCCCTGCTTTGGGACGATTCCTTCCCCCTGTCGGGGTCCTCCCCCACACCAGACAACCCACACACACACACACATGCAGGCCCATGGTTGTTTTCCTTCCTGCCCGGGCTGGTCCTGCAGCAGGGCCCTTTGCTGGGATGATGCCCCCCCATCCCCGTACACACTGGTGGGGTTTTACAGATCCTGCAGAAATTAGCCCCAAATACAAC
>NW_009260435.1:1933678-1945163 GCF_000687185.1 Egretta garzetta | reverse complement strand
GTCCGTGCTGCTCGCCACCCCCCCCGCCTCAAGGGAAGGTGGGAGGCATTTGGGGGCAAGGTGGATCTTCCCCCCCGCTTCGGCCTCCAGCCGGGAGAACGATGGTGGTGGGGTGGCCCCCGCGGGGGGAGGAGGCTGCCTGAACCCGTCTTGAAGCGGAGGGGTCCCCCGGGACGTGTTCCCCCCAGGGTGGCTGGCTGTCACCTCTGGTAACGTCTCACCCCTTCCAACAGCAACGGAAGGAAAGTGGCCCCCGGACTCCTCTTGTGCCACGCAAAAGCCCTGAGGGAGGAGGAAAGAGGAGGAGGGGGGAGGAAGTAAGAAAAGGAGAAGAAAATAAAAAGGGACAAGGAAGAGCTTGGACTGGAGCCAGGGGGGGTTTGAATCACAACGGTAAGTTCCTGAGCTGCACGGCTGTCTGTCTGTCTGTCTGTCTGTCTATCCATCTGGCTCAGTGAGATCCTGCTGTACCCAATCTCTAGGTCTCAAACTGCGGGGGGAGGGACAAAAGGGGGGGTGCCAGGGACAGTGACAGGCTCCATACTGCCCCCCCCCCCAAAAAAAAAAAAGAAAAAAAGGGGGGACCGTTGTTGGCGGTGCCCTGGGGCTTGTCCTCATGCCAGGGCTGAGATCAAGGCAAGGCAGGAGGGGGCAGCCCCCCCCCCCCCAGCTTTCTGTCTCTGGTAGGGATGGCTCCCTCACGTTGTCCATCTGTCTGTCCTTGCAGGAGGGGACCCTGGGCTCCCCAGGACACCTGTGCCCAGCTGGGAGACCCCCACCAACACCACCACCCAGCACTGGAGCTGGCGACCCTGGAGCGAGGGCCCGACGAAGGGAGCAGCATCGCTCTCCAGAAATACCCAGCCCCACATCCCCCTCTCTGGCATTGGGGAGCAGGCACTGGATTTTAGCTTCCTGGGACATCCAAGGGACGTTTCCTCCTCCTCCTCCTGCTTGCCCGACCAGGCAGCGCTCACCTCCTCAGCTTGCCCCATGGCCACCCCACATCTCCCCATGGCCACCAGCTGAGCCATCTCTGCAGCGTTCCCGACTCTGCATGGTGCATCCTGACCCTGCTCCTTGCTCCGAACCGGAGCCCCCCGACCTCGCAGGGAGGTGAGCGTGCGGCTGGGACTTTCTTGGAGGCAGGGCAACGTTAAGATGTTGAAAGCTCCCCGGCCGAGAGGGGCTGCGCGGACGCCAGGCCACCCGGCTAGGGGGGAGCAGGATGGACAAAGCCGTTGGGGCCAGGAATCGAGGCCGGTAGGGAAGGATGGACTCCCGGACCTTCCAGGACAGGCAGCCCAGTGAGCACCCCAGCAGCAGCAGCAATTGTAGCAGCAGCAAGAGTAATTGCGAAAGGGAAAGGATTCGGAGTCGGATGAAAATGGTGATCGGACAACTGGAAGGCATCTTACAAGAGCTCAAGGAGGTGGCCAAGGAGCTACGGGAGGTAGGAAAGCCTAGGGGTGCCATTGCATCCCTGCGCGGGTCACAATAGCCGCTGGCCCCAAATGGGTGTCCCCTGCCTCTGGGGCCAGGCTGGGGGAGCAGACCCAGCTCAGCACCTGCAACCCATCGGCCCCGGGAGGGACCTGGGGTGGCACGGCACGGCTGACATGCAAGAGGATTTTCGAAAAGAGGGGGGAGAAAAAAATAGAGAGGGTTTGCAAAATTGCTCTTGACCTTGACAGCAGGGTTTGCTCAGGGTCAGGGGGTCCGGCTGAGGCACTGGCCCTGCGGGTGCTGGTGGTGGGAGAAGCACCATGGGGTCATGCACCAGGGCTGGAGGAGCTGGTGCTGCCAGCTGTCTTGGGGAGTGTTTTCCAGGCCCCTTTCAAATCAGGGAGGTGGACAGAGAGGGGATGGTGGATCCCTCTGGCATTGTAGAGGGGACCAAAAATATGGCATCGGCCCTGGGTGCGAGAAGGGAAGGTGTCCACGGGGCAGGCTGGGGGCTGAAGCAACTGGCTGTCCCGTAGCCGGGCTGTCAGGGTCCATTGCTCCTGCAACCAAACTTATCTGAACTTTTTTCTTGGAACAAAACCCAAGCAAACCATGACTATCTGGCTTTTTTTTTTTGTTTTTTTTTTTTTTAGGGGGGTGTGATGGATTTTTTTTTTTAATTTTGATTCCTTGAAAGACATTACTTTAAGAAATAAAAATGTACATGAAATGTGTTGATGTCATAAAAATGAAATGTTTTTATGAGTTCAGAATAACCTTTCCTCTAGAAAATTCAAAAAAAAAAAAAAAAAAAAAGAAAAATATATATACACACAGAAAGTGTGGTTGTAGTTTCCTCCCAGTGCGGAGGCATGGCAGAGGCACTTTGGTGGGCAATTTATTATTTCTGTGGCTCAAATGTTTGGGTCACACATGTCCAAGGTGGAGGGGAAAGGGACCTGGATGGGGCTGGTAATTTAGGACATGTCTGCAAGTGCTGGGGGAAGGGGTGGATGGAAAGTGTGCAGTAGCCTTGAGCGTGGCAGCTTGCTTTTGCCATAGGGCAGGCGGACGTTTGCATCCTTTCCGTGGCTTGAGCTGAGCATGGTGTTACACCCAGAGCCATGCAAAACCTTGTCTCCCCCTAGGAAGGGCAGAAATTGGTGGAGGTTTTGCCATGGAGTCACCATGTAGCAGCCCTGCACGGGCTGGTGACATTTGGGTACCACCAAGAGAGCGCTGATGCAGGTGGACCAATGTCATCCTTGGTGCAGACGTCGCCACGGTCAGGGAGGTGACAGCTTCCAGCCTGAAGCATCCCTTGGGGTGCAGTGTCCTCCTCTAGGATGGCTCCACTCAGTCCAGGAGATTTTAGGGAGGCTATCCCACCAGGAAAGCCAGTGCCAGGGGGATGCCACATCCTGCCATGCCACCCCACTGGGTCCCCACAAAGGCTTGACCCGGCTGTGGCATCCCTAGAGATTTTCCTTTCTCTCATGGCTTTGCCAGTCCTCCTTGTAGCAGAAAGCAAACCCAGCCACACAAAGCTAAAAGTCCTCCCGATTCCCACAACGCCAACAGGGGAGGCCAAAACCCCTTTGACAAATCTCTGATGGATTAAAAATAGCCATGAGAGTAATAATCAGGAGGCAGAGCTTGTTTCCATTTAGCCTGAGCTCATTTCATGCTCCTCCAGGAGCTTAGAGGGGCCTTTAAAGTGAGGATGATGGCAATTGGCCCCTTTTATTGAGCCCGTGGGTTTAAGGCCTGGTTGAGGTCACCGCTATCATACAGGCATCCCTCCTGCTGAGGATGCGGAGGGATAAGGAAGACTGGGATGGGAAAATCTCTGACTGTTTCACACCTGAAGCTGGGTTGTGCTTCCCACCAAGCTTTGGGTGGCTCCGCAAGGTCCTCATCCAGCCCTTGGGGCCAGAAGGACCGCAAGCATCCCTGCAGCATCCTTGGTAGGTTGCCCAGGTCAGGTTGTACCAGCGTGTCTCAGAGCAGAGAAGATAAGGTGGCCTGAGGACACAGGGGAGGGGTAAAGGGCTCTCACCATTCCCTGGGGACATGTTTTAGGAAGCAGGCACAAAGTAGGAAGAATAACATTGGAGAGTGGAAGAGCTGAGCTGGGCACAGCAGGTCCTTGCACTTTGAGTAGCTGAGGGTAGCCAGAGGACACCCATCCCCTGCCCCTCACCCCAGGGAGACCCTGCTTTTGTGCCAGGAAGGAGGTCCATGCCCCATGAGATGGCTTCTCCAGAGGGTGCTGGGAAGTGCTGAGGCCTGGAGACTATTTTTCCATGGAGCTGGCACATCCCTAGGCACTGGTGACCTCCCAGGCTGCATCCCATAGCTGCCCTGGTAGAGCACCTCACATCATGGGACAATGCAACCAGGTCAGCACAGGGCCAGCCACGAGGTCCCCACCACGAGGTGGGTCCTAAGCTTCAACCCTTCTCAACAACTCCTACAACACACTCATCTAACTTGGCAGAAATTAGTCAAATTTATGCAAAACAGCATAAAAATCAGTAAAAGAGCAGACTCTGGAGCTAAAACACACCAGTCCAACCAGGCTAAACCAGGCTCCAGCGACTCCAGAAAAACAGACGTTTGGGTTTTCCCCAAACCAAGCAGATGTTGGGCATTAGATGCTTTGGAAATTCAACCCCTTGTCTTCTGGATCAAGCAAGCCCGATGGGAGCACGTTACGTGGCAATTTTTCAAGCCCACGCAGAAAAGTACGTGGCAGACACCAGGCTGGCAAATTGTAAGCTCTAGGATATTGGTGAAAGAGAAGTAAAAAAGTAAAGTAAGCCCTTGTGGTCGTCTACCTTGCACATAGATCTTCCTCAGCTGGAGGCAAGGGCCAGGACGTGGGGACAAGGCTGGGGACAGGCAGCCCTGCAGCCCCAGGCAGGCACTAATGGCCCTGAGCCTAAACAGGCTCATGGGTGGGGGTCCCAGGAGGGGCTGCTCAGGCTCATTAAAGCCCATTCCTGCCCGCAGGGCCCTTGTGATGTTGGTGTATTCCAGGTTCTCCTTGCAAGAGGAGCTGGGTACCAGGAATTTGCAGGTCTGGAAGAAGCAGACAGGTCATAGCCACCTTGACAAAAATAATCCCCCAAGCCATCAAAATCCCTGCGTGAGCACGAGGGCTTTCACCCATGGGCTATTCCTGCTCCAAAACCACCTGCCAGCCCCAGCACACATAAGGTTTTTCTCCAGGTTGTTCCCTGGAGGTATTTAACAGCCGGACAGACGAGGTGCTTAGGGCCAGGGTGTAGTGGTGGGATGGCAGGGTTAGGGGAATGGTTGGGCTTGGGGATCTTAAAGGGCTTTTCCAACTTCAACGATTCTGTGATTCTATGGTCCGGGGGGAGGCTTCAGTGGGGGACCCCAGCATAAGCCCCGCTCCACTGGTGCATCCATGGGGATGTGATGTGGGGCCAGACCCCAGTTCAGGCACCATTCCCAGCACCCAGGAGCAGTTCCCACCTGAAGGCTGTCATTCCAGATGTCCATTTGATTCAGAACGCTGTTTTACCAGTTCTCCTCTCCCACTCTCCCTCCCTCCCTTTTTGTGTATATAATTATTCCCCAGCACTCCACGACAGGGCTGTATTATGTGCGGGGAAAATGATTATTAAAATCTTTGACTGAAATCACACACTGGAAGTAGAAATCAGGCAGGAGGCAGGCAGGGAAGGCGCTTCCGCCAAACGCTTGCCACACTGCCTGCCCTCCCATGGGGAATAAGGGCAATGCCACAGGGAAGAAGATACCCCAGGAGGTCCCAGCCATCTCTGCTGCGAGGGTGAGCTCCTTCCCAACCCTGGGGGATCCCTTCGATGAGCACTGGAGGTCAGGAACCATCCATGGGGTATATTCAGAGGTGGGAAACAAAACCAAGTATTTGTGCAAGTCTCCCTCTGTGCAACCCCCCCAAAATCCCATGGTAAGGGTCTGATCACCCCTGCTCCCCCTGACATGGGAGCAGTGGGGTCCCACCATGCAGGGAAGCAGCACCGAAGGGTCCCCTCTGAGCCTTTGGCAGGAGGAGAATCCTCCCTGCAACCCCTTATGATAATAAATACCTTAATGATGTTGTAATCAATAGGTGATTAGCTGGGAATGCTCGGGAAAGTTCACAGTGAAAAGGCGGCTTATTATTCTAATAATAACATTATTCTAATAATAACATGTTTCAGAGATCTGCATGATGATTTTGAGCTATTTAGTGGCTGATGATCTAGAAAATGATCCCAAGATCTGTGGTACACTCATTTATAAGCATCAGCATGGGGAGGAGAGGCCCCTGTAACCCAGCTTCTCTTTGCGAGCTCCAATTAATCATTTATTCCTTATTAAATATTTACTCACCTTGCCTGCACCGGCAAGTGGTTTGAGAGATGCAGGAAGCTCCGAGAGAGTTTGGCTGTGGGGTCGTGGGGGCCCTGCCGGAGGCTTTGGGGTGGTTCTTTTCCCCCATGGAGGGAGGAATGGATGTTCGAGACAATGGCATCAAATGCCTCTGGGATGCTTTGGGAATAGGGTTGGGGATTTTTTGCCTGGGCCACGCGGTCCCATTGCACATCCCCTCAGCGTGCCAGCTGGCAGGAAAGCAGAGTGCAGGGCCAGCCGGGTAGGATCCAGCCTGGGAAAGCAGCTGTGTAGCACAGGAAGATGTTTTGGACCCCAAAAGGTGCTGCTGGAGGTGTGCAGAGGGGTGCTGGGGATGGGGACCAAGCCAGCAGCTGATGGAGCATGGGCAGGAAGCACAAAAATCCCTGCTCCTCTCCCAGCCTGTCTGGGGATGAGATGCTTTGCCCTGGGTGGGGGAAATAGTTGCATGTCGCCAGAAGGACGCACACCCCTCTCCGAAGTGAAGGCACGCTGCTTTGATCTCCCCACCCCAGACCCTCCCTTCGCCCAGCGGTACCCGCCCTGAGCACCGATCTGCTTCGCCCACCCACTTCAAAGGCCACGCCGGGATGAAGGGACTAGGCTGTTAGATCGCACCACTTTGATCCCAGCATCTTCCAGCTCCTTCCCCAGCCTCGGGAATACATGCATTACCAATTACCAGCCACGAAGCCTTTGAAGTCCCCCTCTTGTCCATCTGCCTCGTCCCTCACCCCTCCAGCATCTCCTCGAGCGTCCAGGAAGTTTAGCTCCTCGGTAGGAAACAGCATGGCCCAAATGTGGAAGCTGGAGCCACCGAGGCAGGAACCTCTGTGCTTGATTTGCAGCAAAAAAATCCCATTAAAAACAACGATGCTCCAGATGTTCAACATCTGCCTCAGGTAGGGAGGTAAACACCCAATTTGGTGCATCCAGGCTTTTATCTGTAAAGCTCCTGGCTGCCAGCAACATCCATGGGTGCAGGGACTGCACGTGGGGAGCACCCAGCACTCCCAGTCAGGCTGAATGGTGGGAGCTGTTTTTTGGGGTGAGGGTGAACTGGTTGGTGCCATGGTTTGGAGCATCCTTGCTCAATGCCTGTCTCCATGGGGTACCACAGGGATGCGGGCCCATCCCTCTGCCTCCTTCGAGTTCATCCTCGGGCTGCTCAAATCTTGTGGCTTTGGGCAAGGGCTGAGCATCCCTTGGCCACCCAGCGCCTGCTTTCAGGGGACTCAGGCACAGCAGGATGAGGCCCCTGAGTGACATCACACACGAGGTCAAGGGGAATTATTTTTGCTCTTTATTTTCCTGCTGTCAGATACCCCAGGTTTGACCAGGGATGCTCTGCTGCCACCAAAAAGGTGGCTCTTTGCAGCAAGGTGACACCTAAAGGTGATGGAGAATGGGGACACGGCCTCTCCCAGCCACCCCCACGGCACCTCCAGCACATGCTAAGGACACCCCAAGTCTCCTTGCCCGCTTAGAGGGGGGCAGAGCCACCCCAATTCACTGGGGGATAAGAGCATCACCAGGGTGTCACCCCAAACCACCAGATCCCAGGTCTGGTCCATCCCTCCCTCCCCATCGCTCTCACCCTGGCTCCCGCTGCCAGCAGTGATGGCCTCAGCTAAAAATCTTTGACAACCTCTCTCGGGAAGGAGAAAAGAGGGGTGAAAAGACCAAATCCTACTTTACATTTAAATCCTCGGTGGGTACGAAGTGTCACATAGGTATTTAACACACACACAGCCCCCGCCACCATCACCCCCCCATTTAAAATAGAAAGTGCTCCTAAAAATAGTCCCGAGCGAGCCACTGCTGATGTGACACTAATCCCCATGTGTCGTGGTGAGGACCAGGATGGGGATGAGGACCAGGATAGTGATGTGACTCCTCCTGGCACCCACCCAGCCCAAAGCGCAGCAGGTCCCTTTAATGAGGAGGAGGAGGAGAAGCAGGGACCCAGCTCGAAGCCCAGGGAGATGCTCACCCTGAACCTAGTGTTGTAATCACCGAGCCTTCACGAAAACAGAGGTGATCTCATTTTAGCTGAGGGTTTCAGCGGAATCATTTGCTGCCTTATTAAAAAATAATAATAGCCGGGTGTTTCCAGGAACAGCTCTTTTCCTGCCCTTTTTCCTAATTCTTTCTTGTCACTGAGAAAGAAGAGGTCACATAATAATTTTTTTTTTTATCTTTTCCTTGAGTTTCACCCTTTCTCCCCCAAAGAAAAGAGAAAAAAAAAGGGGGGGGGAAGACCTCTCATGGTGCATTCAGAACAGACAAAATTGCCTTTTCTAGTGTCAAGACTTTCTTGCAGATGCTGGCGCAGATGCTCCCAGCTTGGCCCCAGCACCCTTCAAAGCCAAAGCTTGAAAGATGGATAGATCCCTGTCTGTCCTCTCCGGAGGTCTTGCGTGGGTGAGGAGGCAGGAAAAATAAGTCGGAGATCATGGGTGAGGAGCTTAGGTAAAGCCCATTGCCTTCTGCTGCCTGGGATGAGAAGCGCTCAGCTCACTGTCCCCAACACCACCCAGCTTTAGGCACCCAAAATCCCTCCAGGTGACAGAGGTCCAAGGTCCATCCCCAAGGCAGGACAAGGGATAGGCTTCAACATACCTTCATGAGGACCATCCAGGACACTCACGGAGCTGGGGACAGGTCCCTGTGCAGCATGGCTCAGGAGAAGACTCCTAGCCCTAGGCTGAGCTTATGTGGGCTCCTGGGCCACGGGCCAGGTGGGGGGGGGGTGTCCCAGGTGGGGCTGATTGGGGCCGTTATGGTGTATGAGCACCCATCACCATCTGCTCATGTCTGCTGATGGGAGCGCTCCTCTCATTTCCGACCCAAACTTCACCCAGTCTCTGCTGCACCCTTTTTTCTCTGGGAAGATGGGAATTTGGCATCTTTTATTGCCAACAAGTCCAACGTGCTCCTGGGTGGCAATCCCCAGCCCTTCAACCTGCGTTCTCCTGGTGACACCAGCCAATCCCATCTCAGACAGGGTGTCCCCGTTCCCAGGTCTCCCCAGTTGCTCTGCTCCCTGTTTGCAGCCGGCAGCAAACACATGCATCCACCCCCATCACCCTCACTTGAACCGTATTGGACCCCTGTGCTCCCTGAGGTTGTGCCCCATGGAGGTGACGCTGTTTTGTCCCCCAGAGGTCCTTGTCCAGGTTGTCCCCAGGTTGTCACACAGCATTTGGTGACCCGAGAAATGGTCCTCACTGCAGTCAGAGCCTGGAGATGTCCCGCAGGGATCTGCAGCTGATTTAAAAGAGGGGGTGCTGCAAGCCTATGGCTGGATCCCCCCAACAAGCAACGGGGGGGGGGTCAGGGTCCACATCTTTTGTGCCATCTCCTTGGGAGCTTGGCAGAGCTGCATGGTCAGGGTTATCGAAAAAGTGAAATTTGGAGCTCAAATATGAGAATTTTATTAAAAATAGGTCAGCAGAGTGTAACGGAGCCACTTCAGCTGCTGGCAGCATAATCATCCCCTCGGGCTCCTGCTTTCAGATGCCCAGACATATTAAATTACCCTTAACTCTGCCCATGCCTCCTCAGCTACCGTGAGGGCTTTGCAAGGAGCCTTCCCTGCTGAGCCCTGGTTTATGGTGCATTTTTAGTGATGTAGGGTGTTGACCCAAACTGCTGTGCGCTGGCATCTAGCAAAGGAATGCAGGGACCAAGGGCAACCTGGCACTGTGGCAGCGGCTTTGGGGTGCCCACCCTTGGCCACACAACACAAAGATGGGATGGGGTGTCTGAGCCCAAGGGCTCAGTCTCCCCCAGCAAAAGTCCTCAAAAAAAGGAAGTTATGGGACCGGCAGCAATATGGCAGGGCTTTTCAGTGGCATGAGGAGAAGGAAACAAAATGTGTCTGGCAAGATATTGCCCATTGATTTGTCTTCCCCCTGTTATTTCGGGAAATTTGTGGCTGATTTCCACCAGGAAAGGACATGCAGAAGGGCAGCTGAAGAAAAAAGATGGGAAGAGAAAGGGAATAATGCAAAATAACCAGGGGAAAAAAAGATTTATGCATGGAGAAGCCACCTGGAAAAAGCTAAGCACGGGGGGGGTTTGCTCCCAAATGCTCCATGTGTGGGATGAGGGGGCCAGGGACCAGTGGGAGGGACACAACCCCGGGGTGTTGGGGGACATTGATGCCCACAGACACCCATGCTGGGGCGGGGAAGAGCACAAAATGCATCGACTGGCTGCACAAACAGGTACAAGGGGTATTGAGGGGTTTCCCCTAACCCCCCCGCTTGTCTGCCGCTGCCCACCTCCTGCTTGGCAGCGCTGGGACCGGCCAGGCCCTCTGCCAGCTCCCCCAGGGAGGGTGGGGAGGCGAGCCAGCAACCCTGCCAAAAATACGCACTTCAAACTGCCGCTGAGTTGAATTTTCGCATCGTGCTCTGCCTCCCACACAAAATAAAGCCACACACATGCGCACTCCACACACATCCATACGTGTAGAACCCCCAGCCAAGTAACACCACGATGCTCCCAGAGACACAGCAGTGGCTCCAGCCAGACGCCACAGCAGCGGGGGCTGGGTAGGATTGGGGTACCCCGGGCAGGATGAGTGCTGTGCTTGGTGCTGGGCAGCCCTTGAGCTGGACGGGATTAAAGACTTGAAGGTGGGTGATGAACCTTGTGCGTCTGAAACCTCAGCAAGGTCATTAGATGGAGCCCAAGGTCTGTGGAGCTATAGGAGGGAGCAGTCTTTCCCCCTTTTCCTTTCCCTTCCAGCCCTGTCCATGGCTTGAACCTCAGCTAGGACATCACATCTATTATTTTTAATTTTTTTAAGGCTTGTTTTATTTGTGCTCCATGTGAGGTCCATCCCCTGCATCGTGGCGGGGCCATGACCCCGTCCCCAAGCCACCACGGGTCTCAATATACTCAGCACCTTGCAAGAGATGGAGGATTGGGGACCAAGCCCACCAGCATCCCAGCCAGGGCAGGGGGTGGCAGCGCTGTCACGGCAGCTCCCGACCTTCCTGTGTTTCTCTGCATTTTGTCACACGGCCTTGGGATATTTTCCACCCCCTGCCTCAGTTTCCCTACCCACAGAGCAGCCTTTTCCCGGGGGAGGAGGTGGCGGTCACTCGTGGCTCCCCATGGATGTGTGCAAGGGACCAAGGGACACCATGTGTGCAGGGATTTGGGGTGACAGGGTTCTGGGGGACAAAGCAGACCCCAGGGCCACCCCCCATCCTGCCACACTGCCACTTGGGGGGCACCCAAGGCTTCACTGCCTGCTCAGGGCCCATAGGTGCCGTGCCGCTGGGTGGGCTTCATTCCCTGACGAGGGTCTCCCGGAGCGGCTCCACCTGGGCTGAGATGTCCCAGCTCATCACACTGGTGATGCCGGGAGGAAAGGGCAGAAATTTAGGGCTGTGGTGTTATTATGGAGCAAAAATGGGAGGCTCCCATCTGGTGGCTCCTCTCTGCCCGTCCGTACGTCTGTCTGTCTGCAGGTCGTGAGCCAGATCGACCGACTGACATCTGACTTCGAGTTCGAGCTGGAGCCGGATGACTGGACAACGGCAACGGCCAGCAGCACCTCCAGCAGCGAGAAGGGGGGAGGCGCCTTCGATCTGGGACCCCTCGATTTCGC
>NW_009260435.1:1933334-1933584 GCF_000687185.1 Egretta garzetta | reverse complement strand
GGGAGAGCCTTTGGCCCAACGGCCGGCCAGAAGATCCCACATCACCGGCCGGCCGGCACGCGGGAACGGGTCCGATTCAGTGACAAGGTGCTTTACCATGCTCTGTGCTGTGATGATGACCGGGATGGTGACAGTGCGGTGTCCCCGGGGGATGACAGCCTGGAGGGGCCTGGCCGTAAGGTGCTGGTGGGGCCACCCTCGAAGCATGCTTCCACTGGCGGCGGTGGTGGCAGTGGACCCCGGTGCGGCG
>NW_009260435.1:1926718-1933240 GCF_000687185.1 Egretta garzetta | reverse complement strand
ATATAAAAATATATATTTAAATAAATCAATACTAATAATAAAATCAACATGAAAAGGTGGCAAAGAAGACAAATGTCCCAACTACCTACCCGTCATTTTTGAGGCTCAGGGAATTTTAAACTGTTTTTTTTTTTTGTGGACAGACACTTCAGATCAATAAACCGTCCATCATGGAGAAATAATAACAATAACATATATATATCATATGTATATATGTGCCAAGAGAGGGAAACCTGTATGGAGGGGAGAGCCAGCACATCAGAGGTGGTTGTCAGGGGGTGGATGGGGACATGGGGATGCTGGGGGGGATGGGAGCGATGGCTGGGCCGGGGCAGGGGGCAAATGTCCCTCCCTGGGGCATTTTATCCCTGTTTGGCCTCAGAAGAGCCGGTGTCATCTGCTTTGTCATATTCGAACTCTGAGCCAGAGCAGCGACATCATCACCAGAGCTGGCACCTCCCGGCTGGTACGTGGCCCGAGAGGTTGAGAGGGGATGGAGAGGGGCTTGCAGAGAGCAAACCACGCCAGTGCCGAGGAGTTTGGCTGGGGAACTGCCCCCCTCCCAGTTTCCATCCTTTATTCCAGGTCCAGGGGAAATATTAGCGACCTCAAAGTCTTGCAACCGTCTTAAACTGGTGTGCGAAGTGTCTCCATCTTTCCTTTAGGTGCCCACTTCTGGCAGTTTGCATTTCAAAAGCTGCAGCCCCAACTTAAGGGGGAAAAAAGGTGGATTTGCCCTAAAAAATTACGGAATTGGGGCCTCCCAATCCACCCTTGGAATTTTTTTTTTTTGGATTCCAGGTTTTGCCAAAGCCTTCAGCATCCAAAGAGGTCAGTGCAGCACCTGGCCCTGGACACAAACACCCCGTGTCCTCCCCATCGGCTCTTCCTCCCGCAGAGATGCATTTGCACTGCCAGCCCTCAAGCACCCCTGGCACGATGGTGTTTTTTCCAAGCCTGGCAGCAAAAAAAACCCCACCACCCCAATTCCTGATTTTTAATCCAGGTCAGAGATGCTTCGTTTCAAGCCTTTTCCCAGTGCCACCCTGGAGCCAGGACCCTTCACTGCCACGAGCAAGGGATGCTCGTGCAAAATGCCCATCAAAGGGGAAGTGGCGGTGATCTAAACACTCTGAATTCAACCCAAATCATAGCAGGAGAAAAGCTTTTCACCCAGATTATGTTGAATTACGGGGTTTTTTTCAGTTTCTAGGACCCAAGGGACATGGCATCACCTGGGGATCAGTGTATTTTCCCACCATGTGCAGCACCTGGGCAGGTTTGGTGCCTCCGAACCAGGGAGCATCTGCCTGGGTCCCCAACAGGAGATCCCAGCCCCGGATAAAGCCGGGAGAGGGAAGAGCGCCTCAGAGGGGACCACAGCGGGAAGATGATGCTGATGATGCTGATGTATCACCTTCCTTCACATTTCCCCTTACCCCCAGGGCTGGGACCCCGAGGGGAGCCTTAAGCCCTTGTTTTTCACAAATAGGGCCATGTCCCCATCCTACATCCCAGAGAGGGAACAGCCAGGCTGACCCAGCACCGGCACGGGGAGAAGTGGGATTGGCCAACTCCACTCCCTCCATTACTCCACGTGTCAACAGCCGGTT
Organism: Egretta garzetta; assembly: GCF_000687185.1. Lineage (NCBI taxonomy): Eukaryota > Metazoa > Chordata > Aves > Pelecaniformes > Ardeidae > Egretta > Egretta garzetta. Next base: position 1,931,627 of record NW_009260435.1, on the reverse strand, counting down.
ACTTATTTATTTTTATGAGCTTTTTACAGCCTGGCCCCATTGTAAAAGCATGATTAATAGATGTAGCTTTGTTCTTTAATAACTCCTCCCAAAGGATGCCAGGAAGAGGATGAGGGAAAAATTCTGAGCAGCCAGAGCAGCACAAGGAGATGCTTTTGGGCTGATGAGGATTTGGGGGGCGCCTGCACCACCTGCAGCCCCAGCACGAGCTGCATAAGCAGCCAGAGGGGAAACTGAGGCACGGTGTGGGGATGCAAAGCTCAGGCTCCTGCACAGCTCGGGGCAAAGCTGCTCACCTTGGGGCCAGGGATTTAAAGGCAATTGCTGCAGCCAGGGCCACAGGGACAAGGGTAATAGCTTCTTCCCCCACACTTCTATTAAGAATGAATTTACAGCCGTGCAAGCCTTATTTCGTGCTCTCCGATAAATCCAAGCGACGGCGGCAGTAAGCGCTGTATTAACCTTTCAGGTCCCTGGCTGGAAAACCTCCACAAAACAGGGGTAAGCAGCGATGGGGATGACTCCTCCACTCCCGTTTGCTTGGGGTAAGGGGTAATAAAAGCCACCGCTGGTATACAGAGAACCACGGGCGATGTCCTTGCTGCTCCTCTGCACACCCAGAGGGGTTTTGTGATTATTGTTCAGCAGAAAAACCAGCTGGGTTGGGATATTTTAGGGTAAAATTCAAGAGGATGGGAATAGTTGTTAACATAAATAGGGAGAAACCATTTGAAGAAGTAGGAATGGCTTTGTTACATGGGTAACAACGTTAGTAATGATGTTATTAATCGCACCAGTTATTAATGATGAATTAATGGACTTTGCTCTTGCAGGGACAAGATCCAGCTTGCCAGCGTTAGCCCATGGTCACAGGGAGCGCAATGGGGAATGCAGCTGGAGCTGGGCTGGGAAAACACCTTGTCTTTCTCCTGACATCATATATTAAAAAATTAACGAGCCTTTCCCCCACAGCATCCCAGCAATGTCCCTGTCCTCCACCCCCAACCCCTGTCTGGTCCCCAAAACCTCTTCAGGAACACCCGAAACAGCAACCAGGGGCTTGCTGGAGACAGCAAAGGAAGGCGCAAAGGGCTTGTGTTCCCTCCAAGAAGCACCAAAAAACCCATCAGCAAATAAAATGAGGACACTGACTGGCCAGCAACCCAGATCGGTGGGTACCTCTGCCATGCATCCTGCTGATTTTTGGCCAGGAAGGATGCTCGGTGCCTGCTCCAGCCAGAGCCAGGGTTTGATGGGGTTTAAAGCAGAATTTCAGCTTTGTGTTCGACTCTCTGGCTTTGACCCTCCCCACGGCTCCTGTTTGAGTTGACCTGAATTTACGAGAGGCTCTGCTGGGGTTTGTGTTTTGAAGAAACTCCTCCGAGCAAACCCAATCCCTCCGGCTCACAAAATCCAGCTGGAAAGTTTCCCCCCAGAAGAAGCCATCCTGCTACATCTCACTTCGGCAAGGGCTGAAAATAGCCCCCAACTGCCTGGAGACTTCACTTCAGAGCTCACTGACATGAAAGGCAGCCATCAAAGTGGATAACGGGATATTTTCCAGCCTAAGGAAGAGCTCTGGCTTGGGGTCAGGCTTTGGAAAGGATGGTTCTGTGGGGGGCAGGAGCCCAGACTGCACCCGTGGGTTGCTGTGCTTATCCCAGCCACCCCTGGAAGGCCAAAAACCAAGCTGGCCCCATGTGTAGATGCAGCTTATTTGCGCAAATCTATTACAGTCCTCTCTCCAGGGCCTGCAGCAACCTCTCCCCCCACAGTGATGGGCTTTATTTCGCCTAGCCCTGGCTCAGACCAGGCTACAACCAGACCCCTTGTAGTTCATCAGCTGGTAAAAGCATCCCGGGATTTTTCGCTGCCCCCCCCACCCCACACACACACCACTCGGGGCTGGTTGCTCGCTGCAGCTGGAAGACAAATGCTTTGTTTTCAAAGGGAGAGGCTATGCCTCCTGCCTCTGGTAATGTACAGCATCTTGTCTTATTTGTTCCTCGCTGTTCCACAGCTGAATTACTGCAAGTGATGTACCAGCGCTTTGTACGACAATGCTTCTTTAGAGGAGTTCTCCTTCAGCCTCACCTTCCAGCTCTCAGGAGTTAAATCCATCAGCCACCCAGCTCTTCCCTCTTCCTCATCCTCACCTCTCCAGCCAGAGTGCTCTGCTCCATGGGGAGAAAAACAGCACCCTCCCAAAAGCTGCAGTGCCCATGGGCTGGCTGCACCTTCCCAGCTGGATTTTGCTCTGCAGTGTAGCGAGCCAAGGGTCACATCCTCCCCAGCTCTGCTTATCGCCTGCCTCAGGGCCAGATAACTAGCTGAGCGGCGGTTATCTCCTCGCAAGAAAAGGCTGCACGGGGAGGAGGCGAGGAGCATGCGAGGCCTGTGCCGAGCAGAGTGTACCCACACTGCTCACAGCACCTCAGAACTGTGCCCAGCCCCAGTGCCAAACCAGCCCTCTCTCCCCGGGGCATTATCGCAGCATCCCTTCGCCTCCTTGCCCCCAGCCCAGGGCATCCCCATCAGAGGAGAAAGGCGGGTTCAGGGGCACCCTCAAACCATGGATCAGGGCACTTAGTGGCTCAGCACCAGGTTATGGATTCACCCTGGTGCAACTGAGTGTGAAAACCCCAGCCAGAGCAGCCCCCCTGCTCACACCCCTCCCCGGGCTCTTCAAGCTGAGCCCTCCTGGCAGCCAGGGGACAGAGACATATAAGCCGAGCACGGCCAGACATGGGCCTGGAACAGGTGCTCCTGGCCATGGCATGCTAATTAATCCTCATTTGCACCTAGCATATGCCAGTCTGTAATTTCATGGCTTGCTGGAGGCCTCCATACCACAGGATGGCTGCCAGTTGCTCAGTGGCTGGGGCAGCTTCTCCGTCATCATGGGATAAGCATCTCATGGGCTCCAGCCTCCTCTGGGGCTGATAACCCAAGGATGGAGTGGTGTTGGCTGGATGCCTGAAGAAAACCTCCCGCTCTGCCAGGAGAGGGAAAGAAAGGGATGGAGAGCTGGGATAGATACCTGGCAGTGGGCAAGAGCCTTCATCCCACCCTCCACAAGAAAGCAAGGGGGCATGAGGGGGAAACAGGTGTCAACAAGGAGCTCAGAGCATCAGGCAAGGTGGTGAGGATGAGGCAGGCTCCAAGGCAAGGTGTGAATAAGTTTGCAGTCAGTAGGCATAGCTGGAGAGCAACGTCCCCTGCAGCACGGCTCAAGCAGGGACTGACAACCCCAGGCTGAGCTGAAATGGGCTCCTGCGGCCATGGGCAGGGTATGGGTCCCAGGTGGGGTTGCCCAGGCCATAGGAAGCCAGACTTGGGGTGAGGGTCTCTGCCTGACATTCTGAGCCGAACTGAGCTGAGCCTCCAGCCCAGCAAAACCTTCCCCAGCAGCCACCACTCCTGGAGCTCCAGTGCCTGGATACAGCCCTCGCTACACCAATGGGCAATGTATATTTATTGATTGCATTATCTGGCCTTATAAAATGCATTTTGCTGGGTGCTCTCCCACCACTGGGTGGCAGTGGGCACACACACGTACACGCATGCACACGCACACACACCCCCCTCAGGGGCTGCCTCCATCCTCACTGCCCCCTCAGAGACCTGTGCCAGGTGCTGATGCCCTGGTGGCCCCATGTCACATCACCTCCATGGGCAAATGTCACCATCACCCCATGGGGACATGGGGAAGGGGCAGCTTCAGCCTGGCCGCATCCTGCTCTCAGGAGGAGAGCGACCCCTCAAAAATGCAACCAGAAAGGGCAAATTTGAGACCAAAAGTCCCTCTTACCTCCGTACCCTGGAGGCAGCATCAATCTGGGTTTTGCCTTGACCCTGAGGCAAGGGGTGCTTAGCTGGAGCACCCCTCATTTGCAGGGCAGCACCCCCCAGAAGAGCCCCAGGCCCCCCAGAGCCATCAGGTCTGGCTGAGCCTGCCAAAGCACCACCGCGCCAGAGGAGCCCTGGAGGTACTTGTAAGACAAGGGATGACATGCTTGATGGGACTTCTTAATTAGATCTTGCTAAACCAAAATGTACCGGGGCTCCCCTGGCAGAACAACGTCAGACAAAACATTAATCACGCTTCAAATAAATAATTAAAACCTTGGGGCTCTTAGAAGGGGAAAAAAAAAAACAACACAGGAAAAATTAAAGACATGGGCACCAGTCCATAATAGGGAACTGCGCCGCTGGATCTGGTGATGCCTGGGCCTCAAGGGGGAGCAGAGCTGTGTCCTCAAGGCCACCTGAGCCAGGTGGGACCCAACAAATTCAGGAAAATCTACACCCAAAGTCCCAGGAGGTGTCAGAACCAGGTTTGGGACCTCATAACCTCCTACCTGGAGTCGTGGGATTACATCCCCATCTCAGATTTACGTTAAAGCATGTCTTTTCACAACGAGCACCTGTGGCCTCAAACAATGGCTTTCAAAAAATTATTGCCCCACATGTTGGGTCATGCAGTGCCCTAGGACATCATCCATGGTTCACCTCTGGGATGCTCGATGACACTCAGACCTCAGGCTCCAGTAGATGCCCAATGCAATGTGGGAAAATCTCTTCAGCCAGCATTTAGGAAACACTCTGGGGAGAAAACAGCCTAAAAACCAAAAGAGGCTTGACAAAAAAAAGCTCTCCCTCCCCATCCCCTCTTATTCAGAGCAGAGATGATTACTCAGTGTAAGCAGCTCAGAGCTTAAATTATGCATGGAGCCATTTGCATTGGAGAACATGATTGAGGCAGAGCTGGTTCTGTCCCTCCCGGCTCCTCAGCCACGCCAGTGGGATGGCTCCTTGGGACCACACGTCCCCTATCCCAACATCAGCCTTGGCCAAAGCCTCAGGTGCAAGTTTATGGGGATGGGGGGGGGGGGGGGGGAGGAGACAC
>NW_009260435.1:1924558-1926650 GCF_000687185.1 Egretta garzetta | reverse complement strand
AAAAAGGATGCAGAGTCCTGTTTTCCCCTGCATGGATATCAAAGCCACTTGAGTCCCAGTCTTCAGAAACAAACATCACCTGTGCTCCACTTTCTTCTTCTTTACCTTTCCCAGAATATATTTATCAAAGAGCAAACTGTATTTATTAAAAAGCAAAGCCAGGGCTGTGGTGGGATGGAGCTGCTCCCCTCACTCCACCGATGAGCTGACAGTTGATTAAATTAACATGATGACCATGGTTTTTAGCTTCTGGTTTCCCTCCCTGTAAGGCTGTGATGCTGCAGGGCAATGGGGTGTTTTCTGCCAAGGAAGGAGCAACCCCATAGCCCTCAGGCACAGCCACCAAGAGAGGATGCTGCCTGCTCAGAAGCTGATGGGCACCACAAAGCCTCATGGGTGGGCAGCATCCCTGACCTCCCTCCTGCTCCTCCCAGCCCTTCCCCAGCACATCACCGGGCTACAAAGCTCACTGGGAATGAAGGACTCCACCAAAACCCACTTTATTACGTTAATATTTGCTGGTAATTAAGCTAGCTAGCACTTTGAGCTCCAATCAAATTAGGAAAGCTGTAATGAACAAGAAGCGGTGCATTAAGTCATTAGCAAGGAATTACACTAAATTATCTCGGCAAATATGGCAAAACTTTAATTTACCGGTGGTGTTTTCAAATGCCTTTTGCTTCTTTGTCTCCATTTATGCTGTGGTGCATTTTTTCTGGCAACGAAAACACGAGAAGTGAATTAACTCCCTTTCCTTGGGGAAATGCTTTTGTCTCTTGGATAGGAATAAATACCCATAAGAGATACCAGAAGTTTTCCTTTTCAGCTCCTTCTCCAGGTCCACACAGGGAAAATGGGTATTATTTACAATAAACAACTTAAGTGCTCAGGAAACACCTCTGCAAAGAGCCCTGCCAGGAAAAGCTCCACCAGCAGCATCCCGAGAACATTCTGCTTCACTGATCATCACAGAAAGGGAAAAAGGAGGGAAAAAAATGTGCTGCAATTTCCTTGAACACATGTAGGCATCAGTAACATATCATTGGGAAATCAGCCCTCATACTCAGCCAGCCATTTGTACACGTTTCATGCATAGATTTGGGCATCAAAACGCAATGGCCTCTTTAATGTCTGGATGCAGAGGGCTGAGAAAGGACACAACTCATGCCATGTCCTCAGCCCGACATGACTCAAGAAATAAACCCCTGCACCCTCCACATCCAAGCACATCGCATCTGGGGTGGTTTTCCCTTGCAAGAGCCAGCTCCGCGTAACGTCAGTGATGGAAAAGCCCTTCCTGCAGGTCCCCTCACCTCTCTGCTTTAAAAAAAAAAAGATAAGTTTTAAAAACACCAAAGGGTATTTTTCCTGATTTCTTTCAGTACGAGGAATATTTATTTATTTTTAATGAGCTTCCCATGTGCTTGCAGGATGCCAGGAGCTGCTGCTGCAGGGACACCTCTGCGGTGGGACAACACAGCTAAAAGCCCCGAGCTTGGGTCAAAGTGCAGCCAAAAAAAGCAGGCTGAGATCCAGAAGACATTTAGAGCAGAAACAGGATCCTTAGGACATCAGGGAGCTTATTCATAGGGGTAGATCAAGGGTGGAAAGACCACCCTTGCACCCCACAGCACAGGTGCCTGCAGCCTCCTGTTTAAACAACCAGATCTGCAGTGACACACATGCAGTATTTAAGGCAAGAGGACTCTTGGAGAAAAAAATAATTAAAAAATAGCAATAAATAAGGCTAGGAAGTCCTTGGGCTGGGCAGATGGGGCTGCAGGGCCCCACAAACCAGTTTTTGTCTGGTTTTAATTGCAAGGAAGCTGGGGGATAACAGGGGAGGCTCCTTCTTTTGGAAAGGGGGAAAATAACACCCTGAAATGACCCCCTAGGCCGCAGCGACCTGGAGGTTTCAGTTAGATTGGGAAATATTGGTGGTTTGGTTATTTTTTAAGCTTCCTACCTTACGGACCAGGAATCCTTTGCAGAAGTCCTCTCCTGATGTAGGATGGATGGCAGTGCCATGAAGGGGATAATCCCATGGGATGAACCAAAGCACTTCAAGCCTTGCCATGTCAAATATCCTGCT
>NW_009260435.1:1923657-1924514 GCF_000687185.1 Egretta garzetta | reverse complement strand
GGGTAACCCGGGGAGAGAGAAAAGGTTCCCCAGCCACTCACAGCCTTTGGGTGCTGTTACAAGACATCAAGGAATGTCTAAAATGAACATTTCCTCCTTTCCCCTCTGTTGGCCCTTTCCCTGGTTGCTGCTGCATCTCCAAGGAGATCACCTCCAGCCTGCCCTCAGATGCCACAGCAGTGCAAAAAGCTTGTCCATCCTTCCCCGGTTGCTCATGTGCCTGCATCCAGGTTGGTCCAGGGCTTCTGCTGTCTCTCCAAGATCAACACCATGGAGATGTGGCCAGGCCAGCCACAAAGGCACAGGCAAGAGGACCTCCAAATCTACCCAGACTTCCTGCAGGCTTGCAAGAGCGAGCTGCTACAAGCCCCAACTCACCTCTCAAGAAAGTCTTCCATTAATTATTTTTACCCTGTCTTTAATTGTTCTTGCTGTCTAAGAACAGATGGGCCACGCCTGGAGAGGGACAGGACAAAGCAGCTCCTGCTGTCCAGAAGGGAGATGGGCATTGATGCTCACACCACTTCCACAGGACAGTGCCAATTTGCAAATGAACATAACCAAGCAGCTCACTTTTACCCTGAAATTCCTGTAAGTACCACTTGATTGTTCTCCTACGTGGCAAATCATTTGTCTTTTAATTAATTGCCTTGAAGGCCTATCACTAACATCTCCATATAACTGAGCGCTTACAGCAAGCTGGAGACACACGTGAATAACCGCGATGCATCCTTGTTCACATTATTAATTCCCACAAATTGATTGTTCTGCCAGCATCTTACAGCTTTTTAGTTAAGTCTTTACTCAGGTGCTCATGTGTGCGAGGGAGATGAATACTAATAAAATCCAGAAGCAGC
>NW_009260435.1:1909691-1923602 GCF_000687185.1 Egretta garzetta | reverse complement strand
AACACCACCAGCATGTTGCACACTTCCTCTCTTCATCCGTCAAGCAATTGCACAGGGCTGTGTTAAACCCAACAGGAAAAGTGGACCAGCAATGTCCCCTACCGCACCTCCAGCAAGAGATCTCCGTGCCTTTGGGGACAGTGGAGTGATATTTGGCACTACCCAACTCTTAAGAGCATCCAGCAGCAAATTCCTGCCTGATCCCTTAATGGGATAAACACTCTGTCATCCTCCATGAGACCTCTTCCCCTCCCCAGCTCCTTAATCCACCCACAGCAACCCCAGCTTCAGGAGCCTTCACCTGGCACTGGAGTACTAGGAGGTGTTTCTCCATCAAACCCTTCTCTTCCTCAGCCTTCCTATCAGGTTTTTCCTGCTAAATATGGAGTGGAAAAAAGTGTGGTTAGGATTGATAATTTATTAAAGAATTCATAGCTGCATTAAATTATAATACTAAAATCCACAGATGTGCTGGCTAGGACAGGGGAAGCCAACAGTGTTCTAAGCAGTAGTAGCTGATGTGCAGCCCCTCCTGGGCCAGGGTTTGTCAAGAGGAGAGGACAGCCCTGAGCACAGCAGCTCCCAGCTCAAGTCTTCCCTGCTGAAAATGGGCCTCAAAAAGGGGATCTGAACACAGGCTGAGGGAGTAGTGTTAATAGGGTCAGATCCAACAGGGCTTGGAGCCCAAAGTGCAGCCAGATTGCTTCTCCATTTGCCAGCCTGGATGCTGAAGCCCTCAGAGGGGAAGAAGCCCTGTGCTGATGGCAACATCCTTTGAGCCTGTGCCAGAGAAGGTCACAAGTCTGCATCTTGAATCAAGAAGAAATAACCTCAAAGCACAGCTTGTTTATGAAGCTCCTGAGGGGTCTGGGAAGAGAGGTGGCACCTGCCCAGCATGGGACTGGATTTTCACAGCTGGAAGAGCTTGCTGGAGAGATTCAACACCCAGATGCCACAGGCAAACCCTGGTGGCATAGGACAAGAGCAGCAGGTCTTGCTCAGCGGCAGATTTCTTTGGAGGGTGGGAAGAAAGTGGCTTTATTGACAAATGAGGAGCCTCAAGATTAGATGGTTAGAAGAGGACAACCTGTGAAGGACAACCTCCAACTCTCACCCAGAGGGCAGTGCTGGGTCTCCATGCCCTTGGAAGGAGCACCAACAATTTTCAAAGGGTAGCATCACAGCCTGGCTGCACACTCAGCCCAGCCTCATAGTACATCTCACCCTGCCAAGGTAAAAATGAAAAGGGGGAAAAAAGGGGAGGTTAAGTTTCTGTAGCTCCTTCAGGAAGAAGCTTGTGCATTAAACATGAAGGCTGACAACCTGATCTGCAATTATTTCATCAAAAAAAAAAAGCTTCCAGGGCTGCCTCATTTTTCCACCTGATTATTTCAGCACAGCCGCTTAATTCATGGAAAACAGAAGCAGGAAACATTTGCCTCAAGCCCCATCATCCTTGGGCTCTCAAACCCAGCCTGCCCAGGGAGAGGGTTCCTGCTCCACACCCTGGCAAGGTGATTTCCCCAGCATTGGGGAAGGCTCATTTGCAGGGCTGTAGCTGTATGGGCTTTGCTGGAGTACATTGTAAGCAGGATCAGCATCACTCAATTGCATCCTAGCAGCTAGGGGATTGCAGCCTGAGAGCTTAAGGGCAAAAGTGCCATTTCCAGCCTTCAGCTGCCAAATTTAGGTAATGCCTTTAACAGCAGCAGTTTTCAGAACACTCTAGCAAAAGCAAAGGATCATTGCTCCGAGTCAGTTGTGCTCCTTTGCCCCTTTTACTCTTTATCCAAGGCCAAGAGCTGTTTCATCAGCACAAAAAAAAGGCTGCTGCAAGCATCAGGTCTTTGAATTTTCCCAGAATAGAGAGAGCAAGAACACAAGGTATAAGGTCATTCAGAGCAGAAGGATGGGTGGGGGAGTCAACAGGCTTGGGGATTCCCCCTGCAAAGCACACAAGGGTCACCAGCACCAACTGAGGCTCATTCATGCTTCAGGGAATCCAACCCCCTTGCTGTGGTCACCCACACTACATAAACCGAGGGTTCACCTGATGCAGTGTTCTTTATACCAAGCAGCACCCCAAAATATGCAACCCTCCAGCCATGGGATAAGAAAATCCTGCAACCTTCCAGGCAGGAGCAGAGGTGGCCACTGCTCCCTGGGGCATATGGCTGCAAATGGTGCACAGCCTGGGGTAAGCAAACATCTCTTGAGAAATATTTGTGTTACTTGAAGCTCCCAAGAAGCATGACTGGAGTTCAGCTCACCACTTCAGAAGTCAAGACCCAGCTTGAATTCCACCAGGCAGAAGACACCTCAAACCTTCAGCAGCCTAAGCCAAGAGGCCAGGATAAGCCTGTGCTGTGTAGGACAGAAAGCCACAGATCAAGGAGAGCAATTTAACATAGCTTTAAGGCCCATCTCATACATACTGACTCAATTTAAGTGTGATAAGGACTCCTGTGCCCTATAGCACAGCAGGGACAGAGTCCCAAGGCTGCTGCAAGGAGAGGTGGTGATAATCTGGGCAGACCTACTGACCCCCCCTTTGTATTTTAAGATCTGTTTAGAGTGGGTGGACCAGTAGCTTTCCCTATTTGTCCCCTTTCTCTTAATTACAAAGTCACCAGTTCCAGCTCCCCATCCTGCTCTCCATACAGCAGAGGCCATACCAACTAGAAGCAACACCCATCTTCAGCCCTTGGCCATCTCCAAAACCAAGTTTTTCCCAGTTCTCCCAGCAGCAGAAGCCATACTCAGCGCCAGCACCCACAAAAATCCCAAAGTTCAAGCTGCTGTCATGTCCTTCAAGAGGTAGCATCTCCTCACCCAGGCTGCAACAACTCCCACAACAAGCCCAAGACAGAGCTCCTGCTGTCACATCTTCCAGTATCACCCCTGCTAAAGAGGAGCAAACAGGACTTCTAGACATAAGAATCCATTTAGCATCTGTTAACAGCATCAATTCTTCCCTCATTTACCTGAAAATAGGAGCCATACCTTGTTTGCAGCCCATATTTAGGATTCCTTGCTGTCAGGCACAGTGTTATATGCCATGCATACATGCTGGGAGCCTCAACAACAGCCCTGGACACTTGGAAAGTCTGTAGAGAGGCACCTCCCATCTCCAAGTGCTGTGGTTTGGGAGATGCTTTCAGGTGGCAACAGCTCTCCATGTCTTTCGTCCCACCACTAGTTCATTGGTGGCTTCCCAAGAGCTTGTGGCCACCCCAGGAGATGGCTTAACTGAAGAGTGGTGCCCAAGAAGAGCTCCAACTCCCATCCCATGAGAGAAGACCTGAGCAAAGGCTGCTTGCTATCCCTCCTCCCCACTGAGGACACAAGGGGAAGCCAGAAATATTTCTCTTTATTAGAGTCAGGGAGTTACAGTGACATTCCAGGGGCACAGCTATGTTTTCTGCACACAAGAAACAGTCCAAGAGCAGTTAAGCTCAGCACAGTGGCTGCCATGAGCAGGGCAACTTGGACCAACATAGGAAGTCCTTCAGCAGCACCTGGAAGAGACAAGAGCCATTTACGACACATTTAATGGCTTTCCACCAACTGTCAGGGGATGAACTTGCAGACACCTTTGGGAAGAAGTCCCCCAGACCATCTTTTGGCAATTATACTAAAAAGTCTCTGTCCAGGGTTGAAATCATGGGGAATTCATGACTAGATCAACCTGCAGTCACTTTCAATTGAAACCCAAAGACACAGTCAAACAAAAAAACCCAACACATACCATGTGGGTTCTTCCTTGCTGGTGCAAGACCTCCTGAGGAACTCCATAATCCCCGAGCTGGATCAAGGATTAATAATGGTCCAACTGAGACTTCAGCCTCTGCTGCCCTTGCAGACCCACCTGAGAAGAGATGAACATTAGTGAGTTCATGGCAGAGGCAATTCCTGCTTAGTCTGGGTTAGAGTTTACAGAAAGGCGACCCTGCCAAGAGGGGGTTTCCAAGTGGTTTTAAATATGAAAGACACCTAGACAATTACAATGCTCAAGGACATCAGAGAAGGTTTGTCCTCAAGGTGAGATACATATGCCAAGGATTTTCCAGTATCTTGGCCATGCCAGCCTGGAGGGTCACCCTACCTAGGGGCTACATTTTGGACAAAGTCCTACCTTGCTTAGAAGGGACATCTCTCTTCAAGCGCCTCCCTGGCCATCTGGCCGGAGGGTTAATTCTCCAAGAGTATCCTCCATACAATGGACAGTTGCCAGTCTCACAGCAGCTGCAGATGTCTCCAGTACCCTCCACTGGAGCCCAACTGAAACAGAATTACCTGTAAGCCTTCTTCTCCAGGCTGGTCCCCTCCCTACATGCATCAGCTACTCACAGGCTGCTTGCTTTGTTGAAGGAACAGGCCTTGTTCAATGGATTTGGGGCTTGGTCAGCTGGGGAGACCTTCAGGTGGCAGGTGATGTAGATCTGGAAGAGAAATGAAACCAACACCCAAGGTTAAATCGATTTGTTCATGCAGAACAGCACAGCTTCTGAACACACTGAGGAAGGTGGGGTGAGCACCACATCTCACCAGGCTTCTGTCATCTCCTGCAAACTTGAATGCATCAACCATGAACTGCAGCGTTTCCTGCCTCGGCCTTGGAGAAATGAAGACTGAAGCAGTGTCATCTGCTCTCCCATCCACCAAGCACCTGGACAAGGGTCAGAAGTCAGGGACATCGCAGCCAGCTACAGCAGTACCTCCCACAGAGCACTGCACCCCTTACCCGCTGAGGTCAATCAAGGCATATCGGGGAGAGGAGTTCCTATCTGGACTCAGAGTCGCAACACAGTCATCCACAAAGAGCCTTAGAGGTACATGGTCCCCAGAAACAACATCAGCCTGGAGGTGCAGGCTTTCCCCCAGCTGGAAGCCATTGGAGAGTCTTTCAGTGCTCCAGTCATCTGCAAGGCACATTCAAGGCTACAGATCACTTTGGAGAAACGCACATTGCCCTCCCTTGCACATGGGACCTCTTAACCAAGGATCAACCCCACCAATACTCCTGCAAGATTTATTTGATCCCAGATTATAGCTCTGCTTGGGCTCTCAGCATGTGACCAAGAACAGGCAGGAGCAGGAACCTGAGGGAGGGGAGGCTGCCAGGTCTGGACCCACCATTCATGAGGCGCAGGGAGAACATCAGCCGCTCCTCTGCCGACAGGGTGGAGCGGAAGGGAGCCCACGTGGGCTGGACAGCGTTGCTGCTCACATTGCTCTTCCTAAATGGAAGAGATGTGCGTTAACAAAGATGCCACCAACCACCTCAGGTCCACAGGAGCAAAGACACAGTCACATTTGCTCACCTAGGATAGTGACACTCAATAGGAACCGCAGCCGCATTGGTCCTTATGATGACCAGGTTGCCAGAAGGAGTAGGTTTGTAGGACAAACTTGTTTTGTAGATCAAGGACTCTGGGGTCATCTGGAAGGGACATTTGGGAGAGCTGATAAATCAGTAAAACAAACTAGTCAACCAGAAGCTCAGCACCATCAGAGAGCACAGTCAAGGCTGGGTAGGACATACAGGTCCATCAGCTGTAAAGGCCCAGGCTGTCCTCTACATTCCCAGTCCAGCACATACAGGATGCCATGAAGCTTGTATTGGCATCCCAGCACAGGAGGACAAGGGTGCAAGCCCTGTAGGAGGTCAGTCTTGATGACTTTAGCCCTCCAGCAAGTACCCACATCAGGTGGGCAGGGGCTGTAGGACAGTAAGTCTGCAAACATCATTCCTCAGGTGAGCTGACGCACACCAGCTCCAAGCAGCCTCACCCTCTTCCACTGAGGAGGTCAGTGGGTCCCTTTCCCTGCTTTCCCAGCCATAGTCACCACAGTTTCAAGTTATGCCCCATTCTCCCATATACTCAGGCATCCAGTTGCATCCGAGTCATAAACCCAGTACAAGCCTTGCTTGCTGTTGAGTGTGCACCTCATCCAGAGCTTGAGGGTGGTACGCATGCTCCAAAAGCTAGCTCTGCTATGGTCACACCACCCCTCACTAGAGAGCTGCTTCAACCAGATGAGCCCCTCCTCACACCAAGCCATCACCTTCTCCAGATCATTTCTAGGACCGAGATCTTCACCAAGATGAATTCAGCAGTGCAACAGCACATTGCTCTTTACCAGTTCAGCCATCCACAGTAATTCCCACTTACCCACCCGGTACCAGTCAAAGCCCAGAGAAGGTCCATTACCTACACAGCATTACCAGGGATGGAGCAGCCCCTTGGCCCAGTGTCCCACCTCACCTGCAAGGTGCTGCCACACTCATGCAGCCCAGCCACGAAGGTCACCGTGCTCTCAGCCACACTCTGGGCCACAGGCAAGCAGCTGGCCGAGCCCAGGGTCAAGTCTGCAGCCCTGACCAGGCGTCCTGTGCCAAAGAGGTCCCTGTGCACCGTGACCACCACCTGCGCCTCCTGGCACTGCACAAACACAGGGTGCAGCGGGGCAGCAGCCTGGAGCTGGGAGACATCCACCCATGCCCAGGGAGAAGGCTGGGAGAAGGAAGGCACACGGGGCCGGCTCCAAGAGGAGTCCCCCCGGACCCTCAAGACCCCCAAGTCCCTTTGAGGGAAAACCCAGGGGCTGTAAGATGCTGCTTCAGCCAGCACCCAGCAGAACAGAGCTAGACCCAAACTGCCCCCAGACCCCATCCTGACCCCAGAAAAACCAGCTCATGGAGAAGATGCTGCTCAGGAGCCTTTTATACCAGCACTCCCAGCAGCCCCAGCCCAGATGGGGCACACCTGGGTGCTGCAGGCACAGCTCCCACCCAGCTAGGAGCAGCCCAGGGCAACGGAATCCAGCTGGGACCATCCCTCCCTCTTGGAACATGGAGGGTGATTTCCCTGGACCTGTACCTGGGAATTACCCTGGAGCAGCTTGTCCCATGTCCCTCTGTCTTGCCTGTTTGGGGTGGCATCAGCTGTTGCCACCTCCGTGGCCAAATGGCCACAAGCCCTCTCTCTGCTCTTGTCTCTTGTGCCTGTGTCCTTCTTGCTATGTGATATAGAGCCAACTTTGGCCACCAACACAGCAAGGGCTTGGTCAGGCTCCCACAAGCGTTTGTCCCCCGGTCTCCTCCACGTCATTGGCATCAGCAATCCCCCAAAACCCAGGTCCTGGAGCATGACTTGAGGTGGCACGATCAGAAATGGAGAGGCCTTTAACTGCAAAATCCACCTGGGCTCTGGCCCGTGTGTGTTGGCAATCTGTCCGTGCTCGATTTCATGGGTATCTGCACTGGGTAATTGTATATGGAGTAATGAAGGCATCATAACCGGCTTATTTGCATAGAAAGCAGAGGTACAAAAGCCGATCTTCCCATAACAGCAGCTGATAAGTGAGTGGCAGGCATAATCAAGAGATTAATTGGCCCTCGTGTGTTAATTATGCTAATTGGCACAGCGGCTCATGTGTACAGTATGATGACTACTGGCTCCATGTTGCTGAGCTGGATGAAGAGGTTGGGGGTCACTCAAAGCTGCTTGCCACACTGGCCGAGCCCAGTGAGTAGGGTCCCCTCGACACGGGGGCGATGCCCTGCGCACACCCACTCTTCAATGGTGCGGCCGAACAAGCCAGGAGGGGTTTTTTTTTTAGCCTGAGTGGTTGTATTTGTGGTGTGTTCCTGGCGGGATCCCCTTCTCTTTCTGGCCCATGCATTAGGCATGTGCTGTTGTCTCCTCGAAGCACGAATAATGCCACACACACGCACATCATCCTTTTCTGGCACCACCTCCGTGTCCCAGCCTTGCCCCTGATATTTTTATGAGTGATGAATAAATGATACAACAAGAAAAACCTCTCCAGCAGCTCAAGTCCTCTTTATTAATTCAGCAAGCAGTGGGTTGTCTCCAAACCCAGCTCATCTCTGTGCTAGGTTGGTGGCTTTCACCCCGCAAGCTGGGTTTGCCCAGGGGGAATCCGGCAGCTGACGGCATCCAGGAGGATGGGAGGTGATGCTTGTGCTGTCCCATCACCCAGCCCGGTACAGGGACACGGCACTGAAGGTCCAGGCGTTGGTTCACTCAACCTCCTGCAAGCCACATCAATGAGGAACCAGGTCTACGTGGATGGGTGCCCACATCCCATGCACCTTTGCTCCTGCTCCATAGGGAGAGGAGCACCTCACCTAGAAACCCAAGGAGCAACGAACAGCCCAAGCCCCCTGTCTCACGCTAACACAGCCCAAAGTTTCTCTGCTCAAAGGTGTGTTTTGCACGCCTTGCAATGCCTCCAGCCAAAGGCTGGCAGGTCAAAGCCCTGGCAGCGGGGTGGTGTGAAGTAAATTCAGGCATCTGGGATGAAACGGGGATGGGAGATTCACTGGCCTTAAAAGTCTGGACCTGTTGGGTGGGAGACAGCTTTTATTCTTATTTGTGTGCAAAAGCGATCAATAGGCAGCAAAAAAGAAAAAAAACCCCAACCATTCACCACCTCCCAGCTCTCATGCTGCAGCGAGTGCTGCATCCATCACTGTAATCTGTATTTAATAGCTCTGAAGGAATAGCCCTTTCCATCTGCAAAGTCCTCCAACTACACATTTCCAGGAATGAAGGACACTGGGGGCCACCTCCTTTTTGCTGCCCTGGTCTGTCCTTCCCTGGGCTAACAGGAGCTCAGGGTCTTCACTGAGCCCCTGCTGGAAGGGGAAGACCAACAGTTGCGTACACCCCACCCGTGTTCCTTGGAAAGCCTTCGGTTGAGCGGGAGGGGTCACACGGTGGAATTCTTCGATTCACGCTGTAGGAAGCAATATCACAGCCTGTCTTTGGGATGGGTCTCCTGTTGAATTTTTCATTTTTATATGCAACTTCACCACCCGAGATGAGAAAAATAATTTCTCTGTTGGGTACAGCAAAGAATCATAGAACCATAGAATCACTGAGGTTGGAAAAGCCCTTTAAGATCCCCAAACCCAACCGTTCCCCTAACCCTGCCATCCCACCACTAAACCCTGTCCCTAAGCACCTCATTTGCCCGGCTGTTAAATACCCCCAGGGATGGGGACTCGACCCCTTCCCTGGGCAGCTCCTTCCAGTGCTTGACAGACCTTTCGGTGAAAAAATTTTTCCTAATGTCCAACCTAAACCTGCCCTGGTGCAACTTCAGACCAGTTCCCTTGGTCCCATGGCCCGTTACCAGGGAGAAGAGGCCAACCCCCACCTCGCTACAGCCTCCTTTCAGGCAGTTGTAGAGGGCGATAAGGTCTCCCCTCAGCCTCCTCTTCTCCAGACTGAACAGCCCCAGCTCCCTCAGCCTCAGAACTGCGCTGTCAGCACTTTTTCTCTAGATGCCTCATCCGAAGGCATCTGTTTATTTACCAGGGTGCTTCTTCACCGAAGTGTTAAAATACCATATTAGTAGGGGAACTGAATACTCCTCTGGCACTGTTTAAGCAACATCTCCTTCCCTGAAACACCACATGCGTCTCTGAGGCTCATTAAGCAACACTAACCTCTCCCCGCCGGTCCCCAAGCAAGCGATGCTATCACCGTGCTTGCAGCGAAAGTATCGCTGGGGGGTTTGTCTCACCCGCCATGAGTCATGATGCTCCAATGACATTGAAATGCCACTCGGTCGTACAAATGACATTGAAACGTCACCTCGGTTCCCTCATCCCCACGCCACGCTTCGGCTGCGCCTCCCAAAGAGAAACAAACCCCACTCGGCTAACGCGGGAAAAGAAGGAAATCAGTCTTTGAAAATTATATTGCTCATTCATTTTCCTGGCTGGAGACAACTTCTTAATGCCAGGTAGGGTTTTTTTTAAGCAATATCACTGTTTCGTTTCAAATCTCTCTTAAACGACTCCTGAGTCACTGCGATAAATACTCCCTGCGCTTCCTTTCTGCTTCAGATCCGCTGTAACTGCTGATGGATAAATTGCTCAAGTTACCCGGGATAAATCACGCAGGATAGCCAAATCTGTAATTAAAATGTCCCTCAGCCCCTCTGTTAATTCTGACTTAGAGGGACCAGATGCATTGCGGCTGCAAGGAATAACCCGATTGGGGTCCGAAAAATGGGCTCTGGGAGGAAGAAAATGGCTCTGAAAACACTGACTACATGCGGTTCCCTTGGAAATACCATGCTGCTCTTCAGCCCCCATCAAAAGGACCTGGGCACCAAGATCAATGGCACAAGGGAGGGTTTTTCAAGGGCTATTTTTTCTCAAAAGGAGCTTTTGAGGCCGTGGAAAGCAAATTCCCTGAGCAGAGCTGGCACAGAGCTGGGTGGTTTCTCCACCCCAGTCACTGCGCTGGAAGGAAAAAGGGAAATAAAATAAAACCTGGTTGTTCACAACAAAACCTGGATTTTTACACTGATTTAAATCTTTTTTGGATGTTGCTTCCCAGGAAAAGCTACAAAAAGAGCTAGAAAGTGATTTTTTAAAATTCCCTCTGCCTAAGACGAGCTTCACTCCAGGCTCACAGCCCTGGCCTGGGCTGAGCAGCAGGCAGATCCAGCCCGGGGGGTGTTTCAGGGCTCCGCTTTCCCCTGGAAAGTCAGGTATTATGTTTGCAGTGGCCTTAAAATCAGAAAGCAGCTCAGCCAGGCTGCTCTGAGCTTTCCAGCTGAATTCGGGTCTGGCCTGGCAATTTTGAGGCCAAGAATTGGGTATTTGGAGGCAGTTGTAGGAGCCGGATCCTGCTCATCCTGATGAAAGGCACATCTCCCCATGGAAACAAGCCCCTGTAGAAAACAGTGACAGTGCTTCCTGCAAATCCTTCATCTCTGGAAAACAAAGCTGGCCCATGTTGCAGAGCAGGGGCACCCATGGGTGCTGGGGCAGTTCTTGGGTCCAACCCACCCCGCAGGGTTTCCAGAGCATCCCTGCTGCCTGCAGGGACATGGCCCCATCTGTGAACGGGGACAGGAAAAGGGGACAACAGGGACAGACAGCAACGCCACTCCTTGCAGCACTACAGGGGCATCATCCCATCCCATCCCATCCCATCCCATCCCATCCCATCCCATCCCATCCCATCCCATCCCCCAGCCCATGCAGTCCTCACGGGGAGGCAGCAACAAGGCTCAGCATCTCCATCCTCCCTGCCCTCCATAATTAGGTCAACAGGAGAAGCAGAAGCTCTTTATTTATTATTGATGAGGAGAATCAAGCCACCATCGATCGGTGCTGGGGAGAGACTCGACCCAGCGCTTTCTGAAATAACCTGCCAAATGAGATTTTTTTGTTGTTTTTTTTTTTTAGCCATTGAGGCTGCTTGGATAAACTCGCAGCCTCGCCTGCTCCCAGGAGGGATGACAGCAAACACGAGCGAGCTCCGGCAGCCGAGCCGCTGCCAGCTCTTAGCGCCAGGTCCTTCATGTTCCAAATCCCTGTTAAATCCCACTTTTACGGCAGCCAGGTTTGCTGTTATCTGGGAGTGGAGAAGGATGCTGGGGCTTTGGGGGGATGCTGGCACCATCTGAAGATTTTTAAAGATGTCCTGGACCTGGGGAGAACTCATCCTGCTGCCCATCAAGGAGCTGGGAGCAGT
The DNA here is from genome assembly GCF_000687185.1 of Egretta garzetta. Taxonomy (NCBI): domain Eukaryota; kingdom Metazoa; phylum Chordata; class Aves; order Pelecaniformes; family Ardeidae; genus Egretta; species Egretta garzetta. The sequence continues at coordinate 1,912,071 of NW_009260435.1, read as the reverse complement.
TAAGGGCTTCGTTCCCCCAGCCCAGCATCTGGGGGCTAAATAATACTAATGGTACCTAAAAGTACCGGTACTAATGGTGCCGGCACTTCAGGCTATAGATCAAAACCCCTCAATGAAATCACCATCCATCCCCTTCCTAACCCGAGTTTGGTACCAGCACACTCTCCCTTGCCTCGCTTTTAGAAATATTTTTCTATTGAAATGTAGAGCCTGGCTCCATGCCCAGGGAAGGACAGCTAAAAGTAATCCTCCACAGGTGATTTAGGAAGGTCCCTTCCCCGGCGGCCCCCATTGGACCCCACTCACATCCCGTCGCTGGGATTAACCAGCCTGAATTTCAGAGCAATTGCAGAGAGATGACAAAATCCCTTTGGGATTTTGCTCTTTGTTCTGCTGCTCGAGCTATTAAAATAAAGAGGGCTGAGGGCAGGCATCTCCCCAGCGCTGGAGTGGTTTTCTCCCCGCGCCGAGTGATGGGCGAGGGCAGCACGGTGCGAGGTGCTGCAGTGGCAGCAGGGGATGGAGGGGGCTGGGCTGAGGGGGGGACATAGAGGTTTTGCTCAGGGAATTTTGATATTTAAACTAATCATGGCCAAAGCTGCATCCCAGAGACCACGCTGAGCCTGCAAAGCACTGTCCAAAACAACCCCCAAATTTATTTGTTAAGGCACAAAAAACCCTTCAGATTCTAGATTTTAAATAACGTTAAAAACCAGCAGAGGAGCCATCAAGGGGCACAGCAGGGACTCCTCCACCCACCGGAGCGGGACTGGGGACAGGCCACCCTGTTTGCGCCAGCAGCTTGGGTGCCCCCATGCACCCCAAGGATGCGCGCGGGGGCAAAGAGCCCCAATCCCCCAGGAAACACGAAGGCTTGACCCCATGCACCGGCCAAGTTCGTCCCCAGCAGTGCTTTAGCCCCCAAAGCATTGGCTTTGTCACCATGGGGAGGGCAGGTGGGCTTCACCTGGCCAGCAGGTCCCCCCCAAGCCCTGCCTTTCAATCCCCCCCTCAAAAAAGTCTCCCAGGTTAATTTGAGGCAGGGAATAAGCCCCCCAATGGGATTTTCCATTTAAGGCAAAAAAAAAAGTCCAGTGGGAACCAGAGTGGTGCAACGTGAAAAAAATAATCGTCCCCATACGTCCCAGGAGCAGAGAATCCATCAGGGCAGAGAGCACCAACTCTGTCTCCCCGTTCCCTGGGGGTCCCACGGGTCCTATCTGTCTTCCCAGAGCCTCCAGGGCTCTGTCGGTCGCTCTCAAGGACCTCGCTGAGCCCATCAACCCTCTCGAGGCTTGCAAAGGGCACTCAAATTTGCCCTGGAAGGCACCTGGAAGGTGGCTGGCCTGGATGCGGCCACGCAAGAGTGGGCACAGAGGGTGCCATGGGGAATGGTCAACCCCAGTGGCTCTCAGCCATACCAGGGGACGGACAGACAGACAAGGAGGAGCCTCCTCCCCACACAGGCTGTCCCTGGGAAGCAGGCACTGGTCTTCAGGGCTTGCCAGGGATAGAGATGCAGCCTCTCTCCAGCCCCAGGGCGCCCCGAAGGCACAGCTGGGGTGGGAGGAGGGTGACAGGGCACGGGACACAGGGTGGCAGCACGTCCAGGCCCTCCCCAGGGGACCCAGAGCTCGTCCCCACTGGGGACATCTTGGCTGGTCCAGGTCACAGGGTGCTGTTTGGGGGTGTCCCAGCTCCTGTCAATCAATTTCTTGCTCGTTATCTGGTGGTGGGGGGAAACAGAAGAAATAAAAATTGGCAAATACTTTAAAAAATAATAATAATCCACAGGTCCAAATTAATGAGCTAATTTTGTCATTGGCAGCTCCCAGCTCTCCCTGCTCTGGAAAACCAGGATCACCCAGCAATCCCCTCTGTGCCCAGGGCTGATGCACGCTCCGGGCAAATACGACCAGGCACATGTAGGTGTGTTTTTATCCCTCCACCCATCCTCCTGGCTAGAACCCCCCTGCAGCAGCAAACCCTGGGAGATGTTGTTATTCAAGCTTCATTTCTGCTGAAAAAACGGGTCAAGGAGCAAGCGGGAAATGTCTCACACATGGGGTTAAGCAAACAGGCTGCATCGGAGATGGAAAGCCAACGGGCTGAGAAGCTGAGCACGGTCTGCAGCCGCTCGCAAGGGGGAGATAAGGGCAGGGAGGAGGGGAAGAAGAAAAAAAAAAAAAGGGGAAAAGCAGAGCCAGTTGATGCAAAGGTGTGAAGGGGAAGGGAGAAAAGGCTTTTATAAACCTAGTGGGGGGAGGTGTGGGGGAGGAAATGGCATTAGAGAAAAAAACGGGGCTGTTAATAAAAGAGGAAGGGAGGGTTAAATTAGCAGCGATTCACCAGCAGCAGAGGCCAAGCCTCCGCCCTCAGC
>NW_009260435.1:1904072-1909633 GCF_000687185.1 Egretta garzetta | reverse complement strand
GCTGACCAGGCATGGGAAGGGGGGGAGCCCAGCACCAGGCCGGGATGGGTGATGGGCTGTCAGCAGCACCGAGCCAGGAGGTTGGGAGAAGATACTGAAAGGCAGAAACAGGAGCTGGGACTCCCATTTTCATGAATTTCCAGTAGAAATTTAGCATCAGGCTGCTGCTGGGGAATTCTGCACGGGAAGGGACAAAGCTCACGCCTCCCTCTCCGCAAGGCAAGGATGAACCCCAGCAAGGCAAGGATGAACCCCAGCAATTCCCCTCCTCTTAGCAAACATACGGCAACGCTCAAAAAAGACCCAAATTCCTTGCAACAACCCCGGTTGGCGGCAGGCGGCTTTTCTCAGCCTCTGGCTACCCAAGAAAAGGAAGGATAAGAAGAAACATCACACTGGAGCCGCCAGCCACATCGCTCCATCACTGCTGGGAGACATGAGCAGCAGCCAGAGCAAGTGCTGCCCAGAACGGAGTGGAAATGGGTGCTGGGAAATAATTGATCTGGGAAAATTTGATTGAAAACTGGGGGGGGGGGGGGGAAAGGGGAAAAAAATGGAAAAAAACCCCAAAACAGCAACGGGTGATGGAGATGCAATAGATGCTTTACACTTTGATCTAAGCATCATCTCCAGTGTGCTTAGCAAGAAACCTGTATCAGGAGCCAGCCTGTGGTCCTAGGCAACACACTCACCATCCTTGCTCTCTGCGCTCTTCAGTGGCTGCAGGGCTGCAAAAAGCAAAACAGCACACGGTCAGACCCCACCATGTGGGACGGGATGGGAGGGAGCTTGCAAGGGAGGAAACAGCTCCCCGGAGGAAACAGATAAGCTCCCCATTTTGGGGAACCCACTCCAATAACTGCACCCACCAATTTCCATTTCAAACCAACCCCTGGTCCCTAAATCTCCCCGGCAGTGAAGGAGCTGGCATCCCAAGTGGGCTTGCTCCTGTGCCAGCAGATAAAGGCAATCACTGGCACATAATTAACCTGTTTGATGACAGTAGAACACCATGAGTGCTTTTATATTAAGAGATAGAATGGCTTATCAGGGAGTTGCCAGCCTGAGGGTGTACGTCAAAGAGCGGGCGAGCATGGGGGGTGCTGAGCACTGATGGAGGGTGCAAAGCACACTGGGGTGTTTGCTTGTGGCACGAGCACACACATATGTAACAGGCCAGCATCATGCACCCACCTGTCTTGGGTTCTTCCCCTTCCTCGTCCTGCTCCTCCGTCCCTGCAAAAGAGCAAGCTCCAGCTTCTGCTAGGCTTCCCCCCAGCACAACGCCCTGAACCCCACTTTCCCAGGCAGCCGGGCTTGGGGGCTGCCCCTTGGAGCTGCCCACAATCACCATATCCTGGGCTCTGCTGGGGACCAGGCACTACCGAGCCACTGGGGATGCTAGGGGAGGAGGTGACTGGTACCCACGTGCACCCATCACCCCCTCCAGCACCCCGCGGGGGATATTTCCCCCAGCACAAGGCTGTGTCAGGGTGGCACATTGCCTACAAGCAAAGCAGAAAGAGCCGCAGCTCTGGGCGATGCAGCGCAGCCACTCACCTCCCTATTTATAGCACAGTCACCATCTGGAGTGGCGCTCAGCAAGGGGCTTAGCGGGGAGACCACAGATCCCCCAATGCCTCAGGGACACCCCGTTGGCACCGAGGGATGAGCATCCCCTTCTCTCTTCTGCAGCACCCAACCAGGCTGCCAGGCTGTCACCCGCTCTGGGAGCCCTGGGAGCTTTGCACCCCATGTATAGAACCTACTGTGATGCTATTCCTGGCCAGAAAGACCAGCAAAAATTGCTGCTCCTGCCTCCCGCCGCTGCCGGGCTCACGGGCAGGGTCCTTGCCCTGTTTGTGGCTGACCGAGAGCCACAGCAAAAGGTTATTGCTAAGGGCGTGCAGCCATCAGTGCAAAACATCATGGGCTGGCAGCTGCATCTTGATGCTGAAGGACAGAGGTCAGCTGGCCCAGGGCCACAGCTGAGCGCCACGGCACTGCAAATCCCTTGGCCGAGGAGAAATACTCTCTTATAGAGGGGAAAAAAAGAAATATGGGGGGGTTTTATATACAGATATATATCTCCTACAGACAATCCCTGGTATCTGCTGGGGAAAAACCCTCTTGGTCCCCATCGCTGGGGACACCTGACAGCCAGGCATTGTGGTGGCATCAGCACCAACGTCCTCCCCATCAGAGAGGAGGAGTGAAGAGGGAGCCCCCAGGGAGGAAGGCTGCGTGCCCCAGCCCTGCAGTGTGATGCTGGCAGGGAAAGGCTTTGGCAGCACAAGCATCTTGGGAGGCAGCGAGAGAAAACAAATGGGGAAACGCCAGCAAAGCTGCTTCCGCAGCCATTTTTGGAGTGCAGCAGCTTTTTTTAAAGCAACAAAGCCCCCCTTTTTGTGCAAACACTTCTCCATAATAAAAAAATCCAACCCAAACAGGAGAAGGATGCAGAAAACAAGAGCATGGAGCATCTCTCTCATGCTATTTCTGCATACCAAAGCACTTGGCATTTCCATGGTGGCAAGTGCTAGAGGCACCTTCTCAGAGGAGATGCTCCACGCACGCCCAAGTGTGGGTACCAGATGTGAAGAGGATGCTTGGAGCAGGAAGGTAAAAGGAGGAGACACGTTGGGTGGGAGGAAAATCAGGTGTATGTTGGAAAGAGTCACCTGGAGCACAGGCTCTCCAGTACCCATCTGTTGGTACCCACCAACCCCAGCAGCTCCAAGCATCCCTTCATCCTTTAAAAGATGACACCACCAAGGCAAACCCATGCCAGATTTGCCCTGACTCCCCCAATCCATCCCCTTCCATCCACCCACCACCCCCCTGCAAACCCCCATCCCTTTTGCAGGGGGTTAGCCACCACATTACCTGCGTTTTCCTCCTCTTCCTCACAGCTCTGGCGGATTTTCTTCTGGCACACGTACGCCAAGACGGCAAGCAGCCCCACGACGCAGATGGCGAGTCCCACCGTCAGCCAGAGAGCCACGGCAGGGAAGGCGAGGTGTTGGCCTTGCAGGGGAGGGAGTGAGAAATACCACCACAGTGAGCACTGCTGCCTGACCAGGGGGACGCATGCCTGGTATTTGGGACCCCACGGTGGCAGGGGCACATCCCCATGGACAGAGTCGGTGGCACAAGGGGTGGCTTTGGAAGTAAAACCATCGGTGCCTCTAATTATGGCCTCCCCCAGCAGGTCTGGATCTGCTGGGGAAGCAGTGGGTTGAGTCTTTCCCTGAAATACTTCATTAACCTTTAAATGATTGCATCAATAAATTCAAATGGCACCTTCACTTGCTAAAAAGCTCAAGAGAAGCATTAGATGATGCTGCACTCATTCCCTTTCCCCCCATCTCACACCACGGGGCCAGGAAGGATGGCCTGGCAGGGACCACCAGGGCTTGGGGGCTATATCCTGGAGTGCTGGGAGTCTGCTTTTTCCCCATAATATTGTTCCTTCACCAAATAAAGTCTTATCCCAAACCTTGACCCTCCACAAACATCACCCCAAGGCTGACCACTTGCTCATGTGCTTGGGTGCCAATGCAAAAGCCACCCCTCTGCTCCCAACCAGCAGCATCCACGCAAGTTTTCCTGCAAGGGTTTGGTGCATCCAGCCAAAAAGTTTACGCTCCACTGGGGACCCACCTTCCCAATCCAGTAAGTGCCGTACCAAAGGTAATTAAACACTAATTAATGCTAGCAGGGAGCGCACAAGGTTATAAAGAGCTCCAGGAGGGCAGTGGAAGGAGCTCAAAGTGAAGCCACAAGGCTGAACGCGCTTGAGGAACTCCTCTGGCCTCTATTTCTGAACTAGGGTTGCTGCGGCTGGGATGGAGAACCCCAAACTGAGAACATTCCATGGCCATGTGCTAAGGAGAAGGCAACTACCATGCCCTGTGCTGGCTTTCTGGCACAGTTTAGACTTGGACAGGGCAACTAGAAAAGCTAGAGACTAAGAACTTAGGATGCTGGTTCTAGCTAGGACGCCAGTGTGGGGTGATGGGGGAGGACAGAACAGCTTCAAGTCATCCTTATAGCTAGGGGGAGAGAGGTGGAGCGGGGAAACGGGGTAGCTAGGGTGGCTCTGGGCCACAGTAGGGATCCTGGTGCCATCACAGTCACCTTCCTGAGACAGAGCCCATCCCTGCCTTCCCCCAGTTTTGGCCCTCGCTGGCTCACCCGTGATGGTGACGGAGGCTTGGGTCTCCTGCTGCAGCACCGGGTTTCGCACCAGGCAGGAGTAGGTGCTGCTGGGCTCCACCAGCACCTGGAGGACGCTGTGCACATCAAAGAGACCGTCCTCGTTGGCCACCTGGGACGTGGTAACGTTTTCCGTGATGTTGCTACCCTGGCCATCCTGCCAGAGGACACTGGCCTCAGGGTAGCCACGGGAAGCACGGCAAGTCACGGCTGCCAGATCTCCTGGCTTCAAGTCCTTGTTGGGCTCCAGGTTCATACTGGGCTTGGAGTAGGGAGCTGCAAGGGAGAGGACAAATGGCATGAGGCAATGGAGAAGACCAAAGCATCCAGATCTGGAGCAACCCAATGAGATTGGCAAGCCCCAGGACAGACTCTTCCAGTTGATAACACCAACCAGCTGAAGCTTCCCCAGCTTTGGTTCATTTACAGTCACACTTCCAGGTGGCCTCTCAATGGAGAGCCTCTCCATCACGGCAGGGAAGGGACTGCATCCCCCACCAACAATATTTTGGGCAGATGCAGCTGGTTAGTCTCTAACAGAGTGCTGAAATCTTGGGGAGAACACAGCAAGGGTGGAGGGAGAAAGAGACTCCATGAAGGACCAAAGCATGATGGAGAACCCTTCTCTTTGGGGGATACATGCAAAGACACCGCAATTCTCCATCTCTCACCTGCCACCTGCAACGTCACGGCTGCGCTGCTGTAGTCCCGGACCCGGACAAAGCAGGTGAAGCTACCCTCATCTGAGATCTCCACACGCCGGAGGAGCAGTGAGACATTGCCCTGGGCCAGCTGGTCGTAGAAGAGAGCTGTACGGTTGGTATAGCCCCCACCCTGGTCTGCCAGCTGGTCCTGGCCACCAGAGAAGCTGTGCACCAAGCGCTTGGTGTCTGTCAGCTGCCAGATGAGGCTCAGGTCATCAAGGCTGAAGTTGGCCTCAGGGGAGAAGGAGCAGTGCAGGGTAGCATCTTGGCCAAAAAGAGCCACCACAGGCTCCTCCGGGACCTGGATCTCCATAGCACCTGCTGGAAGGTGGCAAGGGCAAAAACATGTGGTGGTGAGACCCTGCAGAAGCACCTCCTTAATTCTCCATCCAGATGGCACCTAAGCAAACCAAGGGATGTCCACAGGAGAGACCCCAGGGCAGGTGGCGTCTCAGGACCCTCCCCAGCGCCAACCCCCAGCTAGGCCCACCCTGCTGGCAGGCACATAGCCCCACATCCAGCGCCAAACTTGGGGCACCACTGTGCGCCCAAACCTGCACCTCCCCCAGGACACACAGCCCAGTTTCTCCCCACAAGGAGAGGAGGTCGGTGGGTGACAACAGAGGGACGCAGTCCCAC
>NW_009260435.1:1902035-1903843 GCF_000687185.1 Egretta garzetta | reverse complement strand
CAGTTTCCCCCCACAGGGAGAGGGGGTCGGTGGGTGACAACAGGGGGACGCAGCCCCACGTCCCCAGGACGAGCCAGCTCTGGGCAGCAGCGTGGCCAGGCTGGCAGGCACTAGATGGCACCAGTGCTCCATCGTGATGCCAACTGGTGTGCCACAGCGGGCTGCCAGCCCCGCCATTGCATCAGGGTGCGATGCCAACCGTGCCAGGGCTGCCGGACCCTCTGTGCTCGCAGCTGGTCCTGGAATCCCCATTGGCAGTGAGCAGCGATGTCCCCCAAAGCAAACCCAGGGCACCGTCAGCACCTCAATCCCCACCCCAAAACGGGGAGGAAAAGGGGAAAAAACCAAAATCTCGCCTTGGATCAAAGATTTTCTTTATATTCCGACCTCAGCACCACTGCAGAACACAGCAAAGCCGTTACCCGCACCAAATACCTCCATAGGGACCAGGGCAGCAACAAGGCATTAAATTTTAAGCAAGAGCCTGAGCAGGGAGGATGAGGAGCTGTGGGAAGGAGCCAGGCTGGAGGAGACCTGCCAGGGGCCGCAGACAGGCAGACGGGCAGGAGAAGACTGCTTGGGCAGCCTGCCTTGCTCTTGGCAGACTCAAGAGCGTCACGTCTCCCTCTGGCTAATAATAAATGCCAGTGTGTTTTAGGAACATTACCCAGCCTGGCTGGAACCGCCGCTGGCTGCTGAGCATTCTGAAAGGATTCAGCCCCGACGTCTCTCCCAGGTTGAGGTACTGCAGCACCTGGGACAGACCCAGGTAAGTAAGAACCTTCAGGATTTGCTCCTCCCATGGCTTCGCAGTTCAGCTCTAGCACGTGGGAATCAGTGTCCCCTGCTACGAGGGTGACCCACACGCACCAGAAGCCATCGCACCCACAGGGTGATGCCCTGGGCAGCTGGAGAACAATGAAACCAGGAGAAACACCTTGTGGGCACTGCCACCAGGAACCACAGGTCAAAGGCAGCTTTGTCAGGATGAACGTGGCATTCGGGCCACCTCCTTCGGGGTGGTGACATGCGGACCATGCCAACCCCAGTCCCACTCACCTGCCAGGCTGAGCACCAGTGCTCCCAGGGCAAGCAGCAGGCAGAGCATCCTTGGCACGAGCAAAGCCTGGGTAAGAAGGCGAAACCGAGCACGGCCCTGGGTGTCCTTCTCAGGGGTCTTCTCTTGCGCAACAAGCACCCTGAGCTGGGGAAAAGCAGAAGAAAACACTGAAATGGTGCTGGGGACCAGGGGCAGAGAGCAAGAGAGGGCAGGAGACCAGCATCAGGCAGAGGATCCCATGACAGCTGTCCTTTTGGGCTGCCATGCGGCAACTGGAGCATCCACCTTGCCGTAAAACGCAAGAGGGGGTTTGCTTCCTGCCTGGCACCAGCTGAGGGACTGGTGCATCCCCTGCATCAGGGACACGACAGGCCCGGAGGCGGCTCTTGTGCCGGAGGCGCTGGCTGGTGCAGGGGGAAGCCACGTGAGCCTCTTCCCCTCCTCACTGCTTCTCCTCCCCTTTTGTTTCTCTCTCCCAGCGTCTCTCGACAGCATTGGGCTGTTACATCCCTGTCCTCCAAGAGGAGGCAATTTGCTCCCAGAGTCCAAAATGGCTAAAACCCAAACATATGAGGTTTGCAGATTCCTGGCTCTGCTGGCAGCTCAAGGGCTGCAAGGTTCATCCCTGCTTGTGGCAAGAAAGTCTCTGGCATGAGGCTGTCCCAAAAAATGGGGAATAAAACCAGAGCATCTCGGAGCTGGATGTGGGGAGAGGCGAGGGCAAGCTGCCCAGCACTGCTGGCTACCG
>NW_009260435.1:1900199-1901771 GCF_000687185.1 Egretta garzetta | reverse complement strand
TCGCTTCCCAAGCATCCCTCCCCAGCTGTGCCAGGAGCTCGCCAGGCCCCGCGTGACCCGTGTCCCTCCCTCGAAGCATAAATGAGCCCCAGATATCGCAGCCAGCGTCACTGCTGCTGTGTCCCACCCCTGCCCCGGCACATCCCAGGGCCCCTGCTGCTCTGCCTGGAGCCATTGGCGCCAACGGTTTTCGGTGCAACGGCCATATTCGCAGCAAATCAGTGTCACAGCACCAGTTTCCTGGGGTGCAGTGGGAACAACTTTAGCTGCCAGTGCCTTCCTCCTTAAACCCCTTTTAACTGGGGAAATGGCAGCCCTGAACTGCTGTGCAGCTCAGCTCCCACGGGGGGAAACTGAGGCACAGCTCTGCCCAAGCACGCTGAGGGAGCATCTCTGCTCCTTCCCTCCCGAGGCCGAGGCTCCTTTGGGGAAAATAAATTATCCAGCTTTTTTTCTTTAACCAGATCCCCGACTCTCGCCTTTTCCCAAGCATCTGCGCTCAGAGCCAGCCCCGTGCCAAACCCCAGGCAGCTGGGAAGGGAGGTAGCCGAGGTGGGAGAGGGCGACAGGGCATCGCTCAGCTGCCCTGGCACGGGAAACCGTGACTCATCTCCCTCACGCTCACTCTTGGAGCTCTTTTCCTTTTCCTGGTGATGCTAAAATAAATTATATTTTATAGGTCTCATGGCCTACAAGTCCTGACAGATCACTCTCAGAGGTGCCACAGAGAGGGTGCGCCTGTGCCCCCCACCCTCCTGCAGTTGGGAATCTTTCAGTGGGTGTCTCGCCTTTCCATGACTCAGTTTCCCCATTGCTGTGGTGTGAGCCCAGCCAAAGGATGGGCTCTGTCCCGGACCCGAGCTTTCATCACAAGTTGGGATATAAGGAACCCCACAAAGAGGGACGTCCTCATGAACGGCAAGGGCTGAACCCTCCAGAAACCCAAGGAATAATTAAATCCCGTATTGCAGCGGGACCCCGGGGACCATACGTCACCCGTTCCCCGTTTAATACGTGCTATCACACCGCCAAAACGCTGCTTTTCCATAACACCCAGATTCCCAGCTGCTGAATTATCACCCCGAGATGGGCGGAGGTGTAAAGAAAACATCTGCTGGTCCAGAGACAAGAAGCCCTCACCCACCGGTCCCGGTCAGTCCCCACTTTGCTCCTCTCCTGCCCGGAATTTCTGGCACACAAAGGCTCGGCTCTGCTCTAGACTATTTTTAGTCCCCGCTTAACCTCTCAGTGCACAGCAGAAGCTTCCCGCTTTTGCCAAGCGGGACCCTGCGGGGATGGGAGCGGTGGAAAGATGGGCTGCAACCCCCCCAAATCTCAGGCAGGGACTTGGGGTGCGAGATTTGGCGGCAGAGAGGAAGGGATGGGTTATCCTTTCACTCATCCCGGGGAAAAAAGGAACGATTGCTCCCCTTCGGAGCTCGGGGGTTTTGCCCCACGCGTGCGGTGGGGTTTAAGTCTATAGGTTAAACCCGGGATTTACGTGGGATTTGTACAGCGGATGAATTTAGAAGCAGCCGGGGATGCGCCTGCCCGCCGGGAGCCCCCCGCGCC
>NW_009260435.1:1894729-1899664 GCF_000687185.1 Egretta garzetta | reverse complement strand
AGCTGGGAAGGTTGGAGAGCACCAAGCCAGGGATATTGGGGTGGACTGAACTGGGGAATTAGGGTGCATGGGGCTGAGGCAATGGGGTGCACCTACCTGGGGGATTGGGGAGCACAGAGCTGGGGCACTGGGCTGCATGGAGCTGGTGGTGTTGGGGAACACTGAGCCAGGAATATTGGGGTGCATCAGGCCAAGTGATTGGGAAGCACCGAGCCAGAGGGCTGGGATGCACAGGGCTGGGAGATTGGGGAGCACTGAGGCGGGGCAGGGTGCACAGAGCTGGGGGATTGTGGAGCGCAGGGCCTGGGGATTGGGATGCATGGAGTCAGGGATCACCAAGCCAGGGGATTGTGGTGCACATAGGTGGGGGACTGGGGTGCACACTGGGCCTGGCCACTGGAGTGCACAGAACTGGGGAACCAGAGCATATGGAACCAGGGGATTAGGGTGTACACAGCCTGGGCTTTGGGGTGCATGGAACTGGGGTACACACTGACCCAGGGCATTGGGGTGCACAGAACCAGGGAACCAGAGCACACCGAGCCAGAGTTGTTGGGGTGCACAGAGTGGGGCTTTGGAACCCTCAAATTCAAGGGACTGGGGTGCATGGAGCCAGGCTGTGGTGAGGCAGGAGGGCTGAGCCATCTCCTCTGGAAAGAACAAAAGGCAGTTGGAGTTTCCCCTGCGGAGACACAGGAAAACCTGGCTAACAATTTACGCACAACAGCAGCCCCACACCATGCTCAGCAGAAGATGCTGCTGGGAGCTAGGGGGGAACTTCCAAATAGTTGGGACCTGTGGTGCTGGGACACCCATGAGGGTCCCCCATCTAGAAAAGCAGGACCCCAGATGCCCAAGGCAAGGGGCAGCCTCCCTCCTGCATCAACCACACAAAGGGACCACCGTTTCCTTGGAAAATCAATCTCGCCGCCTGCTGGCACATTTGGAGCCTGCTGTTCTGGGGGTGCAGCCTGGCTGGGCTCCAGGGGGACACCGCCACCACTCCCACAACCCATCGGGCTGCTGTTGGCCGAGGCAGGGCCACAGTGCTGAGCTTCCTCCCACGCTCCCACAAACAATGTCTCCTTTGATACAGCCTCGGGCCAGCGGGCATCCACCGCAGCCCCCCAACACACACGAGGGGAAGGCATCGGGATTGAGACCGGGGAAGGGAGCACGGCAGGAAAGGAGGAGGAGGAGCAATGCACTGGGCTCTTTTCAAGGGTGGTTTTTTCAGCAGCACACACAACAGATGTTTCCCCAAAAGGAAGCAGCTTCTTGTTTTTAACCTGTAATTCACAGAGGGGCCCTCGACACCAGCAGCTCTCGCCGTGTCCCCAAGGCTCCGGTGGCTGCAGTCCGTGCCCCAGAGCCAGGTGCCAGCGTGGGAGGTTTGGGTCTTTCATGGCTCCGGAGCAAAGGAAGCTCCTCACCCTTTTGATTACAGAGGAAACCTGGACCAACCAAACCTGGAAAGCTTAAAATTAAAAGGCAAATAAAAATAACCTGAAACATGCTACATTTAAAACCATTTGATTTTTTTTCTTCCCTCTTACAGGCAAAGAAGGATTTTGCAGTGACAGAGCTGGTAATAAGGCTGTACATCTTGACCCAGGCACTGTGGGTGACAGCAGCAAGAATGAGAAAGGATGAAGCCAATCTACTTCAAAAGCCTGCGACTAAATTGGGATCCCTGTGCTCCAGTCACAGATGTGCCCTGCAAATCAAGAGGATTTCTCTTTCCATGCCCAGCCTGGCGTGGGTAGTGCTGGATGTGCAGAGCGGCTGCGTGATCCCAGCTCACGCTGGCTCTGGCTGAGGAGCTCCCACAGACCAGACGTGAGCCTTGTCAACCCTGCTGGCACATCATCCCCATCCTTTTTAGGGGGCTGATGGAAAAGATCCAACCGTCAACCCCCAATGCTGCAGCAGGGAGATGGGGTGGGTTGCAGGGACCTTCTGTATGAGATGATTCCCTCTTCCAGGAACAATGGGTCCATGGGCACCTCCAGCACCAAAGCTCAGCAAAACACAGGTGGAACCCAAGTGTTCCACAAAGACTCCCAAAAAAAACCCAGGACACAAACTCCCAGCACTGCCCAGGGCAGGGCTTCACACCATCACAGCTTCATCACTTCATCCCTTCTCCCAACAGATAAAAGCAACATCCCAGCTTTGATATCTTAACTGCGAGTGCCACTCCACTTCCATCAGGCTTTGAAGATACAAAGTGAGCACCAGGAGCTTTTTTAGTGTTAAATACAAGTGAAAAAAAAATAAAATTAGAAACTAAGGAGCTTGGAAACAAAGGCAGATTTTTCAACATCAAAACTAGCTAAAAATGAAAATCCATGCTGCCTGCAAGCCTGCTCATAATTAACAATGAAAGGGCTTCCGGGGAAGAATTTAAATAGTAGATGTTCTCCATCCCAAATGATTATTTTTGACTAATTTTCCTTCTTCAAACCCCGCAGTACCCAAGGTATGTGCATAATAATGAAGCTGACAAAAAAAAATTAAGAAAGGCAAAGAAAAAGGCTGCAATTTGCACATTTAATTTCATGCTCAGCCAGAATTTGATCAAGGACAGGAGGGATGGAGGTGCCAGGGCAAATCCAGTGCCTCCCAACAAGGTGTCCACAGTGTGCAGCTCAGCTCTGTGCACCCCAGGGAGGCTTGCATGGCTGCTCCTCCTTCCCATCAGCACCATGGAAATACTGCACAGCACCAGCGGTTCCCAGCTGCTAAAGATTTAGAAATCAAATATGCAATGCCCAGGAGGATCTCCTGCATCTCCTTCCAGTGCAGGGCATCTGGCACACATCATCTTCGTGATGGATTCAGTACAAGGCAAGGGGGTGGAGGGTAAATCCCACCTTGGCTACGTGCAGCTTTCCATTCCCCAAAAGCTGCCAAGATCATCCATTTTGGAGCACTTGGGAAGTGAGCAGCAGCCGGGTTCACGTGACGGTAACTGTGTTATCTCTATGGGTGAGCAGCTGCAGCTACTCCACCGCAGAATCGTTGGACGTAGGGAACATGGCTCTGGCTCCTCTCGCTGCAGCTTCAAATGAGTGCAAGGAACATCACGGTGGCAAAAAGTAAAAGACTTGGAAGAGCAGGAAGGAGGTTTTGAGGCCTGTTTGAACAAAGGCAGAACAGCAAGCCAGTCCAGCAGACACATGCCACGACACTAACCTAGGGCTCCCAAACCCTTATTTTTGATGAGGCTGCATCTGGATAACCTCAATCCTGCTCACTCAGGAAGAATAGAGCTGAAGCGCTTTGGATGTGGCCGTCCCGGGATGCAGGGTCAGCGAGTGACTCGCCTCCGGCTGAGTACAGATGTTTTAGGTCTGCATCTGTGGGAGGAGGCTGCTTTGGAGAGAGCTCAGTGGTTTTGCAGCACACAAGGGTCATTCACGAGCAGACAGCCCAGCAATGGACTCCAGGTGGACAACCACCCCAACCGGGATGCTAGCGAAAATGGGATGAGTTCCCAGATGTGGGTGCACATCTGGCCAAGCCCCTGCACACCACCAGACACCCCACTTCAGGTCCTGCCATGTGTCTGCTTTAATATGGACTGAGCTGGAGGTGAGGGCAGAAACAGGGGGCTGCAGAGTCCACCCTGACATGGGGTGAAGGTCCCATAGCACTGGCAGCTCCCTCCCAAATTTCATATCACAGAGGCAGGAGGAATTTCACAGCAGGGATGCCTCAAAGGTCACATCCATACATTTCCCCCCTCTTACCCGATGGATGCTCTTGCTTTCCAGGGATGGCAACCAGATGCAGCTTTCCAAAAAACTGCCACATGGCCACCTCCTGCCTGCTTGCCATCATCCCTAGCACGGACATTTACCCGGTGTCCCTGTGCCCATCATCGCTGCCTCATGGGCTCTGCCTCCCAACCCCAGCTGACAAATTGCCTGTTCACAGGAAAGCAGACAGGAGCACAGGGTTTTCTGGTTCAGTTACAAAGCATGTACTGCATTTTGATCTCCCAGGAAATTAATTCAGTTCAGAGCAGGCTAGCTATCTGTAAATATTAGTGTGGCGTTTTCTTATCAGAGAAAAGTCACAAGGCTTTTCTTTTCCCCAGTAACACCTCTGCAAGATTACTTTCACCATGGCTTTCATCAATTCATGATTTGAAAATAAAAAAAAGGTTTTATCTCTACAGCCGTTCCTTAAGGCGTTTTCTTCAATAAACTCAGAACCCCACATTGCAACAATAAGCAAACTCCATGCAGGCAGCAGAGCAGCAACAGCACAGGGAATGCACAACGCAAGAGAAATCAAGCAGAATAAATACCTGGGTGGTGCCAAAGCAGAGCCGCAGCACCGCAGGATGGGATCACCATGTCCCAGGGAAAGCAGTGACACTGCAGCCCAGCCATGCAGAACTTCAAAAGATCTCGTGCAGGTGAAGAAGAAGCCACCCACAGAAAACAGATTTGCTTGGGCCATTAGGTTATATGCAAGATATGCTGCAAAGGGCACGCATTGGCTCGCCCCTTGCGTGCACCAGGTTTGCCCAAAGCTGTGCAGATTCTTAACGCAAACTCTTAACGGTTGACCCAACGCTTCTATTTACAACTACAAGATATGCAAAGTTGGCCAAACCTTATAGCAGGGTGCGACTGAGCTAATTCAAAGCTTTATGCTATTCCCACACAAAATATAACTTTAACCAGCCATGGGGCTGACTTGATCTAACCAGTGGGGAGTCTGAGGCTGTTTTACATCCTAACACTCTCTGGACCTCGGCTCCCACCTAGGAGGTGCCCACCGGAGACCATGCAGGACCCGGCAGAGCCGCAGGCGGCAGACCTCGCTTGGCAGCCTCCACCACCCAGCCATGGCTCACCATCTGCTGCGCGAGCTCCCGAGGCAGAGCCGGCTGCCAGCCCGCAGACAGACACACAGCCC
>NW_009260435.1:1884738-1894719 GCF_000687185.1 Egretta garzetta | reverse complement strand
CGTCCCTCCTGTGGCACCCCCCACCCCCCAGCCATGGCTCACCATCTGCTGCGCGAGCTCCCGAGGCAGAGCCGGCTGCCAGCCTGCAGACAGACACACAGCCCAGACCTCACCTGCCCAGCATCCCCGCTACCCAGCAAAAACCCCCACAGCCCAGAAGCACCCCTAAAGCCAAGGGGCCACAATGCCTTTGGCATCCCTGCTGTTAAACACACCAAATATCCCTTTTAAGCCCAGTCTCCTAGGGAAACGAAGTGCTGGTCACGTCGCTGGCTGTCCCTCTTCTCCCCAGGAACACACTAGCAAACTTTACCTAAGTCTGAAACGAGGTCAGAGCCTAAGGGGTGGTTTGGTTCCTACCAGCTTGGGTAGAAATTCAGCAGAAGGAGTCAGAGCAGCGCACGCAGCCCGGGGTGGCAGCCAGCTGGCGTTGCAGCACCTGTCCTGGCTGCCCATCGGCTGCCATAATCTGTGCCATAGACGTCCTGAGAGGTCACGGGGGAGAAGGAGTTATTACAGCAGTGGGAAAGGGATGAGCCGAAGGAAAATGAAGACTTGAGAGGGAATAATCCCCACACTGCTGCTCCTGGAGCAGCTGATTTCAGGAAGCCAAGCGCTAGTGCGCCACATTTCCAGACTCACCCACACATTTTTGTGGAGCCCATCCTGTGCTGCGCAGAGCAGAGCTTTTTCCAAGAAAAGCCTTTCCCAAAGCCACTCCTCCATCTCACAGCACCATCATCCTCCTCCTCCTCATTCTCCCCTTCCTCCAAGAGAGCTGCCAGCAAGGAAGGGAGTATAGCAACTGCAGAAGTCACCACAAAGCTTGTCTGCAGCTGATGCTTTAGGCTTAGCAATTGCAGCTGTCCCATGGCAACGTGTCAAGTGTATCACGCACAAGATGCTGCGTTCACACCATTATCCCCATCGCAATCCTCCCCACCACCATCTGTTTGGAGCTGGGCCCCCTTGACAGGTGGCTGGTGGGACGGCAAGAGGAACCGTCAGCTTTTTAGGGGATCTTGCAGCATGGGATACACCGACTTTCTCCCAAATATCCTGCCACCTGCTTAGGAACAATCCCACCAGGAGATTCCCACTCATGAAGCCAGGCAAAGACACCATCACGACAAACTGAAGATCATTCCCCCATGCTTTTGCAGCACTTTGATGGGCCTTGGGGGAGGTTTGCAGCACAGGCCCCCCCTTGGCTCGCAGCAGGACCCACCTGGGGATGCGGCTGCAGGTCCTACCTGCCCTGCCTGACCTGAGCAAATGGCCCAGGTGAAGCCCCATCAGGAATACTGGTAGCTTCAGGACAGTTATTGGAGCTCATGCAAACACACTCCTCTAGCAGCTTTTTTTTTTCCCCTTAACCTTTAGCCTGTGGTTTGTTTACACTGCGCTCAAATCAAGCCTGAAGAAGGGCAGATGTCAGCAGAAACCCAAAATAACCACAGACCTCTGCACCCTCCTCATCTGATTTTTCTGAAGACCACACGGCTTCGGGACCGAGGTTTATCTGAAGTTTGGAAACCATTCCCAAAGCCCATCAGCATCACCAGGTACGACACTGTCTGTTGGAGCCTGGAGAGGGGACAGAGGGTGAAGAGATGCTTCTGGTCGCACCTACCTCTGCTCCTAGTACCCCAGCCTTGCTGGAGCACAGCTGTCCTCCACCACCCACAGGCTTTGAGAGGCAAACCAGCCAGAGCTGCTGGAAAGGGCCTCCGGAGATGGGATTTCCAGCCTTCCTGCCACTCTTCAGTCTTTCCCAGACCTGCCTCTTGCTCCTGGCAAGCTCAGAGCTGGTTCACTTTCCATGCACACATCCCCCAGGCTCAGCATCTCTCTCTAAGGTCCCTTTTAAACACAGCCTTTGCTCTTCTTCAGGGGTCACCCTGCCCAGTTTATTATCCTTTTTTTTTTTTTTTTCCCCCAAACTAGTTCTGCTTTCTAAAAACACGTGGGAAGGAGGTTTCAGACTTTCCACTGAAGCTGGCTTTTTCCTCTGCCTGTGCTTTCCTGAAACTGTAATTCAAACAACTTTAATTGTACATTATTTTCTTTCTGAATTGCCCCACGGATAATTTATCTTCTTTTAGTGGAGCTGTAGGGAGTACAGTCTTATCTTTCAGCACCAGCAGTGCTGACTATTTCCTATCTTCTGATGCCTTCTGCTCTTTACCATGCCAGGGCTTTGTTATATAGTTGATTAAAGAAGCAAAAGTGCTTTTTGTCACAATTTTACTGTGATCGAACCCAGAAATGCCTGAAGAATCAGATTCCTCTTTCACAATGCTCATCTGTTCACTGTTATAAAAGCCCTCCCTGCTCAGGCTGGAGCATCTCTAATCCTGTACCAGCCATAACATTTGCCATCAATTAAGCCTCCCCTGTTGACGCTCCTCCGAGCTTTTGTAGGCAAGATACTGAAGATATTCAGTGGAGGCCATGGTCACTCACTGCCATCCCCCACTGTTCATTTTATCCTATTGATAAAAAAATTATCCTGCTCAGAAATTGCTTTTTCTTTTTGCATTTGCACCCAGAAGCTTTTCTTAAGCCCCCTTCACCACAGCTTCCTGAGTAGCTTTTGCTTCTTAAAGGCGCAAAAAAAGGCTGAAGCCCAAACATTATCCCCAACACACACACAGCCTAAAGCTGCCATGCGAAACCCCCAATTCTCCCTATTTAGCTCATTTCCAGGTCTTAGCAGGGCATGGCACTGACCAACACAGCCCCAGCCCTGAATCCAGTTCTTGGGAGTTACAAACAGATGCGTGTTGTCTATTCCAGTTCACTCAGGCACCTTGGTTGTCCCCAGTCACTTGCAAGGAGGTTTCTGGATTGCATATAGCATGTGATGTTCTAGAAGGTTTTCAGCTGCCCTATGCACCATCCCTCCTCCTCCCACAGGAGAAGAGTTGGCTTTTAATGGCATCAAGCCACTTCCACCTCTAAGCGCTAGTGAGCATCAGGAGCGAGATTAAACCAAGAGACAAAGGTGACCACAGCACAGGGAACCTCGCCAACAGGGAGCATCCCACAGCATCCAAACAGCCCCGGGGAAGATGTCTGCGTTGGGGATCCATCCAGGAGCAGCAAGACAGAAGATAGGGCAATCTACAAGAGACATCTCAATCCCACCCCAGAAAGGCCACTCTAGGAGCCCAAACCAGGCCAGACTCACTCATCCTCCAGCTCAAATCAAGAGCAACTACCTGGCTCTGAGCTCATATGGGGCTCCTAGAGCCATGGGCAGAGGGGGGGGTGGGGGGGTCCCAGGTGAGGCTGCTCAAGGCCATCAAAACCTATTAGTGCCCTCATGGCTGGACCCAATTCTTTCTCATGACTGGTATTTATTATAGGTATCATATTCTTCAGAGAGAAAACAGCCTCAGGTTTCATTGAATCACTTTTATTTCATCATTGCGTCACTGGCTAAAATAAACATGCCCCAGGCCAGCACAGACAGCCCCATCTCGACAAGAGTCGTTACGGCTAGAAAAAAGCACATGTCTAATCTGACCTGCATCACCCAGGATTAGGAAAATAGGTTAAGTTGAGCTAATTGTATCATTTACCACACCGTAAAGGCCAGCTAATACCTTTGATTTTGATTTAGCTGCTAAAGGCTGACCCATAGGGGATGCTGAAAATAAATGTCATGTACAATGTGATGACGGGCACACGCGACACACGCAGTCCCCCACTGCCCAGCATCGCAAGTGATCTGCACTGTTGTTTGTCAGCTCGGTAATGAACTCCTGGCCGGGCTGTTCCCTCTGTTGTCCTCCCGATGATCCAAGCCTGATCGTCTTCGTTTCATTTTAATCATTGGCGTTTAGTCAAACGTATCGGCGTTTCTGCCTGGTTGGCTGCGTGCGGCTAGGACCCAGGGGGAGGCAGCGAGAGGACTGTGGTCGATATGAAGCCATGATAGCACGGCTGTCATCGACGTTTGGGTCACTGGGCTGCCTCCAGCCCCCTGAAACCAGGCTTGAGCACCCCCATGGTGACGCCTGTATGAGGATGCTCCTTTAGGAAGAGATGTGTGTTGTGGGGGAGCTGGGACCAGGAGCCACGAGCCCAGGAGGGAAGAGCAGAGAGCCAGGGTGGCATGACCACGTACAGCCCTGATGAGGAGATGAGGGACCAGGTGGTTTGCTGAGGTGTCCCTTGATGTAAAAAACAGCCTGCAGTGCTTTGGGGATGGCACAAGGTCTTCCACCTCTTAAGCAACCCATGCCTTCCAGGCTGGGTGACAACTCCTGGGGGCACTGATGGTTCTGAGCAGCCCCACCTGGGACTCCCACCCACACCTGCCCATGGGCTTGGGAGCCCATTTAAGCTCAGGCCAGGGGTCTCAGTTCTTGCTTGAGCTGTGCTCCTGGGGTGCTGGTCTCTAATTCAGCCCCAGCTATGCTTGTACTTAACTATGGGTACTGTTGATCTGAATCCTGATCCAGACTGACTTCCCAGCTTAAGATCATGTCTGTTTTGTCACCTTGGACCTGCCTGGGGATCAGCTGGCTGTGTATGAGCCTGGCTGCCCTTACCTGGATTGATCCTGACCTGTGGATTGATTTCTCAGCTTAATCTCAAGCCTATCTTAGTGCTATGAACATGCCTGATGATCGGGACTCTTGGCTGACCCCGGCTGCCTCCTGCTCTCCTCACCCAGGTACATTGGGGCTGGTTCTTCCCTGTCAGCCATGGTGTCCCCCTTGCTTCTCCATCCCTTAGGGAGCAGTGCCCTTGCTGCTCCCTGGCACAACACCCTTGCTTGCTGCAGGCACCTCTTGATCAAACCCAAGCCTAATCCCTAGGCTAACAAAACATGATGGGAATAGCCTGTGGGGAACAGCCACCCCACACAGCACACAGAGATGTCCCTGCATGCAGTGAAAAGAGCCCGTTTCCCTGCTCTTCTACTTCTTCAAGGAGATGAAGCGAAACCCTTGCTGCAGGCATCGCTCAGCCTGGCTCATGCACGCTCTGAGCAAACCCTGCGCTAATCCATGGGTGCCACCTGCCGTTTACTTCTGACGGCAGCGTCCCCAGCTTTACCTTTGTGTCATGCAAACTGCTCCAGATGTTCAGGTTTTCCTCTGTGCCTTCTTGGAGGCCTCTCGCTGCAACCCACAGCCTCCTGGAAGAGCAAGTTGAGGTGTAGCATGGCTGTCTCCATGCATCCCGCCCATGGCTGGATGGAGTTGCTCCCAAGGAGAGCAGGAGGATAATGTTATCCCTTTCCTTGGGATAATGAGGTCAGGGCATAGCTCACGTGTGTCTGTAACTGGAAACCAAGCTATTGGACCTGGTTCCCTAAAACACTGGGTGGAGAAAAACATTCCTGCATGGCTGAGCTGGATGAAGAATTTGCAGTTGAGAAAGATAACTTTGGGGTTGGGTCAGGGAGCAGGGCAGGGGGCAGCACTTTCCTTTCTTTTTGTCCTCCATGCTCTTTTTCTGATGAAAATAAGGTTAGACAAACTTCAGATTTTTGTCATACCAAAGATGAAATCAAATATGCTGGTATTTCTCCTTGGATTCCTTGTTTACATTGCGAATCATTCTGACCAAAATTACCCTTTCTGTCACAATGTTTGTTTTGCGTGAAAAGACACATCTTCTCAGCAAAAAAAAAAAATCAGTTAAAACATTTTGACCGGCTCTGACAGGAACACTTGAACATGTAGGAGGATGGGAGATCGCTCGAAATAACCAAACTGCCATTACCTAGTGGGGTTGAGATGTGTAAAGCCAGCTTTCTGCAAAATAAGAGAGCACAACTATATTCTCATTGCTACCCTAGGGTCTTTCCTTTTTTTTTTTTTCAGAAAGCCTGCTGTTTTTCTCTGTTATTTTACAAGCTTTTCCTTTGCCTCTCATTCCTTGGAGCACTGCCGCTTTTTCAGTTCAATTTTTCCCTGGGAATTTAGGATGAAAGCTTGTCAGGAGTCCCCTGGACAGCACCCTCCTCTGTGTAAGAAGAGCCAAAGAGACTTTCTGGTGACTCCCTGGGATGGGTGTCACCTCTGCCCAGTGGCTCCATTCTGTTACCTGATTTGGTTAATGGTGTTCCCTGTCTGCCATTGTGCCTTTTGGGGAGATTAATATACATTAATCACATGTATAACCCAGAGCTGCCCCTTGGGATGCTTTGCCTCCAGTGCCTCTTGCCACGCTGCAAGGCAGGGAAGGAGCGCTGAGGGCCAGAAGCCAGCGTTTGAGCCTGGCTGGCCTTATCTCACGTATGTACACGCACTATGGATTGCATTGTGTTTGCTCATGCATCTCTTCCCCACCCCACACGCACAAAACAAAGGCAGAATGTTATCTTGATTGTGCATTTAGCAACAGGGCCTTACAGTGCCCCTCATTCTGGTTCGCAAGTACACCACGTGTGCGTGTGTGTGCCTACAAGCTGGTCTGAGCCTGGTGGATATTGATCTGTGTTTTCCCTAGCGTGTCGCCCTCAAAGCATTAAGCGATGCTATTCAGCGTTTCTCAGCCCAGAGAACAGCTGCAATAGCCAAGTTTCGCTGCTAGACATCAGTGAGTGTTTTGTGCTCTATCCTACATTTTCAACTTGCCAATAATAGATTCCAAAGAAGGTGACTGCAAGCAAGACTTCTAGAGGCGAAGCTCTCTTCAACTGCCAAAGTGTATCAATAAATATATTGAAATAATGGGGATCTCTTAAACACTTCCAGCTGCAAGAAGACAGGCTTAAAGATTATACAGAAAAAAAGATGATGCCTCTTTGCTGTTCTGCAAAGTGAGAAAAATTGAAACCCTTTCCTGAATTTGCTGATGATGATGTTTGGGTTTTTTTTCTTCTTTGCTTGTTTCAAATCCAAGATTTTCTGTCTGGCTTTTGCTGAAGTCCCAGTGAATAACCAAAATTGAGACATCCCTGGTGAAAAGAAGCTGGGTCTTGATTGAAGGGAAAATGCCAGGGGTTTGAGTTAACTGTATTTGGAAACTTTGATGTGTCTGAGTTCCCCTTGCCACTTAGGAGGTCAGGAATTGCCATACCCACACAAGACTTCAATCTGCCTTTTCAAAAAACCTCTTTCCTCACTATCAAGCCTCTGGGTTGAATCCACTGCTGGTAAATCCTGTTTTTCTCCACAATTCCATGATAAGAGCAACCTGTTCTAAGAGGATATACTCCCGTGTGGTAGAACAACAGGTTTTTACCCTATAGTAGCCATGGCTGGATATGTGAGTACGGCAGGCATAGGTCCTGCTATATATATTGGGGATCTGTAGGAGCCCTGTTTATGTCCCCCAAAAGATTCTTGAAGGCAACAGCAAGCTTCAGATCAGGTCCATCAGCAGAGTCCTGGCCATGGTGATCTTCTGCTTTGGTTTCTTGGGTTGTGTGTTCACAGGACTTCTGTGTCAACCACAAACCCACAGATTAGCTCAGGCTGCACAGCACCTTTGTTAACTGCTCTGGGTAACCATCTCTAAGAGCCTTCGAGGGAAACTCCGGCAGCCACGGCTCCGCACTCCTGGTTGAACGCATGTACCAGCATGAAAACAGTGGTGAGCAGGGCAGCATGTCTAAGGGTTTTCCCCAGGACAGAGCCAGAGGAATGCGAATGTGATGGGTGAGTTATGCAATTGTAAAACAGGTGGGAGAGGGGGGGGGGGGGGGGGGAAGAAAAAAAAAGCTTTCTGCTAATTTTGGCCCAGGCCTCTGGCAGCATGAGTCACTCAGCTGCCATGGTTATGAAACAAGTATTACTGTGCAGATACAAACCATGCTCAGAGGCAAGTACACAGCTAACTGGTTCCAAACTTGGAGAACAGCCGAGTGTAGGTAAGGCCTAATACCAAGTGGGTGTTTGCAAAAAGGAAGAGTTACAGCAAAATCCTCTGGAGCCGATATTCAGCACACAAAACAGCATGCAAAAGAGCAGACACCGCTGCGTGAAACCTCAATTCCTGGATCTTTTTGCGTATTCCTTCTGGTTTGCAAGGAGTACTGTCAGAGCTCTTCTGCAGAGAGGGGAAAAAAAAAGAGGATGTTTCTGCACCATGGCAAGAAAACAAATAGTAGTGTCACAGATGATTCAGCTGGCACAAAGAGTGAGTCATGGAAATGCACCATGGAAATTCTCCAGTGTAGGATGCACGGTACAGTGGAATGTCTGAGGCACATGAAATCTAGTGCCACGGTATCCTTGGGGAGTTAGGGGCAGCCAGGATAAGGTACAGCACTAGCACATGCCCAGGTGTTTCTCATGTGTGACCTCAGCCCTGTGAAGTCATTAAGCCCACAATGATTGGCATCAAAGTCCTGAAGCCCTCCAGCAGCAGATTTCAGACCCTCAGCAGGGTTTTCATGAAGAAGACGTGTCCGACCCTCCTTTTCACACTGAGTCACACCAACAATAAAAGGACTTGGAGTCTGTTTGCTAATGATCAGCTGGGAATAACCTGGCCAGGGCAAAGGATGAGGGATGCAAAGTCAAGCGGCTGCTTTGGGTGATCTGGGCAGCCACTGCAGGCTGTGCCCTGGTCAAACAAGCGCTCGCTGCTGCCATAGAGTGGTGTGAGGAATGATGGTGGGGTTGGAGGTTACCACCACCACAAGGTGAGCAGGGTGCTGGACCCACTCTCCCAGTCCATTGCATGGTGGGTACGCTGATGCCTGCAGAGACTTCTGGATTGGAAAGGGAGGACTCTGCAGAAAACATGCTTTTTGAGGGATTTTCTGGGTTTTGTTGTTTGTGTGGTGTTTTTTTTTTCCTCAGCATCCTTCTCTGCTGTTCTGTCCCACAGTCTCCTGTAACTCTTGTATTATCTTCCCACTTTGGGTGTGTGTTAGAATGATGTGTTAGAAATCCTAGCATCATTTAGGTTGGAAAAGACCTTTAAGATCATCAAGCCCAACTGTTACCCTAACCCTGCCATCCCACCACTAAACCCTGTCCCTAAGCACCTCATCTGCCCGGCTTTTAAATACCCCCAGGGATGGGGACTTGACCCCTTCCCTGGGCAGCCCATTCCAGTGCCTGACAGCCCTTTTGGGGAAGGAATTTTTCCCAATGTCCAACCCAAACCTGCCCTGGTGCAACTTGAGGCAGTTTCCTCTCATGCGCCTATTACCTGGGAGCAGAGACCAACCCCCCCTGGCTCCCCCCTCCTGTCAGGCAGTTGTAGGGAGATCCAGCAGCAGGCTCCAGCTGTTTGTGCCACCCCATGAGGGAGAGCAGTCAGAAATCTGGCTGAAAAAGCTGTATCAGGCTTACCATCAGCTGGGGTCACCAGCGCGATACAAAGCAACTGGAGCATGAGGAGCATGTCGGACACCGTATCTGTGTTCTGGGAAATAGCCTAGAAGTCATCAGACAAACCTCGCGGGGGACACTACAATGACTTTTTTTTGGGATGCTTGGCAGGTTGGGTAAACCATGAGTGAGCTTTTGTGCTTTCTGTCCCCGACTCTGCCACTAACCTGGGGCAAACGCCTTTGCTTCCTGTGGCCTGGGTTTCCTACCCGTGGAACAAGGGCAGAGCCCGCCCTATACTTGAAAAAACACCTAACTTTTTTTTTTTCATATAAATGAGTGGTCTTACGTGCTGGCAGCCTGTGGGTCCCAACCACGACCTGGCTCTTTGTCCTTGCCATCAGGCAGACACACAGGACGAGGCAGCACCATGACTGCCCATCTTCCTCCCCCCAACATTGCTTACTGTGAAATTTCATTTGGCCATGCTGTATTTTTATAGAAAGTGCAGCACTTCCACCGAGCAAACTCCATACAGGAGCCTGCTGGGGTGGAAACACGCTGGTAAGTGGTGATTGATAACACAGTGTTTATTGGGATGGATTTTGTGCTCCTCTGACACCCCACGGCCCTTGTGGAAGGGCACACAAAACTCCTAAATCCCCCCTGCGACTAAGCCCGGCGCCGAACCACCGGCTGGTGGCCTGCCTAGCCCTGGATCCGACGG
>NW_009260435.1:1873886-1884274 GCF_000687185.1 Egretta garzetta | reverse complement strand
GGGTCAAGCGCCGGGGGGACCCTGGGCTCCGCGGCCGCTCCCTGGGCCTGGGGAAGGGGGTGGGGGGATAACCCCGAGTTTGGGGGGGACACACACTCCGTGTTTTCAGCTCCCTCAGGGGAAGGGGGGGCTGATGGGGCCGCGCCGCGGCGGTTTCTGCTCTCCTTCTCCCCCCCCCGCGCTTCTCATGAGGCGTCTCGTGCTGCCGGTGAAATGGAACATCTCCTCCCGCCTACTAAACCTGCATCAGCTGGGCTGCCTTAAATCATTTATAATGCAATAAAACCGTAGTTCCTTAGCAACTAAAGAGGTCCTCTGATAGGAGCGTAGACGACGAAGAAGAAGAAGGCGAAAAAAAAAAGCCACAAACCAACCCCTTCTTTCTTCCTTGTAGGACAGCATGAGCTAAATCTAGCGCGGCATGCCTCCTCCCTGATGAGTTTGCAGCCAAGTGCATGACAATTAGTGGCAGAATGAAGTGGGGCCAAGAGGCTGGCCTGATGGAGTGTGAGCCTCCTGCTTGAAGGAAGGTCCTGCAGCGCTTATAAAAAGGCACGTCTTCTCGTGCCATCCAAAGGAGAGGGCGAGCCTCGAAGGCAGGTTTTGCCCGTTCCAGAAGTGCCCCGAGCACCGTCTTTCTGGAGTGGCTTCTTATGCAGCATCACGGTGAAACTAATGTCAGGGATGCTTTGGCCTGTAAGTGATGTGATGGGCAGGCATCTTGGCTCACAAGAGACTCCGGTCTGTGCGCGTTGGGAAAATTTACCCAGAAGGAAGGGTTACCTTACTAATATACCCATCCCACACCAATTTCATCATTTCATCCTTCTTTCTCTCTCCTTCCTTTCTGCTCTGCAGATATTACTCAGTCCTAGTGTTTTCCTTCCATTGAAGTGATTTTTGCTTTGCTTCAGCTTCGTTGGCTGTCTGCTCTAGAAGAAACGTTAAGGCTTTTCAGCATATTTGACAATGGTAGGAGAGAAGTAGATGAAAGAAACAATGCCCTGAAGATCACAGATCAGGATTACTGCCTTAGTATGTGTGGATTTTGCAGTCTGAACCCAGAACTGAGCCTCATGTCTGTTAGCCAGACAGAAGAAGCTTTGGCATCCGTGCTATATGAATGAAAACTGTAGGCTTTCTGCAATATGGGAGACTTCTTATGGAGCCTAAAAGAGCCTCGGCAGATTCTACTGGAGTTCAGTGGGAATTGGGGATCTGACTTCTGTGAGCTCCCAGGAACGTGGTAGTTTGGCTGAGTGGTAGATGAAGCCTGGTTCTCTCTTGCAGAGATGCTGTCTGCTTCCTGTGATAGCTGTGCCATCTGAGCATCATCTTGGCAGGCTTCATCTGCTTGTGCTGCGTTTTCCTTGTATTTGTGTGAAGCGAGGTGAGCAGCCTTATGACATGCAAGTGAAATGGGTCGTGTGCCTGAAGCCCTTCCTGTGCAGAGTTAGCGGGCGAGGTGTCAAATGCCGGCAGCTGGTACAACTGTTCCAAATAGCTGGTTGGTAGGCAGAGCAAACATTTGGTGTTTGACAGTAGTTACATGTCTGGAGGCCAACAATGAAGTAAATTTTGGGACTAGATGGAAGACTTTAGCCTTTCTGTGTCTTAATTGTGACTTCTGTTCCTGACGTGAAGCTAACCAAGCAGTAGTAGATCTTGGCATGAGGTAAGACTGCAGACCCCAGGTGTGTCCTGAAAACTCAATTTTTATTTGGTTAACTAGGGTCATCCAAGCAATTAAGTGGTAAGGGAGATTCTGAGCATCTATGTTGCTATAGGAGTTTATGCAGGTGAGTGAAAACCTACTTGCAAAGGAGCTGAAGGCTTTCAAGCCAAGTGAAAGGTGGAGGTCCTTATGAATAAGGTTCATTGCTGCTGTTGGATTTGTACCCCAGTTTGAAAGCTGTTGTAACAGAGGGAAATGAATTTAGAGACTGTAGGCCCTCCCACAGAAGAACAGTTTTCTTTCAGCAAATAATAGCCAATGAGATGAATAATGAAACAGAACAACTCCTCTTTCGCTTTGGCATGAAGAAAAGGTAAATCCATTTCCTGAATTGTGTCATTAGAAAAATGATGTTGTGGTTTGAGCAAGCATGTGCAAGTATGTCAGTGGCAACTCCTTTAAAACCAAAGCATACCTAACACACAGATGTGTACTTTGAAGGTCTACGGAAGAATCCCGAAGTGCAAGATATGCAAGAATTGCGTTACTTACTATCAATATGGAGCTGTCACTGTAGTGAAAGGTGATAGTCCAACAGCTGTTGAAGTTACGGTAGCACCACGTTAGTTTACGGTGATAAAGGAATGGTAATGTACTTGTTGAAACTGCAGGGCAGGTCGCCACTCACCTGGCACAGAAAATGCCCAGTGGAATCCTGAGTGTCTGTGGGAAGCAGCCTTTTTTCTGTTTCTGACAGGAGATTGCTGTGATTTTTCCAGAATTAATGTGATTCGGAGTATTTTTAATCAGATTTACCTATAGATTTAAGCTTACTAAAACTGGACGTAGTTTTTTGACACTTGTGTGGATTATTGTTAAAGCTCTTGCATACACATCTAAAGATGGTAGAAAAATTTGCATGTCAGATATTCAGCTTTTCCTGAGTATTCTTCTGAGAAACTTGTCAGGTTCTTCGAGGCCGTGTTTCTGATGCGCGCTAGCTCATCACTTGTATCCAGAGTATAGTTGAGATGAAGTGACAGAAAGGAGGGTTAGAAGAGAGATGAGGAACAGCTGGAAAAAGCTAGTCTGTTAAGATCTGTGTTAAACTTGTAGTTTCCAACTGGTATTTGTTGGAAAATCACTTCAGCACTTCAAAACAGACAGCATCCTCCTTAT
This sequence comes from Egretta garzetta, assembly GCF_000687185.1. Classification (NCBI taxonomy): domain Eukaryota; kingdom Metazoa; phylum Chordata; class Aves; order Pelecaniformes; family Ardeidae; genus Egretta; species Egretta garzetta. Next base: position 1,881,420 of record NW_009260435.1, on the reverse strand, counting down.
GGAATGGTGCTTGACTTGCTGTTTGGTGGCAAATAACATGCCTTTTCCAGTTGCTGCTTTTTAACCTTTGCAATATCTCTGTTTCTGCAGCTGTTTGTTTAAAAATAAAGACTTTAGTGTACTAATACTTTCATCTTAGAGTGTTTGGATTTAAAGGAGCATGGCTGTATTTTTACTGTTGTCTGGAATAGATGCTTGGACTGCCCCCATGAAATCTGCAGTGTTTCTTCAGCACACCAACACGTGAGTTGAACTGCTAGCCAGCCATTTTTCAAGTACTTCCCTTTTCAGAGCTTTGGTCTGGTAATGTGTGCTTAAAACCAGGCTTTATCGTGTATTGTATAGAGGGGGGAATTCTTAAACACTGCGTTTTTGAAGCTGTGAATGGTGATTTCATAAAACTGTTTGGGTTATTCAATGCTAGGCTTAAGTGGAAATAAAACCAAGTTAAGTTAGGTGGTCCTTGTTTAGCTCTGCTCTCTTCGACCTCTGTTTGGATGAAGAAGGAACTAATTAGCTGGCTAAAAAGAGAATGTGGCTTTTCTGTTGACAGACACCAGTATAGAAATGACCATAAAATTGGGAAGGGGTAGCTTCTTAAAATGAGTTTCTCCTTTAAAGAGCAAGTGAAAAACCTTCCTTTTGTCCTTGTAATGCTATTTCTGACTGCAGATCTTCATCCATTTTGCGTTGATTGTATTCTGACATGACTTTAATGGTCCCCAGATAAAACTAAGAAACTGTTTCATACAGCATTTACGGAGCGCGAGTGTGGGCTGAGCACAGAGGAAAATGTTCAAAGTTCTGTTCTCTTTCCCACCATTGCTATTCTCCTTCCTCCTACAACTCCCGCATAGGAAACCTAAATACAAGCAATATGACTCACGTGTATACACTTGAAAACTGCACAGCATTGGGAGAGACCTCAGCTTACAGGTAAAAAAGCAATAACTGCTAGTACTGACATTGCAAACAATAGTTTTAATTATGTCGAGAAACAGTTCAAAGCAAGGGATTCTGTGGAGCTACTTTTCAATGATGAAGTACACAGAGAGTGTTTACTGTCCTTACAACGTAATACTGTATGAAGATTATTGTTAAATTCGTGAATAAGGTGCATTCTCCCCTTCACAATGAGCTGTTTCTTTTGCTGTAAGTACTGCTTTAGAGCAGGCAATTGTGAAAACTTGCATTGTAAAGGACAATGCTAGCCTGTGATTCATCCTTAGGTTGTAAAGCCAAAGCATTCAGACTCTTCTTAACTGCAAGTGCTGGAGGTGCTGCAGCTCCGACTGAGGAACCTGTTAAGATTGAAAGTTAGATAAACTGTTTCTGCTTATCTGTTAGCTGGAAAGATCTTCTGTAAGGCTAACCTAAACATGCTTTCCTATCCTTTTAGGTTTTTTATTCTTATCCATGCAATTTAGAGTGGGGAGGAGGGCATTACCTTCTCATCAGCAATTACTTTCTGTACTTCTCCAGGTTAATTGTCAGGGTCGTTCTTGATAAGTTGCGTTTTCCTTGCTGTTCCTGGTGCTTTTCTGTGGATTTTCTTCAGTCACGTTTTCTGGAGTGTGATGTGTAAAACTGGACACACTTCCAGTTGGGACCAGACCAAGGTTCAGTGGAGTGGAAGGATCACTCTATGTGTCCTGCATATGGCATTCCTGTTTGCATCACAAGACCGATGGTTTCTTGCAGTAAAACATTTTTGACTCGTGTCCACTGGGAACCTTTATGGTTGTCAGATCTTACACTGCAGGACCGCTGCTTTCCGTTCCTTTGCTGCCTAAACCAAGTACTTCAGAGATGTTCTTATTAAGTGACATCTTGCCCATTTCTGGTGTCTTCCCCTGGTTGGCAAAAGTACTATTTTACATTCTTAAGCACCCACCCTGACTTTTTACCTTGCTTTGGTTTTTATCAGCCTAAAAGACCCTCTAACCCATCATTGGTCTTATTTCATTGTGTTTTTCATCTACTTGTTCATGTACTGTATCTCAAAAAAACAGGCTCATGGTACACCAGGCTATGTTAATGAGATTTTATTTTTGGTTATGAGGCTCTCAGATAGGGCAGTATTAAAAGCTTTACTAAAATCAGGAAACCTGCGTCTGTTCATTCTCCTCTGGAGTCACCTTTGGTTTTTAATAACTTTATAGTAGGAGGTCAGATTGCCATGGGCAAGCTGTATCGTACGACAGGTAGGAGATGCAGCTCTGTTCTTCCCTCCCACAAGCCCTTTTCCATTTCTGAGCACTTTCAAGCAGATTTCTTCTGTTTTCCCTGGAGACTGCAGTTGGACTGACTGGTCTGTAATTCCATGGTCTTTCCATTTTAAACATAGGCATTGTCTGCCTTTTTCCGTTCACCCAGCTTCTAAAGTACTGCAGGAGTTGAATTAAACCCAGCAGCTTGACCTCCCCAAACCTTCCAAAGCAACCTGTAATCTGGTTTTAGAGCCCTTCCCCGAGACAGTTTATTGCGATAATTTCCCTCCCCCCCCTCTTCTGAATGGCATATGTGATGGCAGGGGCTCCTTCCAGTCTTTTCCATGTACCTGAGCTTTCTGCCTATGCCAAAGTTGTGCTGAGGTTGTTTGCAGAAGTGGTTAAGGTGCTGCTCCAAAGCCGGAGGCTGAATGTGCAGATGTACTATCTGATATTTGCACACAGATGCTCGAGGACAGCCTTTGTGTGCTCAGTCAAACTTCTTAAAACAAGCTGCTTATCTGCATTTCATGACGATTGTAGTGACTTATGATTTTTTTAAGTTAATGCTAGAATATTAGAAACCTGGCTTGTATAAAGTTGGATGAGGGAGAATGGCTGTTACAGCTTGTGAGTTATCAAAGCTCCATATCAAATATAATATCCAGTTGTTCAAACCGTGATAATTATCTGAAAAGTTATCTGTGTGCCTTTAAAAATCTTATGGGATATGTTACATTTATTTTTGCTCGAAGTTAAATGCTTTTTTTGGTGTGGTTTTTTTGGTTGTTGAAGGAGATTCAGTCTAAACGAAACATGATTTAAGCCTGGATTGAATGTCTATATATGTGACAAAACTTTAAAATGTTTATCCCCATGTAAGATAACTACTGTAGGCTTTTAAAATTCATGCCCTGTTGATAAGCTTGAAGCTTATTTGGGTCATCTGTTTGGTTGAAGTCACCACTTAACGCACTGACACAAACTCATTCAAGAAAAAAGACAATAACTTCTGAAGCTGTGAAAGGTTCTTCATCATATGTTGTCAGAAGCTGTAGATCTCTGCTATTATTAAGAATGAGAAGGTTTTTGAGAGCAAGATGGTGGTGGTGTTCTCCCCACCCTGTTCCTTTTCAGAACGCAATGGAAAAGAGCACCATCGTGTCAGCATAGTATTTCGGCTGCTGGAAGGTGTGTATGCGTGGGGGAAGGTGTGAACAGTGGGCTCTGATCCTGGGAAGCAGGTATTGAGTAAATATGACCCCAAATGGTGCGCTGGTGAAGAGCTGTGCGACAGGAGAGCCTTCATGCTTTTCTTCATGGCTTTGGTGTTGAAAATGCGGTAGGTTGGCAGGGATCTCCGCTTCTGAAGGAGTGAGGAAGAGGCACTTCTGCTCCTTGGAGGTGTAGGTGGAACTTCAGTATGTAAGGTGGAGTCTCAGGGACACCGTGTTTATAGCAATCATGTTAGCTTGGAAGCCTTTTGATAGATTAAAGAAAAAGCAGGGGCAGGGATGTTCTGAAAGAACAAATTTTCCAGATGAGGAGGAATAAAGTGCCCAAGACAGTAGGTGGCAATGGATTTGCATTGTGAGACCTTTTTTTTGCAGAGGAAAATTAGATCATGACATCTTCTTCTGGTTTGAATAAAGAAAAAATGAAGGTGTTGGATGGCTCTAATTCGTATAGGCTTGTTTTACATTGCACGTTTTAAAATGCCCTGTTAATGAATCAATTGAGCCAAAGTGCTACTTAGTGTAGCTAAGCAGTGTAGCTACTTGCTACTTCGCACATTTTGAGAATTATTGCTAGCTTGGAGTGCGCCTAGGGATGATGGTGGCTCTCCCTAGAGCTGGTGCATTTGTTTGGAAACCTAAACTATAAAGGCATTCTCTAACAGTCACATAGAAGACATGAGAAAATAATAAGAGAAAGGGGAATACAGCAGACTGCAAAAGGGGAGGCATGCAAAGATGCAGTCAGTCCAAAACTTCAGCAGCAGAAGAAGGTGAAAAAAGAATTTAATTCTGGGAAGCCGATAAAACTGACAAAGAATATGTTTTAAATTCAAAATGAGAAAATTGAACTTAAGTGCCTAGAAAAGAGCTTGACAAGGATTTTGGCAATGCGGTCCCAACAGACATCATGGCAGACCAAAGGCAGACTGAAATAATTCAGTGAAGGCGTACAGCAGGAGTTTGAAAAAACAGATGCTTGAGTGCATTTTTAAAAAAACCCAAGTAGATACCATATTGACTGATCACTCTTGGATAATTTTTTTTTTTTGGCCTAGTTTGTTAGAAGAGCTTTGTGGTAGTTAACTAGGATAATCCACCTTAGCAGGTTCCAGTTGTAAACATAGAAGTATTTAAATTCCTATCGTACTCATTCAAAACTCCTAATAATGAAGGAAGTGATGCTAAACTGGTTTAAACACCATTATACATTGGAGTCTGGCTGCACCCTTTCTGTTAGTCTTGCTAAATTCATGCAAGCGTCGTAATGTTAAGAAGCTCTTGTCTTTCCCTGATGCTAAACATAGCATGTAGTGACTGACATGAGTGTTCAAAATATTACATGATAGCTTTTTGCTTGAATTAATTAATTGCAGTCCAGAGCTTAAAAGAGCAATGAAGGTTGCTCCAGAGATGGTTGTGTAAGTTAGGATTGCTTGGCTTGGAAAGGAAAGGAAGGTGCCTCGATGCAGGATCTGAGATTGTGAAAGACATCATGAGAATTGGCTATGGTTTTGTTTTCTAGGGTTTTTTTGTTTGTGTTTTTAAATCTCAGTACAGTAAAGGATAATTAATAGCACTGTAGTTGAGAAGGACAAAATAAACACTATGTGGGGATTACTTTGATCTGTGATATGTGCTTGCCATGGCACCGTGAAAGCTGGTCTCTTGTCTTGGGCACAAGGATTCATTTTTACCCTGAATTATTGGTGGGGTGAGGGTAGCCTGGTGGTAAAAATCCATAGCGTTACACAAGATGGACTGATTTTAATTCCTAGTTTGAGCAGGTTAGAATCATTGTTACCAAGAGGTCGTGGAGGCTGGTGGAACAAAGAATTAGAAGATCCATCACATGCAGTTTTGCAGGATGTTGTTGATCTTGTATTCTATGTATCTTCAAGCAAGAGCAGCAAATTTTTCTTTGTTGTACTTTTGATTCTTAATTTTTTGCTTGAGGTATTCTAACCTGTATGTACAGTTAGTTTGCCTAAAGCAACCTTTCGCAGAGAACTTAATATCATTTCATCCTCTCTCCTTTGCTTCAAACATCCAAGCTTGCAAGCAGCTCACTCACATTTTATACTCTTACAATCACATTTTCTGGAGCTATGATGACATGTTAATTCAAATTTGAGGAAAAACTTACATCACCGTATGTAACTTGAAATACTACTTAGGTCTGCCTGTCAAACCAGAAAACTTGTAAAAATTCTGTTCCTGAAGCAAAATCTATGCGTGCAATCCTTCAGATATTGAGGAGTGTTGCAGGAGAATCAGTCTCTTCCAAAATTAAGATTTTTTTTTTACAAGTGGACAAAACTCTTAGCAAAATTTTGTAGTTGAGTCTTGATAATTAAGTGCATGCTGAGGCGTTGTGTGAGAGGAGGAGGAGTCTTTAACTTCTGGATCCTCGCTGGTGGGGATGCCTAAAGTTTCTGAGACCTCAGCAGATGTTGTCCTCCGCCCCTTCAGGCTGCCACCCCATACCCCTGATTTTTTTACTCTGTGCCGTCCTGTGTAATCTTTATTTAGAAAGTAGAAAAAGATGGAAAACCTTTCTAATGAGGTTTGAGGAGGGAGTTAAGGGGGTGAGAACAAACAAAGCCAAGAATAAATGACATGGAGGAAATAAATAAATATATATAGATGAGTGTGCGTGTGTAAAGTCTGCTGAATTTAGTATAGTAGGAAATATGGTAACAGGATGTACAAATTGCAGTTTAAGGCCAGATAGTCACCGAATAAGCAAACTTTTCTGAGCGTGATGCATTATCCTGTGTTTCTTGAGTTTGTAGCTGAAGGCTTTCAGTGTAGGCTCTATCAGGCCGCTTAGTTTACACTTGTGGTAGATAATCTTAATGACTCTAGGAAATAAATGGGAAGCTCGGAATTTGGAGATACCATTTAATTTGGTGTTTGCATATGGTAAAACAAGTTGTGCAGCAGACTTCTTCCTCGTTATGACTGCCCGGCTGCATAAACAGCGCGTTCAGCAGCTGCTGTGGAGGCTTTACCACTTCACTAGAAGAGAGTTGCCTTGGGGAAGTGTTTTCAAAATCCCGAAGCAGCAAGGTTTTGCGACTCAGAACCAGTCTGTCCCTGGTCTTTGGAAGTCTCCTCTGGATGAACTCTTCTGCATTTATATATATTGGGAAGCTAGGGCTTGCCTGGTCTGGCATTTGTTTTATTTTGTTTTCTTTTTGTTTCCCCCTCCCTGCATTTTAATGCTGGGGGGGCGGAGGGGAAGTCTGACAGTGAGCAGAGCTGCTACTGGGTGCTATGCTGTGTATGACCCATCCCATTAGAAACAAGTGATGTTTGCTTAACCTAATGGTAAAATCTGAGGGTGTCTCGGGCATACTGGAGGACTTGGTGCGGATACTTCCAAAGGGCAGGTGAAATAACAGTCTTTGGCAGTTATTTAACAATCAGACGTTTTGGTTGTACTCGGAGAGCTTTTCTTCTGTACAATTGCTCTAAATCTGCACTGAGAGAGAACTACATTCAGGTTGCCACTCCCTTCGTGCTTTGTTTTGCTTTAAGAAGTGGTATATTTGGTGCTTGTTTGGTCCCCACAATCTAGAAACCAACACTGCCAGTTATTCCTGTCTGTCTGTCTTCATTCAGGGTATTTGCCTTTTTGCTCTTACAAGCTTCACCCCTTTGCACAGGCCTGGGGATGACCATGGGTCACTGGTCTGGCACCAGGGTTTTCAGAACTGCCAAAAAAAAGTTGCATTTCACAAAATTGTCTTCTCTCCCTTCGACTGTATTTGGACTTGCGTTTCTGTTAATGGCTGGCACCCATAATATCGTGCTTTAGATTGTGTTCCCATTTGGATTTCCCCTCACAATGTTAGTGCTGTCACCTCTGACTCCTGTACTTTTGGAAGTATTTGAGCTTTATCCTATTTGTACCAATTCTTTATGCAGAAGGGTTGGGAACGATGCTTGAGTACCTGGCTGTAACCATTCAGTACTGTGAAAGGTTTTCTGCTTGTTGTCAAACATGATAGTAGTATAAATGTTTTAATTTCCTTACATAGTGTTATTTGTGTTTAGTTTGGTTACAGCAGAACTCTCCCTACT
>NW_009260435.1:1865968-1873721 GCF_000687185.1 Egretta garzetta | reverse complement strand
CTTTGCCAAGGAGGACAGCATGTCGTAATGCAGCATTCCCTTCCCAGCTGTTTGCTTCCAGAAACAAGCTGCTTGGAAGTGGAGGGGACAGTTTGCATCTCTCCCCAGTTTTGAGGGAGTTAATACAAAAGTTAGGTATACGGTATTGATGGCTTGCTTTCAGATTTAATTTGTTAAATTTTTAACTGACAGGTTTTTCAGCACTTTGCTCAAGTTCTGCAGGTACTCAAGTTCTGTAGGGCTCAGTATCCACTTATGGTCTCGCTTAAGGGTACAAGATAGTTTTAAGCAAAACTGCGTGTTTTGGGTCTCAGACTCCCAAAGCTGCTATTTTTAGCAATGCCGGGATCAATTTAGTGACCCCAATCTTGAGCCGTATGGAGTAAGGAAAAAAAAAAAAGTTTTGGTTTCTAGGAAGGGAACTAGTTGGGAGAATGGAACAAAAATGACAGGACAGAGAAATAGCTTTGAAGGAGCTATAAATAACAGCCAAGGCAGGAACTGTAAAAGGGCTTTCCCTGTACGCTTTCATCGTCATCTTCTCAAATCTTCCTTTAAATAGGTACAATAGGGTGCATGGCTTTTTAGCACACAGTAAGTGTTCATGAGTTGCTAGTTTGTCAGTGGCTTACATTAGTTGTTTCCAGTAAAGCATTATCGCATTCTTTTTTGTTGTCCCTTTATTTATGCCTCTCCTAAGCAGCAAATAAACTGCAGGGGATGATTTATCCTTTTAACAGCACCTAGTGAATGTTAACCTGGCACTGACTGCCCAGTCACTACCAGTACGAGCATGCCTTGTCCTGCGTTCTGCTCTCCTGTTTCAGGGCCTCAGTGTGACAAAAAGAAGTGGATTTATAGTTCCCAAAGGGCTTTCCAAATATTACACTGTCATCCTCTTTTTGCAAACTGAACTAGAGTGCTTGCCTCTCAAAGATGGAAAATTACTAAATAAAGTTTTTCAGTTCCTTTGTGGAAATGTAAACTTGCTCTATGATGGCAATGAAAATATCGCCTCTGGTTTAGGAAGACCCTCAGCAGCAAACTTGAAGGCTGGCAGATGATCACTACACATTTGCTCTGTACATTCTTGCCATGATAGCCTGCTACAGGATAAATTCTTTCAGTGCTTTTGTCTGATCTCCAGTAAGGTATTTAAAAAATATCTTTTGATGCTGTTGTAAAATGACTGCACAATTGAATGCAGTCTTCGGTTCAAGAGCATATGAAAGACTTTTTAGTGTTGTCATCATGTTGCTAAGTACGACAGTTCTTTAACAGTGCTGCGATATACCTTTTCAAATTGAATTTAGGGAGGCGATTCCAATTAGATTTTAACCCAATTGATTAGGTCACCATTTATACTCTTCTCAAATACCAAAAAAAAATCTCTGAAATGGAGTTAAACACTTTTAAATATATCTCAGCTGTGGGTCTGGTTTCCCTGGTATCTTGAGTAGGCTGGACTTGAGCTCTGATGGTTCAGGCACGCCAGATCTTGCCACTGACTTCTGTGTAGTACTTTTTTCTTTCATATCTCGTCAGTTTTATAGCGAAGTCATTTTAAACCCTTGCCTTTCAAGCTTCTCATTTTCTACTCCCATCAAGCTATCTGTGTAAATGCATTGTGTCAGTGATGTGGTACTGCTGCCGAGTTGAAAAAAATCAAGAATTCCCAAATTAATGTTTAAAGGCTGCTTAGTGAACTGTTAGGGGGCTTTACTTCTTCCATTCTTGCAGAAGCTTTATAGCACATACAGGTTTGGGTTTTTTCTTTCCCTCCCTTAATTAGCATTGGTAGTATGGTGGTGGTGGTTTGTAAATTTTCTGCTTTATACTGCACAAAGGAATGGGTTTCTCTTGGTATTTTGTCAGCTCCCTTTTATGCTGCCTACTTGAAGAGTCCAAATCAGCTTGGCCCTTCATTGGGTTGCTGCTTTTGCTACAAAAAAAAAAAATAATAGGAGTAGGGCAGCCTTTGGGCGATCAGCGCAGGAGGGCTCCAGGTTGTCTTTAAAGCTGTAAGGCTGACTCTCTTAGCTAGAAACCCCAGAAGGTCAAAAATGGAGCCCTTTAACCATGACTGGTGTTTTGCGGGGTTTTGTTGCCCTTCTGCACGTAATTTGTGTGAGGCGTAGGGACAAAGTCTGGAGATCTCAATGGCTCGGTTCCCTGTGATGAGGAGCCTTTGGCTGCAGGAAGGTGATTTCTGCGTCTGGATTAGGATGCATGGGGTGAGTAATCACCAGTTAGGCTTGCATTAATCTTGGCTGATACTGAACTCTAATTTCATCTCATAAATAGTGATATTTGATGCTGTAAAGGAGCTGCCCTCAAGTTTATTACTGTACTAATATCTAAGTGGTGTTGGTAGGCCATGTGAGATCAAACCCCTGGTCTGAGGAAGGATCCAATTTATGATGTAACCCTGATGCAGCTGCATGGCACAAAATGGTGGGAAAGGCAAGTCTGTTTCTATTGGCATGCTCTATATATGAGAGACAAATGTTGGTAGACTGCTTGATGTGGATGTCGGAGTTAGCAAAGCCTTCCTGTGGTCAAAGGAGTGTTCTCAGAGTAAGAGACATGTCAAAACAGGGAGCTGTGGAAATGGCATTTCCATGGAAAAATATTATTCAAAAATGCAATTTGGAATGAGCATCTCTCAATTTGCAAAGGAGGGTAAATCTGGCATCCCTGCTACGTTTTAATGCATTTCCTTCCTGCCTTCCTCTTCCCTGGAGCTGGACTATAATATGGTGTTCTCCTGGAGAACAGCCTGCCTTTGGGGTGTCGGCTGCATAGCTTGTCTGACCATGGAGATCAAGACCTGACCTGCTAGACATGCATTTACTCTGAAGTTAGCAGGCAGTGATTCTCTCCAGCTACAGAGAGTGTGAACTTTTGAAGTAAGCAAAGCATCCATCCTCTAACCCCATCTCCTGCAGCGGGGCCAGAATTTTATATATTGTTATTAGGCAGATCTTGCTCTGTTAAAAGTTGAACTCTGATTTACATTAAAAAAATGTATTGTACCTTCTGCTGATAGCGTTTCTTGTACATGTAGGGGTTTTTTTTGTTTTTTGTTGTTTTGTTTTGTTTTTTTCTCCTGAATGACTTGTTCTCAGTTCTGCCTGGGACTGTGTGACCTCTTATATAATCTAGCAGTCCTGTAAAGGGCATTTATTTCAAAAGGTCAGTGTATTGAAATGTCCTGCTTCTTCAGTGCCGAGCTGCTCGTGCTTCTGCAGAATGCATAAAGAGGAAAATAGAGGTTTGCCATTCAGTATGTGCTTCTGTTATGCGAAAGGGAAACGTAATCAGTCTCCTTTTGAACACCCTTGTTGGATCAGGAAAGGTCAAAGTAAAACCGAGGAGTACTTTAAACCTTTAGATCTCTAATGGCATAGTCTGAGGATTTTAAATAACTAATCTGAACACAAGGTATTTTTTTTCTAATCCTCACCAACGTTCTGTAGTATTTTCAGTAGCTTTAGGGTTCAAATCTGGTGCTCTTAACATTTTTGAGATCTTTATCAGTTGCCGTGTTACATATGAACACTGGACAAATTTAAATTGCTGTCTACTGTAACTCTGCTTTTCAGTGTTGTGAAGCTGAATTCCTTCCTGCTTATTTCCAGGGAGTGGGTTCCTAGTTTTTAACAAATATTTTTTTGCAATATGCAGGAGCTTTTCTGCTCCTATGTGGTTTTGCTTTAGAGAAATTCTTGTGTATTCCTTAGCCACAACAATATTATTTCTGTAGTGACCTAAAAAAATTAGTTAAAACTATTAAGTGCTGGCTGGCTTATTTATTTTTTTTCTCCTTGCATGGGTAATTGGAAGTCTTTTGTTCCTAAGTTGTGCCAGGGAGAAACAGAAAGAACAAGAAAGTAAGTTCCATAAGTGTCTGTACATAAGGGGATTTTTTTTTTTTTTTTTTGCCTTCAGATTAGAATAGTTTATAGCTCAAGGCCTTACTAGAGGGAGACCGTGGCTACTTAGTGAACCTGATTACCACTTAGATGTCTGCTTTGAAGCCCTAATCAGTTGACTACAGGATGAAAACTGCCTTAGGTCACTTGACTCTTGCATCAATCCTACAATGCCAAGCCCTTCAGTTTGTAGTCAGCCCAGGGGAAGGTTTTCTAGCCATACTGTAGCATTCAGGAATGTGATGGTAACAAATGTCTTTGGGATTTAAAAGATATTTTATTATGAAGACTGGCTTGCGTTATGCTGGCGTTGCCCTGAGTTGAGATGCGTGTCCTCTGTGAGGAATGACTTGCCGTTTTCCTGGAAATAGCTCACATGGCTTTGTCATCCACATTTGTCATGTAAGTTGTTAGTCTACATGGATTGCTGAACAAAGTTACCCAGACTTGCCTTTTTTAAAGCACGTGATTGAAATGCTACAGAACTTAATATAATTCTGGCTAGGATGTCATCGTCTGTGCTACCTGCGGTGTACGTGAGCTACTCTAAAGACGGCTAGGAGTGGCTCTTGACTGATGTCTTTTAATGGTTTCTTTGAAATAAGAAGAAATGTGCTTTTTAATGCACTGAACAGCAGATGGGCTTAAAACAAAAAGCAGACTTTCATAACGAAGAAGCTATAAATTGAAAATAGAGCTTGCACTCGGTGGAAAATGAGCTATGATAGGGACTGCAGAACACGCTTTAGGAACAAGCCTGTGTAAAAATAGCATCTTTTTACCCCATGTCTGCTCCTCATGTGTCATTGGCATAGTTAGTTTATACATGTAAGACACTGCTTTAGTTATCAGCACTTTTAAGTCCTTTGCAGAAAAGTATAGCAGTCTGTAAGTTATATACATCCTATATACATCCTTAACAAAGCGAGCGATTAAATGCTGATATCAAGGTTTGCGTACTGATTTGAAGTGGAATGTGTTTCAGTTTTGTTCCAGGTACTAAGTGAACTACCAAGTTTCACAGTTTGCAAAAGACCTAAGTTTGTGTTCCAGTTACTTCTTCTGACTATATGCCAGAGAATTAGAACAACTCTGTTCTTTGCAGCTAAAGAACTAGGAAAAAAGATATGTGAACTCTTACACTTCAAAAGGTGACTATAGCCAGCAGGCTGACATCAATGTGGAGCCAAAATGAGGGAGCAGATATTAATTTCTTGTTCTGACTGTTGTTCTCTTGCCAGATATTCCAGACTTAATCTATTTTCATGTCTTCTACCTTATGGTATCAAACATACAGGTATGGGGTTGTTGCAAAAGTAGACTTGTAAATACTGTCCAAAACTCCTGCAATAATATGCGAATGAGAAGGATGCCTGGAGAATGTTTCTGAACCCAAACAGTTTCTATAATGAGAATATATTTGGGGTGAAAGTAACTTCCAGAAATTGGAGGTGTGTAGCTGTAATTGCTATGACACACCCAGTGTCTTTTCTATCCAGTAACGTTTCTGTGAACTGTGCTTTGATGTGTTTTTTCAGTGAATTATCATTACCGAGATCACTTTTTGCCGATAAAAATTGACAATACAGTAATAGTTGCACTTGAAAGTCATTGCGGTGTGCCATAGCATTTTTTTTTTTTTTTTTTTTTTTTTATTCAGAGGAAACTCTTCAATAAAAGCATCCATGGTGTCAGTGTATGTGGGAGAAGATGAAAGGGCAGCTCGAGGCCTTCAACCTGATCTAAGGGTTGCTTTAGGGGGAAGGCAGTTGGACCAGAGGACCTTCAGAAATCCTTTCCGGTCTGAATTCTCTGATTTATAATCCAGAAGCTGATCAGTGTGTCCTTTCTCCATCCATCTGTGCAGAGACGTGTCTCTTGGCTACATGAGGCATATTCCCAGGATGGTCTCACAACAGTGAAGGTGCCACTTATTTAAGGATGCTTTGAATATTACTTCACTATTACTTCAGCAAACAAATGAAATGAGTTTGTCCATAAATCTTTTTGCAGGTCAAACTAAGCAAGGTTTTCTAATGCACAGAGAAAGGAGGAATGTTGGTCTGAATCCAGAAAATGTTAATCCTCGTGCCCATGGATGTGGAGAAAGTAATCCTCAGGTTTCCCTCTCTGTGAAACGAATCTAATGCTACCATCCTGGGCTCATGCATTTTATATGATGCTCTCTGGGTAATGTTTTCCTCTCTAGCAAGTCATAACCTACCTTCAGCTATATAAAGCTGCAAGATGAGATTGCAGGAATTAACTTCATGTATTGCTCCAGTTCTAAGTATGCTTATAGGCAGTATAGGCTCATCTCGATATCTGAGACAAAAGTCAACGTGCGGCTTTTAAAGCTGCCTCTGTAGTTGGCTAAAGAATAGGGCAAAGCAGACCAAGAAAATTAATGCCAATTGTTTAGTTCATGGAACTCGGTGAGCTGCATTTAGGAGGCTACCGCCAAAGGTTGTCTGATGTGCCGCGTGGTGGTTACCGGTGTTGCAGCAGCAGGTGAGTCATACTCAGCAAAGAGGACTTAAACCCATCTCTTACCAGTGAAGTGATTAAGGCCAAACCCATTTCTTATCAGTGGTATGATTAAAAACCATGCTTTCTGGTGATAAAAGAATGGGAAATCATCAGACCTACTAGGTGAGAGGTGAAAATAGCTATGCTTTAGTGCTTTCCGTGGAACTGAGGTGTCTTCACCCTCCTCCTCCAGCTGGTGTGCTGGCTGTCACTTTTTTGTAGATGTGACTTATTTAAAATACTTCCCTTTAGTAAAGGTGAGCATTGTAAAGAAACTAAACATTAATTAGGCTGCCTTTTTTCCATCCTAAATGAAGTAAAAATGCAATACTTTGTCAAAGTGATGGTCAGGTTTTTTCCACCCTCAAAAAATTTATCACATAATTAACACCCTTCAGTGAAGAAGAAAAAGGTGTTAATTAGACCGAGTGCCAGTTTAAGTAGCAGACACTCAGTACTTGGGTTTTCAAAGCCCGGATGATGGGTGTAGTGGGGAAATGGAGAGGGGAGAGGAGGAGGGCAGCTGCTTTTTCTAGTTTTCTTTGATAGCCTGATGCAAGTTGAGACTGTTGCCACATAATGAAGATGAAAATAAGCTGAAGTGAGGGCAAAGCCAGCTGAGAAGCGCTTTGTGGACTGCCCCAAATCATCTATGCCTTCATATTTTAATGAAGTCGTCTACAGCTAGCACTTAGTTTCATCCCCTTCCCTGAAACTGCAGTCTCCCTTGTCATTCCTGGTGTTCCAACCACACTTTGTACCCCTGAGTCCTGGCACCATGACCAGACTTAACTTGGAAGGAGGTGATTGTCTCTGAGACAGTACAAATGCAGCTGTTCAGGAGCGTGTGAAGTGTTTGCATCTGCTATATTATATTCTTCCCTTTTTGAATCCTCATAACTGCAGGTTTTTTTCTTAACTCGCTACTGAAGATGAAGAAGTGGTTTATCTAGTCGCTCTGAAGCTTGTGCGAGTAGTGGTCAAGTTTTGCTTCATTTTACCTGTGAAGAACTGAGGGTAATTGGAAAAGCTGGAACAATTTAAAAAAAGAAATCAGACTGCATAATCCAGAATACCAATTAGGAAAAAGGTGAGAAACACAGCTTAATTAAGAGACCTCACTGAAGGCTTCAAGCATGACACCTATTTTTGGTGGCAGAACTTCCATACCAAGGGCAATGGCGTTTGCTAGAGTAACATATGTATCTCATCTGGAGCATTTTGGATAACACTGGTCTATGGGATGTATAACACTTCACTTTGGCAAAGATAGGTGGCTTTTTGTTACC
>NW_009260435.1:1829017-1865956 GCF_000687185.1 Egretta garzetta | reverse complement strand
GGCATGTATTTACAAAAATGAATTGCACTATATTAATAAGGAAACTTTTAAATGGGTTTTTGGAGACAAAGGGAAACAAAAAGAGGGCCAGCTTAGCTCTGCTTTATTCAGTCTATAAATAAGTGGAATTGCAGGCAAAGCTCTCAACCAGTGCACAGAAATAGAATCTGAAGAACTGTGCTAAAGGCCTGAGAGCAGTGGAGAAGCGGTGAAGTACGGACATGCAAATAGGAAACATCAGCCTGTCGCTGGTTACATGATGGTTTTCACTGTAAATATAGGCGCTCTGTAAAGCATTCAGCCCCTAAGCAGTCTACGTTTTATCTGTGTATTGTGTGTTCATACTGAAAATTTGGTTTGTTTTTGTACTAGTGTTGCAAATTCTCTTTTTTTTTTTTTTTTGAGTTTGAACCTTGTTTCCTTTCTTCATTTAAGTGGAATTCAGCACAAGATAAAGATAGGGTCAGGATAGGATGGGAGCATTATCTTGCTTGACAGAGATGTGCACAGCTTTGCCCCTGACTGTAAAATTGCTTTGTTACAGCTATATTCATTGTAGTTGAAAACGTGTTTCAAAATACATTGCATTTCCTTCGTTCGGGTCACCTTTGTATGTTCTTGCATGTGTGCCTGCTCTGAACTGCTCTGATCAGCCCCTTGGGCTCCTGGGTTTTGCAGCTTCTCATTTCCCAATCTTTCCAGGCTCCATTTTTGAGATGCTGTCCGCTGCTCTTTGACGTTGATGGTCTTGTGCTTGTTTTCAGCTTTAATCTTCATGCTTGATACAAATAAAACCTAGAGAAATTAATTTGTTCTGTGCTGTTAGGGCTTTTTGCAAAACTGGTATTTCATTTAAACCTGGCCGCTTCTGTCTTTCTCCTGGGACTGGTTTAACATTTCTTTTCCTCAGCTAGCACGTATCTCAATTTTCTCGAGGCAAAACCTAGCTTTATTTTTTAAACCCCTTTCCTTAGACCAGACCTGAGCTTGAGAAGATCACTATTCTCCCTGCTTTGCTTCTCCAGTGCCATTGCCATTGAGTCTTCTGGAGCCTAGCGCATCTTGTATTAAATTTCAGTAACAAAAGGATATTTGAATCAGTAGCCCAATTGTTTCTGCAATGCAAATGATTTTTGTCAGATACTGCTTTCTGTATGTTCTTAGACTGGTAGATTGCTGCTAGCGTATTTTGTAAGAATTGTTCATCTCTATCTAGATCCTTTTTTGTGTGCTCGTTCTAGCAGGTGAGGAAGTTGGGAAGCTCTTCATTGCCATACTGGTTTTAAGCTATTCAGGAATTGTCTTTCGGGTCACTTTTTAATTTGGGCTCCAGCCAAGGGAGAACCCAAGCTGCTCTACTACAGCCTTCAGAAGCTGGTCAAAATTACAGTTAAATATTGCCATGCACTTCTAATATGTATAAATTTCTAGTTCTGTGCCGTATTTAATCCTACGGTTCCATGATTGTGTCAGCGAGATGGTAAGCCTTGTTCCTTCTCCCCAGAGGTACTCTGTTGCCGACTCTTCTCCGACTTCTGGGAAATAGCTGCAGTTGGAGAGGGTGCTGCTGCTGTGTGAAGTTGGAAGGGGCATGGCGAGTATGTAAAGCTGCGATTCGTTTATATGCCGACACAGGAACATAGCTTGGCTTGGCCTCGCTTGCTTTTGGCCGACAGGTAGCTCATAAATATTGGCAGAAGAAAAATTCATCTGAAAAGGCATCTTTCATTGATAAAGCCTCATTAATGAAAACAAGTTGCTCAGGAGTGGTAAAAATAAGCTTTTATGAGTGTTTAAACTCTGTCTTTAGGCTTCTTGTCCACTCTCTTTTCTGAACTCTAGATTTATTTAATATGGAGCTTTTCCAGCTTTCTGTCTCAGGGAGTCTGCTGTACATGTTTCTTGTGCTGCATATGGAAATTTTTGGCTGCCCTTTTGAATAGCTCTTAGCTTCTCCCCCACTCCCAGTTCAAGTGCACCTGCCTTTCAAGATGCATTTTTTTTCCCCCTTTTTAATCTGGATTTAGTGGTTCTTCCCCACAGTATAGATTTTAACATACAGATTTTGCAAATGTGAAGAGCCCTGCTGTGCACCACATTTCTTTCATCCATCTTTGGCAGAGTTTTATGTAGAGACTAATTTGTTTCTCTAATTTCAGAGCGTTAGTCCATTGCTTTCCTCACCTTTATCCTCACAATTAGTGGATGGGACCAAATCTTCAGTAAGCAAATATCACTTCAGAAGTGATTTTAGTATTATTGCAACTTGTTCTTTGTTCTTTCCTTCAGGCAGACAACCATCAATTATTAACAAAAGAAAATAATTCGTTGGAAACTTAATAGTGTGCTTGAATAGCTACACCTTCTGGGCCATCTTGCATTCTTTTTCTTGCGTTCTGGTACATTGAGAAAATTTGTAAAGACCTCGTGAAGGGATACTTAACAGTAGATTTTTTTTTTCCCTTGTTCTTTTATGCAAGATAGCAATTAACCTTAAAAAAAAAAAAACAACCCAAACCACAACCCAATACTTTATTTTAATGAGGAAAACTCACTGTGTAACAGAATAACTTACTGATACCTATAATGAAATAAATACTATCTAAATAGTAAATAAGTGCCATCTATATACTATAGATATATAGTAAGTAGTATCTAAATACTGTCAGTGCTATGAAAATAGAATAAAGTAAAATATTCATAAGAATATTTTCTTGGAAGCACTTGAAGGTGCTTATTGTATTGGACATTAAGGGTTTACTTAAGATTTGGGCTATTCTGCCAATTTCCATGGTCCCTGACCTTTATGAGCTTTTGAATGTTGGCCACAGTTTTGCTCTGCTGTTCTCTGCGGGGCTGACAGTTGCAAGCAGAAGCTGAAAATCATTCTTGCAACAGGTGCTTCCTACGGTTTTCACTTAGGAAATAAGACGGATATAAATTGCAAATAAGGGCAGGTTTTCAGTTTTAAACAGATGTTGTATAATCACTTTAATGCAACCTTGACTTCTTGGCTTGATCTGTTTGCGTTTTGGTATGTATTTGTTCTTTTGATGCTCCTGACTCTAGAATTGTGCAGAACATGGGAATAACAAAGCAGTGAGGACTGTGCCTGGAGAAGACCAAGTAAGGAAACTGTTGGGCTGCGGAAACCTCTTATGTAAGCAATGAAATCTGTATAGTGTCATTTGCTGTGGGGTTTTGAACAATTATGGAAATTGCTGCCAACTGCCAAGAAGTGCTACTTCAGTTTCCGTTGTGTTACAGGGAGCGCTCTCTGTAATGTTTAGCCTCTTTTTCTTTTCTTTCCTTTTTTTTCCCCCCTCTTTTTGTAGCTTCTGGCTGGCTATCTTAATCCAAAATGGCCCTCAGTAACTGGAAGCATCCCCTCAAGTCACTGATGCCGTTTGATGTATTGCCTTTGCTGTCTCTGAACAACTGAAAATGCAAAACATGAACCGAAGACTTGTGTAGAGTTTTTAATAGCACTGCCAGTCCTTTGTAATGCTAAATTCTTTATTAATTTGCATATGGAGGCTTTTCTACCACCTTCATTCCTGTTTGTCCTTCTAGGATTTTATTCTAACCTGGATTACCTTTTTAAAGAGCACTTTTATCTCTTGGTGGGGCAGGGAGGGCCACCAAATCCAGTTTGCTGGTTTTTTTATGGAGTTACCTGTGCTGATGGTGTGGTTACTTGGCTGAAGATAGTGTTGCATTGAAATTTATCATAGTCTAAAACACTGTTGTTCAAGAGGATTTGAAAGTGATGGAAATGTAGGTTTAAAACTTAAAACCCAGGGAATATTTACTAAAGAGACCTTTTGATGCAGTTGTCCAGTTTAATCTTTTTAAGGTCTTCTTGGGCTTTGTGCAAAAGTTATACTTTTAACAGCTTAGTGAACGCAGAATCAGATTCAAAACCGAAAGCTTTTGACAGCTTGTTTTATTCAAACTGCTGATGCTCCTTTTGCTAAGAGGATTTACAGTGCTCTTCCATACCACGTATGTCTATTGTGCAGCCCCCGCAGCAGTGCAGCTGTAACAGTTGTTTTAAAATATACGATTACATCCCTTCATCCCTGCCACAAAGGCTAGGTAAGAAGCCTTTCTTGCAGAAATGGTTGCTGAGTGGGCGGGACAGCTGGAGAGGGAGGACTGAATTGCGGCCTTTGACTTGGGGGATGCGTTTCGCGACAGGGGAGCTCATTCATCGTCTTTGTGCATCAGTGTCTGGTGGAAACTGGGAGCCTGTGGAGGGGGAATTGCTTTCTGAGCAGCGTTCCCTGAGCTACCGTCATCTCTTTGGCTGTGAGTAGCATTTCAATATTATGGTGGAAGGTAGGAAAAAAAGGCTGTAGCATAGGAGAGAGGACCACTAAGATTTGGAAAGAAGCTAGCCTATGCCTTATGCCACTGCTTTAGCCTTTTGCGCCTTGTAAACCTCATCAAGGTAGATGCCGGTCTGGCTGTTTGATGTGTGCCTCTATGGGAATACAAAGTCTTCCTCCTTCAGCAGCCCTTGAAATGTGGACAGCTCAGCAGAGCAAGATCATAACCTGGTCTTCTGTGTTTCCTCAAGCAGCAGTGTGACAACAGTGTGATCCTTGTTAACCTCGAGGAACAGCAACAGTAGTCTTAGTGCAGTTCGTAACTGCCAGTAAATAGGGCACTTCTAGTGCAATGGCTTGTCCCCCTCTCCCTGCAGCAATGGATTACTTGGATTTCTACTGAGCATAACTCTATTAGAGCTGGAGTACGAGGCTAGAGGATCCTTGTCAAGTGAGTTCATACAAACCATTTCTGAAGTTACTATTTTTTATTTCTGAGTGCTTGTTCTTGTAGCTGTTACTTGCAGCTACTGTACAGTTGCTCTTCAAACAGGACTGTGCCGGCAAGGGACAGCTTCTACATGTGCTTTAGTGTCTCTTACTTTCTTGGTCATGGTTTCTTGCCCAAATGATTCTTTGGAGATGCATCTATAGTGCAAACTTCCCGTGTAATTGTCTGTCAGCATACAACTGTTCCGCTGTTTTGACGAGTGTGGTCAAATGGGTGGAGGGGAATGCTATTTAATGAGTGTGCATCAGAAATTTTCCTAGGGCTTTTAGTCCACCTTTCCCTCTTTTAAAATCTGTTGAATTGTCTTTCAATCCTCTTCCTGGAAATAAGCCATGAATTTGAGGAGAGGGATGAAACAGTCCGAGTTTTATCAGCTGTGTGACACTCTTAACTCGACTTGCTGATGAGAAGTCCTGCTGCCCAGGGAGCACAGAAATACGATGGGTTTCTCTACATAATCTGTCTGGCCAGCTGTATTCTAATCTTTTTGACTTAAAAGGGGGGTCTGGTGAGTGAAGAGACTAGGTTTAAGGCAACATTGTTTTCAATAGATACCTTTGAAAATAGGATTGAAGGACAACTAAGTATGTCTGTGCTCTTAATGCAGCTCTGAAACTGGTAAGTATTGAAGGATTTCACGCTGTAATAATCAAATGATCACAAATGTCAGCACGGCATCTCATTTCAGAAGGTGGAAATCCTGTGGTCTGTTGAAGCACCTTTGATGCTGTCACTGTTTCCTAACGAACAACAGTCTTTTGGCCTGTGTGTGTATATACCACTGAAATTCCCTTTACCTTAGAAGGTCATGAGATTCCTGGAGCTGTGGTGATCCAGCTACTTCAGGAAAGTAAGGTCACTTGTATCTTGGGGAATTCCCTGCCTCATAAGTCCAAAGTAGGTGGAAAAAAGGTCAAAGCTGACTTCACAGTTGCAAGCTGCATATGGCAGGAGATTGGGCTTTTACCCTTTTTTTTCCCCTGTAGATAGGTCATATAAAGCAAGAAGACTCTTCAGAGAAAAGACATCTGGCCACAAACCCTTAACGCTTGCCAATTACAAGGTCCACGCAACCAAAAAAAGGCTTGAAAACCCATCAGTCTGCTCCATGGCTTGGAGGTACCTCCTAGCTGGTGTGCGTTGCAGCCTGTGGCTTCCCAAGTATAGCTCCCAGGGTTGGATTCCCCCGGAGCGGTGAAGATAAACACTTGGTGCCGTGAAGCTGTGCCTCCTGTGAATACGCTGTTGAGTGGGAGTGTGCTGCTCTCAAACTATCGACCTCCATCCCTGTTGTGCTTTTTTTCTATGAAAGTTGTGCTATTTGTAGATGCTAATGTCTTACCTAACTCTTTGTTTTCTGCACCTCATTGCTTTGTTCTTGATAAGATCTTTTGTTTTCTGCCGCTCTGTCACTGCGTTTCTGCTGCCCCTCCCTCTAGCTGGGTTTGTCAAGTCGCCCATGTCAGAAACTAAACTCACGGGGGACGCCTTTGAACTGTACTGTGATGTGGTTGGGAACCCCACTCCAGAGATCCAGTGGTGGTATGCTGAAGTCAACCGGGCTGAGTCTTTCAAACAGCTGTGGGATGGCGCTCGGAAGCGCCGTGTCACCATTAACACTGCCTACGGGGCGAATGGGGTGAGTGTGCTGAGAATAACCCGCCTTACCTTGGAAGACTCTGGGACTTACGAGTGCAGGGCCAGCAACGATCCCAGGAGGAATGACTTGAGGCAAAATCCCTCCATAACGTGGATTCGAGCCCAGGCTACTATAAGCGTCCTTCAGAGTGAGTCTGGCACCCCACAGTAGTGGTACCGTAGTATCTAGAGGCAGTCTAGTGACCCCTACCCTCCCGTTACCCCAAAAAAATCCTCTGCTACCTTCCCCCTGTTGTTTTGAACCCAAGACTGCTCCTCTGCTTGTAGTGCTGACATTGTCTGCCATCTGTGTCTCTTCTCCTTAGGATCAAAGGACTTGGGGAAAATTTGTGGATCTGTTTTACGGCTTCTGTGTGAAAACAAGCCCGGTGTTGAATTTGTGCTTCTTCCCTACCCCCTTTATTTTTGTAGTGGGTTTCCAGCCACCCTCGTGCTGGCTTCTCCATGAGTGCCTTTATATTTGATTTCTATGTTCTTCCCAGTTCTAACCACGTTATTTTCATTTATTCTGTTCTCTTGGAATTTCTCTGAATGCCTTCTCATGTGGTCTTGCTTGCATATATGCTTCTGTACAAATCCTTCCCTTTCAGTTACATCTGACCTTTTAATGTTTAGATTTTTCCATGAAGTCGTGGTGTTTCTTTTCCTTTCTGAACAGCAGCGTGTTCCTAATGAGTTCTCTGATGCAGCAGCACTGAACTGATGCAGCTATTCTTAATCCAGCCTAGGAAAGGAAGGGGGGGAATATCCTCCCCCAGTGTTGAACTAATAACTTTAGCTAAATGGCTTTCATCTGAGAATGCAACTTTTGGCAGCAGAAAAGCTTTCAAAAGCAGAGAATATGGTTGACCCAGAATTGCTTGTTGTTCTCCATTGTCACAGGACTGTTCTGCGTTCAGCTCGCTTTTAAAGCAGTCCCAGGCGAGTTTGGAGACTTGTATCATCAGAGTCAGTAGAGAACAACCCTGTTTCATTTTATGTAAGATGCAAAACACTTGCCTTGCTAACGAGATGAAGCAAATGTCTAATGAGTTACGGGTAGAGTGAATTAAATCTGCAGCTATGAGCCTGCTGCATGGAGGCACAGGAGAACTTGCTTTCTCAATGTCCTAAGGTGGCAAAGACTAGAGCATAGGTGTTGTCTTGCTATTGTTCTCTGTGCATAAATAAACCTTTTATTGTACCACTTTGACTTTTGTCTGGGTACAAAAATGGCAAACTCTGTAATTATGTCTCAGTTATGTTTTCTGGATACTTTAAAAAAACCCAGAAACCCCAAAACTCTCCCTAAAGCGTGGTGCTGCAGTCAGCACTGCTGGATCAGAGACTTTCCCTCTGGGAAATGGAAACAACATTGATATATGTGGAAAAATAGCCAGTGAACCCAATGGCGTGGATTGACTTGAAAATTTAAATGACGTTGGGCCATTTAGCTCAAACCTGCTTGGCTTTCAGTCCAAATGCCTGATCCCTCCTTTGTCCTTTGAGGTTCCCAAAGGACTCAGATCAGTAGATTGCTTGCATGACCTACAACAGCAAGAGCCATGTAGTTTTAGGAAATACTACTACTTTAAGACAAAGCTAAAAAATTTGCCTTGTAGGAAGTAATGTCTCTGGGAAATCCCCACTGCCTCTGTTAGTTGCTTTAGTCTTTCTTTGAGTGTGGCAAGTCTGTGGTGGTCCTGTGCTCCCCTCTGTGTGTGCAGTCAGTTTTAGTAACCAACTGAGGGAGAAAATCCTTTCCGTGTGAAAAGTCACCATTTGGGAATGAATTACTGTGAAGATGTCTTCCCAGTTAACATTGTCTTGTTGCATCTGGTGCTACTAATTCTGGAGTGTGTATCATGACTTCATTGCTAAGTGCCTTGAACCTGGGATAATTTTTCTGTTTCTGTGTTTTATTCGTGTGTGTGTGTGTGGGGGGGGGAATGTTGAACAGAATACTTTAATACTTTTACTTTATAATCTTGTGTATGTTAAGAGATCTGACCAGCTACTGCTCGGGAAGCAGACCACTTGGACATCAAACTGCTGCATGGCCGTACTGGAAACAGAAATAAGGGGTGAAGCAGGTTGCCAAGCCATCTCTGGAAGATGGGGACCATCTTTTTTGGAGCTGCCCAAAATGTCTCAGATACCACATTGTGTGTGTGAGCACAGTTTGTCTTTGAAATAAGGGTTTTCTGATGAAATGGCATTGGAGTTTCCAGCTGATGGTGACTGTTTTGCTGCTGGCCTTATGTGACATCAGCATCACTGAAAGGGAACATCAAATGTATTAAAAGAATACAACCTCTTTTCACTGACCTTTAAATTGCAGCTTGTCTCAGTACCAAAACTTGAATGCAAAGAGGTCAAGGGTGACTTGATTTTTAAAAGTTAGCACCCAAGAACTAGCATCTCATTCCTAGTTTGGATTAAAAACTTCAATTGAGGGTTTATTTTATTTTTATTTAAAAACCTTGATCCTACAATTTAGGCAGCTTAAGTGATGTGTAAAAAGAGACTCTTCACCATCTTGCTCTTTCAAGTGGACATTCTTCTTTGGATGTCACTGTCCCAGTAGCATTCCATTTGCACGTTGTCTTCTAGAATTAAATCTGCCAAATTGCCTTTTTTTTTTTAAAATTTTTTAAAATTTTTTAAATAAGCAAGTTAAAGTAACATAAATACAGGTAAAATATGTAAATGAGACTGCAGTTGCCTTTAATAGTTTTGTTTTTTTATCCTAAAACTTCAAAAATTTGCAAGTTGGACACAGAAGGCCCCAGCAAACTCCAGCAAAACAAGCTTGAGACAGCTGTAAATATTTTCCGGACATTGCAGTTTAGCAGAGATGTAGGTAAGAATAGGTATGAATTAGCAGAAGTAGTCGTTGGAGCTCCAGGCAGGCGTTGGGTGTTGTGGGGTTTTTTTGGGTTTTTTTGGTTTTGGTTTTTTTTTTTTTTGTATGTTTGGAGGCTGAAGAGTCATTATCAACAAGAGTATGAAAGCCAGAAGATTACCAGTGTCAAACCCCTTCTGGATTAAGTCTTTAACTTTCTGGTTTCTGTAGAGACTAGTTTCAAATTTTTTTTTTGGTGGCTCTTTCCTGTTGCTAGCGTTTGTGTAGCGCTTTCTGAAGGTGGCACGTATGCTTTCCATTTCCAGGATCGCTGCAGGCTGATTGCTGCTTTAGGTTGTGCCTTGGCACAGCGCAGGCAGTGTCAGCATCTGTTAATCCAGCACTCAATAGATATGGCCCAGCCTCTTAGAGCAACCTGAAGCCTGTCCTGCCAGTGTCCTCCTAAAAGGAAAATGCTGCATTTATTTTGCAGATTACAGTCTTGAAGACGCTGTTTTCACCATCAAAAAAAAACCCCTTTAAAACAAAACCCAGCACAATTAGTGAATTCTAGCAGAAGTTCATGTCTCTACATCAAAGTTCAGGCACTGAATTGCTATTTGAAACACACTGCTAAAAATACTTCCAGAGCTCCGTTAGTATTTTTTGAGAATGCACACAAGCTTTTTTGTGGGGGATGGAAAAGCATACAGGGCAGTCCAGCAATGGTATGGCTTTAACAAAACAAATCTTGTGCCCCGTAGGACCCAAGCAGATCCTTGCATGGTTAAAATTCCCAGCATGGGAACAGTGAGGCAGAAACACAGTTGAAAATGTGTGATAATGGCAAAGTGTCAAAACCCCCTCCAGTACTACAGTACCTGCCGGTTCTTCTGCAATTAAATGATAGTCCTAGTTATAAACAGCTGTGAAAAGAAGCTATGGAGCCAGCCTGCTGAAGAAAGGGGGAAAGGATATCCAGCAGTTGAACGGCTTCGTCAGGTTGTTAGTAGGTAGATATTTTTTCTCCCTGCCTTTCTGGGTAATAATCTGTTGGATAGATGAATGTTTTATGGCATGAAAAATGCAATGTTTCTGACAGTATATTTTCCACTTTCCCTTGTTCTATTTCATAATTTGTTTTCCCAGTGCTTTGCAGATGAATATCCAAAAGGCTGCATGGGTAGGACTCAATTTGTATTCCAGATATGTTACCAAGAGGCGTAACAAAATTGACAGGATTAAAAATCCTTTGCTGACTTGCAAAAACCATGAAGGCGTTCGTTACTGACCGACGTCCTCGCCCTCCTGCACCTCGCTGCCGAGCAGAATACAGAGGACGCAGCCCTTGCGTTCAGAGAGGTTGGCGCTGTGGAAGGTGGTTGGTGAAAAGAGCAGCTGGCAACAGCTCCCTCTTTGGAATTCATTTCACCCTTTAAAGTAACGAAATACATCAATGACAGAGGACACAGTAGCATTTACATGGTAAAGACTGCTCCAGCAGTGGCCTTTACTTCAAGCTGAAGTGATAGCCAATACTAAATATAGATAGTCTTGGAAGACTAAGTAGCAAGAATTCTTAAATTTCCTTTAAGCTCTCTCATCCTGTGTTCAAGGCTTTTTTTTTTTTTTTTTTTTTTTTTTAACAGAATACTTGAGACCAGTCATGAGCCTTTCAATAGAAAAGTCTTTTTTTCAGGTTTGGGAAAAAACTTGTTTCTGACTCTTCTAAAAATTAATCAGCCTTAGTTGTTTGAGAGTAATAGCCATATGCATGATCTTAAGAAAACGTGGTTATCAAATGTAAGGACAGTGCCCTCATACTGATCTTATCACTTCTGAAAGCCTTTCCCCTAAAAAAATGTGAATTTGATGTCACCAGGTAAGACTGTAGTGTGAAACAGCCTGGGTTCAGTCCCTAATGCAACCAACCAAGTATGTACCTCCTGTGGTCTGTTTATGCAATGAGGCTCACTTTTTTTTTTTCATAAATACTTATGTTTAAGGTTGCTTTAGAAACGAAATAGTTCCTGACTCTAATTTTAACACAGTGTATATTCTTACTCTTTATTGTTAAGCATTAAGGGCTGCTTTCAGCCGTTCTTCATCAACTTATGCCTTATTCATGCTGGGTGCTTGCTCGAATTTCAGACATCCAAAAAGTTGGGCTATTTGAAATACCTTGCGTGCACAGGATGTTTTCCATGGTAGACATTAGTCCTTTTTGCAGGGGGAAGTCCAGAAACATTATTCAGAAGACTCTGTAACATTGAGGGCTATTCGATACAGAAAATGGGTTTGTTTTAAACCTCAGATTAAGCAGAGGAACCAAGAAAGAAGTTGCTTCCAAAGGGGCTGATCTCTTATATATAAGTCACAGGACAAGTGTTTTCCTGTGTTATGGCCAGTAGTGTGGAGGGGGGAAAAAAAAAAAAATTATGAATGGTGTTACGTAGAAATCTGTAGTGATGTTAAATGTTAAAATAAACAATCTAAAATGAATCTCTTTTTTCCATCTAGGGGTGCTGATCCATAAGGTGTTGCCTTCACTAGTAGTCAGCTGTTTTATTGTGACTTCCTTGATGTCCCCCAAATTAGCACAGTGACGTTCCTTGTGTGGTCTTTTCCCCTTCCTGAGTCCCCCTTGAATTTTAGACTAGTGTGGCACAGTTGCCAGTGAAGATTTGTTGCTATTTAATGTGTCCTTTGTTTCAGAGCCCAGGATCAATGCCAGCGAGGACGTAGTCATTCATCAGTATGGTCCGGCCGTCACATTGCAGTGTAACCTCACCACAAGTCCTAGCCCCCTTTCTGCCAGTTACTGGGTGAAGAACGGAGAGGAGATCCCTGGCACTAGGAAATCTTCAAACACTACAGAATACAAGTAAGTCTCTTAGGAATAATCTTCATGATATACTGGAGGATGACAAACCTGGTAGACCTGCGGCTTTGGGATGGGTGATGTTGGGACTCCAGGGTCCCCGGTTCAGCTTGACAATGGTCAGACAAATTGAGTCTTAGAGGTTCCACAAAAAGCACGTGTGTGAATAGCGTTTAGAATAATTATTCTGGAAAAATTCTTGGCTACAGCTGTCCCAACTAGCTCATGTAAACATCACATCAACAGAAACACACTGTAAACTTCTCTTTGCAATCTAAGCTCATTTAATTCTTCTCTAGAGCTTACATGATGTGTGGACATAGGCACAGACACAGTCTAGTTTTCTTTTCCTCTGAGTATATTGTGCAGTCTCTGTCTTGCTTTATGTCTGCATAAAGATGGATCTGCAGCTGTGCATTTTTATCGTGCAGGGAAATGCAGCACACAAATCACTGCTGAAATCAGCTGGTTTAGTCATTTTCTGGCCTTGGGAGATGAAAGACGGCGTTGTCTGAGTTGTTACTGATGAGTTGTCAGACCACTGCTATGAAATGGTACCAAATCTTGATTAAACCAGTACAGCTGTATCACTTGAGCTTATTTGTCACTACATCCACATTTTCAGCATTGATCTGTTCTGCGTGCGCATGCTCTGGCTTTGTTTCTGCCTTCCATCCAAGGGTGTGAAGGAGAACAGAACATGTACAGCCACCTATTTCGTTTCATTGTAGCTTGCTTCGAGCAGAAATCCTTTGAGGGTTTCTGTGCTCCTGAAATGGGGCTTTTTTGCCATGGAGTTGGTGAGAGCATATGAAGCTTGCTCTGTGATGCCATGGGAGATCTGTTTTGTATGTGTGATTTTGCTTGGGTTGGTTCTCCCCCCTTTTCGTTTTCTCTTGATGCCAGCATGAACAGCTTTCTGTTCAGTGTGAAGCTAAGATGAAGATTGCTTAAGGAATGTTTTAACCACTGGTGGTAACTTACTCTTTGGAGACATCAGACTACTCCTGACCCTCTTACTTGGCTCTCACGCCAGAAAGAGGAGGTTTATGTCTGGGCAAGGCCCACTGTATTGTAGTGTATGAGGTTTACTGTGCCTTGTCTATGCACTAACACAAGGAAGCATGCCTACATGCTCAAATGGCTTTTTTTCTGTATCTATCAGAGTACTGTGGGCTCTTTACCACGCTAACGTTGCTTATGGCACAGGATTAAGAAATACTCAGGGTTTTCATTGCCTTAGCAAAGCATCCTTTCATCCACAGGATTATGGAAGTTGCGTTTGATTCTGATAAAGATGTGTTCAAGTTTTTCCTTTTGTTTTCCACTTCAGCTCACTTTGCCTTATCTGTTCAGTTTTGCAGTTAAAAAAATAGCCTCATTTAGTTCCATAATTACATCCTGTTATCTCCTCAGTACAATGTTTAACGACGGGTCTGAATTTTAAAGGCTCTGCTTTCTTATCTACCAATTAACTTGATGAGCAGTCTTGTCCAAAAGCACCAGCTTGAGTGGTACAAAAGGTACGTTGCATCAAGATTGCTGAAAATCACACATTATTATTCAGGGAACTAAGTATTGAGGCTGATGGCTCTATAATCTGTACCAAGCTAGGGTGGATTTCTCTTTTCAAATTCCTCAAAAAAGGAAGAATTAAACTTGCTTTCAGCTTTTGTGTCCTGGAGAAGGAAAAAGTAAGGTGGGCAGACTGTAAGACAGTCAATTTTTGTTCCCAGTGAATGAAGGGTTGGTGGAGCATGCTGCAATCACAGGACAGCTTGAGAATTTGAGAAAATTTGCATTTGCAATGTAGGCCTCAAATTCCTGCTCATTCATTAGCTGCTTTGTTTTGTATTGTAGTTTCAGGCTTTCTGTGGCATTTCTTCATTGCATGTGGTCAAACTGCATTTGATCAGTTTGTTAATTTCTAGCTTGATTTGGTTCTAGCTTGATTTAGTTACGTATTTTTTTTTTTTATAGATCCAGAAATACCAAATTCATGCAAGCAATGTCAACGTAGTTATACTTAAAAGAGGTTATTTAACGAACAGTTTTTTTACATGATTGATTAGTCTTTTGCATTCTACTTCTTTTCCTTAAAGGATAAAAACTGTTTCAGGTTCTTGGTGTTTCAGTCATTAAGATGTGTCGTTTTGCTATGAAATACAGTTATTAATTGAAATTCAGTGTTTACCATGCAGAAAGCTTCAGAATTGGTAAGTTAGAATACATACCTGAAAAATCCTGGTTCATACAATACTAGCAATTGAACACATCTTTCCTAATTCTTCAAACTTGATGTAGCAGCTTTTGCTGGAAGGCAGCTATAGTCAGAAAGCTGAGAGTTAAGTATAGCCTTCTAGTTCACCATTTTAATTAAAAATGGGCAAAAGAATTACTTGTAGTGTATTCTTTCACAAGCAGAAAGTGCCTGGAAGTGGTTCTGGCCATCTTGCGTTTTGATTCTGGAGTCCTGTCCCCTCATCGACATTCATAGTTTGGAGGAGAAAAGCAGCGGTTTCTTTCTGAATTCCTCCTCAGCTAATTCAGAGTTGAGTAGCAGGTTACTGAGCTAAATTGAATAAAATGGGGTTTTGGGTGGTTTTGCATCTGCTGAGAAGTCTACACCTATGAAAAATTGGGCTCTTCCTAAAACCCAGGACTGAGGGAAGCTGTTGGCTAAGCAAACTTATTTCAGGTGCTTGTTTGTCTGTATAACTTCGCAGCCATATCAATTTACAGTCGCTTTAACGATTTATGGTAATAATACTCTAGTAGAGGCAGCCATAGTTCCCCACTTTAAAAAGAAGTTTATGTAGAAGTGAAAGAATACAATGTCTGTCTCCTTCCCTCCCTGCCTTTTAAGCATTAAGTACAGTGGATGAAAAGCAGTGGTCAGAGTATGATGATTTAACTATTAAGGTCCTAAATGCTGTTACAGAAAGCCAGGTATTCTCTGCTTTCCCTTTCTAGTGCAGAGTCTTAGGGCAGCTTAGTAATGGAAATAGCTGGGTGGAGTTGTCCCCCGGCAGCTGGGCAAGGGCTGCACCTTTGCCAGCAAGCACAGATGTTCCGGGTTGCTGTGGCTTCCTAAGGATACTTTACCTGCCTACAGTTTAAAACACAGTTACCACTTCAACGTTGGATACTAAATGATCATTCTTTCTGTCATTAAGATAATATTTAACTTGAACTCTGTAAAAAGTGGGTATATTATTGTTTATCTGAAAGGTACATTAACTTTATAACTAACTTTAGACTTTCACCAGTGACTCTGGAAAGTAAGTGCTGTAAACGCAGTGGAGACTTGAGTCCAAGTACTGTTAAACTGAGCAGCTTTTTCCATGTGTCTAAGCAGTTTCCATGTTTAATTAAATTATTTTATTACAGTGCTCTTCTGCAGGGTTTCTGTTCATCTGCATGCTATTTCCTTAATGGGTTTTTAAGAAGTTAATAATAAAAAAAAAAAAAGCCAAGAAGCCTTTCAGTAAAGGGAAGGTGGGATGAGGAGAACTCTGCCTTATTCTGTGCTGTGTGGAGTTGTGAATTCTGCATCACATTCATATGCTTCTCTAGTCTGAGATGTCTTTTGTAGGTAAATATCTGAAGAACACATGCATAGAGCTTTTAAGTAATTTGTACCTAAAAGCTTTTTGAAGAACAGCAAAAGCTGGTGGACTTGAAGTTAGCACTCCCTTGAGTGTAAATTCATCTTTTTATTTTACATTTTTTGCGGCTCTGATTTTCTTCTGGCTGGCTTGCATCTATTTTTCCCTCTACTAGTTGTTATTACTTTCCTAATTTTAAGAGGCAGCAGATTCCTGTGTGGTGTCTTCCGTCATGAGTTGACCAGCTTTTGCAGTTTTTCCACATCCAGTCTGAATCGAAGAAAACTATTAACGGACTGGTCTCATACCTGTTCTGGGAAAAAGAAAACAGCTTATGAGATGACGGTGTCAGCCATGATTGTATTTGCAGCCCATCACTTTCCAATTGGCCATGTATGATTTTTTTTCAGTGTAGATAGTACCACCAAATCACATTTCTCCTTCGGTGGGAGGTGATATCAGCTAGTGACTTGAGGATGACTTGCATCAAATGAACTGTAGTGCATAATTAACAGGCATCAAGCTCCTTCTTTGCTTTTAAACTAAATGCAGCTTCTCCAGCTAAATTGGTACTGATTTTCCAGACCTTTTTCTAGGCAAACAAGACCCTTTATTTCAAGTAGGTACGTCTGCACAACATACCTTAAATTAACAAGTAATAGCTGTGAAATTTGGTTAAAAAAATTAAAGTGTGTGTGTGTGGGGGGGGATAAATTCCTAGCCTGCTCGTTTTCGGTTGCTAACACAGTACTTAACACGGCTCATGTGTTCTCTCCCTGTCTGCAGGATTTTGAAGCCCAGAGCAGAAGAGTCAGGGGAATACTTGTGCGTGTTTGTGTTTTCAAACTCTCCTATAGCCAACGCCACAATAGAAGTGAGAGGTACTCTTTTTGTTTTGGTTTTTTGTTTCCTCTCCCTGAAAGTGAAGCGCTTTCTTTGCCTCTGCCATCTTGCTCAGTGTCCGTACAAGAGAGCTAACCCAGGAGGCCTTTCCTCGCGATGTAGAGCCTGTGTCCAGTCCTTGGTTATAATTTCAAGGGAAAGTCTTGCACGCAGTTGTAGGGGAAAGATCTTAGAGATAGGAATACGATCATTGCATTTGTGGTCCACACAGGGGATACTAAAACACCTTCTGGCACATGCTTCGGCACTCGATTGGTAAAATCTGGCTATTGCAAGAGAGCCTGCCTGTCCAGCAGGGTAAAGATTGCTGTAGAATATTTCTGTGCTTGTGCAGACAGCTGTTGTTTCCTCCCTGTTTCACAGCAAACGAGGCCACCTGAATGTATTCAGTGTACTTTGAATTTGTCTGTTCTGAATAGGAAGAAAGTAAGAACCAGCATCTTGCGTGTGGCAGCTTGGAACTGGGTTTTGTCTGCAGAGACTATTTTAATTGCTGGGAAAGCATGGGTTCTGGTTAGGATGGATGCCCTGTACCAGATTGGGGTTTTCTACTTCCATGCACCTTTTTTCTGCCTTGTGCATGTTAGTAGTCTTCTATCCACAATTTTAGGGTCCTAAAGATGTCAGAAGTTGCAAAACATGACAGGTTTGCACAGAGTTTTACTGTAGTTGTTGAGCAAAAGAACAGTTTCTGTTCTGACATACAACATAGAGGTAATGTGGAGATGCTGGTGGTTTAGACAGTGGTAAACTGGTGCCACAATACAGTCGTTTGTTCATTGAATAACTGTGGAAATTACTGGCCCGCTGCTCTGCAGTCGACGTGGTTTGCCCCTTATGTGCTGCAGTGAGATGGAATTGATGCATTCTGGCAGCTTTGTTAGTCAAAGGCAGATGAGTTTATGCAAAAATGTGTGAAGTCTTGCAACTGGCCTGTGCGCATCTGGGACTATACTGATGCTTGTTTTATGAAGGTGTACTGTAAACTTGTTTGAAATCTGAGTTAGCATTGCTTACCATCTTCCTTGCACCCCCAGCTTAAATGTAGAGCTTCCTCTGCTGCGGTTTGAAAATAGCAAGTGGGAAGGAGGATGCTTCACGTGACTTCTTAGCACCCCTGCACCGGTGACGCAGCCTATCCTGATCCATATTATGATCATTGCTATTTAAATTAGGTACCGCAGATCTGTAGCAAAAGCTGAAAGCTGACCTCTTTCCTGGGAATTGCTGGTGCCTCGCTGCACGGTCAGATTCCTGAATCCAAAGTGAGGGAGTGGGAGTAACTCAGCAGTCTGTGTGAAATGACAAATGCATGGTATTATTCTGGATGCCATCTTTCCTCTCCAGAGAACGACGTCTTTTGAACCGTACAAACAGTTTCCTGGGGAAGAGAAATATTGCTGTATAAATAAGCATTCTGACTGATACTGTACCAAGAAAAGCTTGCTGATTTCCTCTGCTGATTTAAAGTCTTTTTCCAACAATCTTGCATAAAACAGCCTATCAAAATATACCCAGCGTTCAACCAATCTGGTGCAGAAGCTGTCTCTGCACGGAAAAAGGAAATCTATTGTAGAGGTGCTTATGTGAGCACACCGCTAAGTTCCTTATGGCCCAGCTGAGAGGTGCATGGCATATGGACACCTGAGAAATGGACTGTTAGTGATTCAAAGTCCGACTGCACCTCTAAAAATAATCATTGCCTTGCGTACAGCAAGTTGCATTCAAACTTCTGTTGTACTTCTGGTGAGCTTGTCTTCTGGGTGTTCAAGGTACCTAGGTGTAGGGTTGGTTTTTTTCCTTCTTTTGGGGGGATTGTTTTGCATTCTGCTCTTACTCTCTAATTGCTGAATCTCCTAATATTATTTTAATTAAGATCTTAAGTCCTTTCTGCCTTCTCTAGGCTGCTTTGGGTGACAAACCATTTTGAGAGACAGGAAATTTGATAATAGAGTAAGACCTTTTTCAGCCTTGTATAATCTCTCTAAAGACCTTTTAGAAACATTTGCCTTGGGGCTTCTCTGTTGTCCCCTGCCACGCCGGGACACCAAGAGAACTTGGCAGAGAGGTTTACAGGGACATAGGATTTAACATTGTAGAAAGAAAAGCCAATATATCTGATTGAGGTACCAGCACAAAGGGCAGAGGGAGAATAATAACTAATCCTACTAACTACTAACAACCTTTCATAGGTAATTTGTGAATACAAATGAGTAGTCGTCAGTTAACTTAATGACTCCAGCACCACTCTTGGGAGGTATTCCACCTGTAGATTGCTGAGCAGTCGCAGTTCTAGGACTCTGTAACCCTGTTCTCCAGCTCCTCCTTGCAGCATCACCAGAGTGGCTGATGGCCTCAAATTCCTCCTTGGCAGAGAGAAGTACCAGGGGGTTTCTAGAGCAGGAAGTACCTTGTGAAGTCTTCTGCAAAGCAAATTGAAAATGGGAATGCATGTATACTTTTATAGGACACTTTCCTGTCTAACTCCTGTAATTTGGAAACTTATGTAGTAATAAATTGGGACTGCGTTTAAAGCACAAGTTGGAGAACTTTGCAGTCTCCTTGCAGTCCTAGTGCTGTACATAAATTCATGTGAGTTACTGCTCCTGGAAGAGCCATACAGCTAAACTTGTATGGTGCCACACATACTTTCTTGGATGTAAATGTGTCTGAATAGTACCCATGCTAGTTGCAAAGAATACGCAGGCTTTTCTTTTTACTTTGCAAAGGCAGGCATTCTCTGCGATTCCTGCAGTTTGGTGTAAATACTCTACATGTTCTGCCAAAGCAGTTCCAGTTCTCAAAGCAAACCATTTTTTTGATACGGCATCAGTGTGGAGATGTTACCTAGTTGTCAGTCGAGCCGTATGTGATGCATCAGTGATGCATGAATCTTGTGTGACCATGCAGATGCCGTAATTTAATGCTTACCTGCATGTGTGGCCTGTCACAGTATTTGTGGTTAAGCACACAAATTTCATTGCTTAATTGCTAATTGTATTAATATTGCAATTTTTAACTGCTGGTGCACATAGAAAAGATGGTTCTGAATACAAAACTGCTTGTGGACCAAAATAGTGACTTTCTGACAACTTGCGAATGCTTCAGAAAATGCCTCACAGCAGATGTAATCCAGGATATACCAGTGCCATTTGCCTTTTATGTAATGTTGCCTATTTTCTTCCCGGCTCTCTACATGTGCTATGGAAGAAGATAAAAATGCAGAAACATGGGCATCGCTGTTAGATTTGCTAGGTGTGCTTGCATATGTAAAGCAGATTTTTGTGGTAAAAAAAAAAAAATTACTAGGGCAGCACTAGTATAACAGCAACTGAAAACATCGGGGTTTAATGTCATTCTCTCGGAATTCCCAGGAGTGGCATGAGTCTGGCTTCCCTCCTATGGTCGGCTTTTGGATGAAGTGTCTGGTGGAGACTTGGAGTATTCTTGCTGAAATTCTCAGAGCTGTTAGGGGCATTGCATGAGTGCAGCTCTAAGCCTGGAACAGGCTGAGCAAATACGAGGAAGATTCTGCCTTGAAATAGGGATCTTCTCCCACCCTTGGCTCTTGCCATGAAGTCAGCTGGCAGAGAGCATTGCAGGTAACTGGGCTGTGATATATGACGGGGTTATTTTCAGCAGGAGCAGTGCTGCCTCTCCTGCCAGGCACTAGCCAGGAGGCAGTGTGCTATCTACTCCCCAATCTGGAAGAAACCTGATGAAAGAAAGAAAAAAAAACCCAAACAAATCCTAAACTGAAATGCACCCCTGAGGAATTCTGCCTCTGCAGTCTCTCTGCTGTTATCAAGATCTTGGGAGAAGGAGGAGGAAACTAGTTTGTCCTTCTGTCTTCTGATAGTCCAAACCATCGTCTGGTGTGGAGCAGCAGCAGTGAGAACCAGATGGGGAAGAAAATGCTTCCAGTTCCCTCTGGCTGTCCAGAAGTAGCATGAGCATCAAGAAAGCTACTGATGTGTGTAGCGTGGCTGACGGAGGGCATCTGTTCTCTCTGCCCTGCCTTCCCACCGAAAGCTCCCTTCTTTCCATGCACCTGGACAGGTAGAACTTCTTAATGCCTTTTCCTAGAAGGCCTCTCTGCCATTACCTCATCAAGGAGATTCTTCTGACTTCCCTCACTCATTTTGTACCTTTCTCTTCTATCCTCCCCAATTGCTATTGATTTCCCAATAGCAAGTGCTCAGACCAGTCCTGCTGGCTGCTTCTGAGACATAAAACTTCACACTCTTGAAGAATGCTTATTATACACCCTAACTTCAGCTGAGCCAGAGGCTCTTGTTTCACCTGCACTCTTCCACTTTGGCTCCAGCCCAAGCAGTGTGCTGGAAAATGAGCGGTTATTTCAGCAGCCTTGGAAGGTCTTGGTTTCTTGACTCCTGGCTGTCTTAAGAAACCTCTGCTGCAGTTTCACAATGCTGTACCAGAAATTAATTAAGCAATTGGGCATTCTCTTCGCACAGCTGCATCTTGGAGCGGTCCTAAGCATTACATGGGAAATGCACGTCACAGTCTCACTTCTTGCAGTACCTTTGGGGTCCTAGCTCTCTGCCCAGGCTATAAAGATAGACGTGGATTAAAATTGCAATGCAGAAAAATAAATCTTCCAGAGCCCTTTTACTAGGTCACCCATAAGACGTAATAGTTTTTACGGGCAAGAATATTTTTAGATGCTTTGCCCTTGCTTTAATTTTGTCAGTTAATGGGAAAAATTGAAGGTGTCTTGTTAACTAGGACGTGGTTTTGGAGGTATTAGTATTCCTAACTCTCCTTTTCAGTAATGCTAGTAAAATGTCTTGAAACTACTGGAAATTAAGGGCTCAATACCTTCTATATATCAAGAAATGATATTGCATGCCCTGTAAGAAGAGAAAAACCACCCTCTTTTCAGGGCTGTATTAAAAGCATAGCATCCAGAAAGCTGCTGCATGGTGTATTTTGTGCCTGTTGGGTACTTGAAACATGGAGGTCTGATGTTTACTCTGGCATAAACCCCCTTTCTGTTGCGATTCAGTTTAAAACTATCAAAATAATGTGTCAAGAATGGCTAAATCTGTATTTATTTTGGCTTTTTTTGTGGCAATTAATTTAAATTAGCCCTGCCTCTTTTTGCTCTCCTGTATGCTGTTTCAAACAAACATTCAGTATTTAGTTTTCCTGTTTCACAATGTAAAAATAAAAAACTTGCTTTCTTTTCTCAGGGGCATTACCTTGGTTTCAGTGATGGGTAGGAGCTGACACAGTGTCTAGTACCCACATCTCCATGGCCAGCTGTCTCCAAACAGAGATGTGGGTTCTGCTGCTTAAAAGCTGAAGTGACATCTCAATCCTTTCTGAACAAAACCTGCTTCATTCTGTGCTTTATCTGTTACTGGCACTGGAGCAGAATGGTGTAAGAAAAATCTTGAAAAGCTTCACAGGAGAACGTTGCTCTGTTGCTAAATCTGCAACTGAGGTCAGTTGCAGCAATATTTTAATTGTAGATTGTACAGCAGAACACAATTAGCCAGCTTGGTAGAATAAGTGCTGCAGTCATGCCTCAGCCATAACTTGAAACTGGCTTCCCCATGCCCTGAAATATTAATATTCCATCTAGTGCTCCCCTTGGACTGTGTACAAAAATAGTCCCTGTCCTGGTAGAGCTGGAAATGGCTGCTGCATAACTGTGCCCAGCAAGGAAAGAGCAGAACGTGTTCTCGTCGCCTGTGCTCTCATTGGGATAACCCAGCGGAGATGTCCCCTTCTTGAAGGAATGTAATTATCTCTTGGCTGTAGGAGAACACTAGGTCACCCTGCGGTAGAAGTTAAGGTGTCCTAGAAAGCTTTCCCTCTTTCTTTCTCAGCAACCTTACAGAAAAAAGGGGCCAGTTGTAGAGTGCTGACTTACTGTACCCTTTCCCCCGTGAGGTTCTGCTTTGCCTCACCGTCTGCTGGGAGATGGCAGTGAAAAATGAAGTGCTGACAGATGGAGACTGTGTGGGGCTTCAGCTTTAAGCTGATGAATCCTATTTCTTCTTTTCCTAATGGGGGCAATTTGCAGTGGCTTTTGACAGCCTGTCAGTGCCAGGTTTGGGACTGTCACCTTGCCACCTTAAGTCTATCTCTTCCGCTCTGCTTCTGCTGGCCTTTCATTCCCATTGGGTTGGATGCGATCTTTGCGTATCATCCCAGTAAGCAAAAACCACGGGGAGGTCCTGGGGCTTACCTAGCTCCTGCCTGAAAGAGAACTTTTTGAGCCTTGCAAGGAAGAGATGACGCCTTTCAGTAGATCACAAGATGAAAATCACTTCTTACTAAAGCGATTTTAATATGAAGCGTTTTAATACACATCTTTTGGAATGCATGTTGCATTCCTCTCTGAGGCTGCAGACAGCGGCTTGAAAAGATGTTGCGGGGTGCATATTGGTTCTTGTATCTTGCAGATGTAATGCAGCATGCTCAGCCCTAAAGCTGATTTATTTTCTGCTTGGAGACCTTCAGCTTAAAAACTTAATTTCCTCTGAGTGTGATTGCCCCTTGTAGGCACAGGTAGGATGTGTTTGATTAGCAAGCATTTTTTTTCCTTCCCAGGTTGCTTCAGTTTCTATACCTGGCAGCTTCTTTTTGCACGAGACCAGAGAATTGCTATGATCTGGTGTCTTCATTCAGTTCATGGGTTTTGTGTCTCAAAGTATTTTCATGTTTGATGTGTAAAGATACATTTTAGGCATCGGGGTTTTTAAATAAAACCCCGAGTACCTTGTTCTTCTATATCATGGTTACAGTTGGCATCATCTTGCGGCTAGTCAGCATCTGTCTAGCTTTGTCCGTTGGTCTTGCTATACAGTTGTGTATATCAAATATTGCTAGCAAAGCCTTTATTTGCCATTATTTGTGGATACTTACAGACTTGGATCAAGTACTTCCTTCATAGAATCAGAATTGTTTAGGTTAGAAAAGCCCTTTAAGATCATCAAGCCCAACTGTTCCCCTAACCCTGCCATGCCACCGCTAAACCCTGTCCCTAAGCACCTCATCTGCCCGGCTTTTAAATACCCCCAGGGATGGAGACTCAACCCCTTCCAGTGCCTGACAACCCTTCACCACCTTCCTTATGGAATGATACAATCATAGTATTTTTCCTAGGTAATGAGCTCTTTTGCAGCTCCCTCCTGAAAAGGTGTTTACTTAAAAATCAGGGGGAAAAAAAAAAGAATGTGTTTAACATATTTTAATGTTTTAAAATGGCGTAACTTCCTTAAGGATTCTACAGGAATTCCTGGAGTTAGTTTTAATTTCTGGTGGTTGATACCTCTGCTAAGGAACTGGCCTCTGCATCCTCTGCAGCAGCTTCCAGTGTGGAGGATCCATCCGGCTCATCAGCATGTACCGACAGCTCTGGCTGTTGCTGAGTTGGAGCAAATCTTCTGTTAGAAAATGCAGCAAAGAGCAAATAATCTGGTAAACAGCAAGGGCATGCTTCTTGCCACAGCAGATGGTCAGAACTTGAGCAAAGCTCTCGCGTGTGGTGGAAACCCGGTTTGAATTTACATGGGCCTGTTGAGAAATGCCTGGGTTGATCAGCCTCTCCTGGAGGTGTCTTGTCAGGTGAATACACACATACTAAGGAATGCTGTAGCTTAGGTATTCTTACAGCCATGATTTTTCTGTTGTTCAGAAGCTTGTTTTAGTGCTGCCTCTAACCTCAACCAGCTGCATTACTGTCCAAGGAGAATCTTGCAGGAGTGGAGCGTGGGATGCTTTCTGCATTTGAAGAGCCCTTGCCTTTGAAATATGATAATTCCTTTAGCACTTAAACTTGCCGAACATTTTCCCAAAGATGTGATGTGATTTTTTTTTTTTTTTTTTTTTTTTTGGGTTCAGCTGATGTTGTCCTGTTGCACAAGATGGTTTTGTTTGCTGTGTCTAATAACAACTGTGAAATTTGCTTAATTCTTTCAGCTTGCAGCTGCAGATGGGCTGTCACAGCCCCATGCTACCTCTCCCTACCTGTCTATAGGGGTTGCTAATGGTAGAGGGGACTTGCTGTGAATAGACACTTATAATAAATTCCAGTGCCTGGGGGTCTTTTCCTGGAGCGCTCGATTTGGACTTTGACTGGATTAACAGATCAGTGTCCTGCCATCACACAGTAGGCCACGTGTGCCATAATTAGCAAGCTAGAAAGCGAATGGGCTTTAAAGGTGGTCACTACGGCACCAAAGCCATCTGCTTAAGCGAAGGTTCAGCTCGGGCAGTCCATTGATCCACCGTAATCTCTCGTGAGGTATTAGGCTGCAACGGGCTGCTGTGACAAACTTGGCAAGCAGCAGTGATGGTATTTATAGATAAATTAATTCAGAAGACACTCTCCTGATACTCAAGGGCTGCATTTTGCTTGTGGTTGCCCAGCTTCATCTGCAACCCTCCCTAGAATACAGGTATTTGTGGGTAGGCTGAACGAAACAGTCTCTGGTGGAGGGATTTTGACTGCTGTGTTGCAGATACCCAGCGGTACCCAGGAGTACCGTCACTGTAAGCTCTAACAAGCGTAAAGCCTAACAAGTCACAGCACGTTTATGGACCAAACCTAGAATCTTGCTGCAAGGAAGAATACCTTGATTCAGCTTTCAGAAATTCATGTCAAGACGGTATCCGTTCAGAGCTCTGACGCGATGGGCATGTTGTAACCAGAATCTCTGACAGCTCTGTTTCAAAGCTGAAGGTACTGCAGAGCCACAGGGACCTCCTGAGCGGCAGGGAGGGAGACGTTTCTCAGCTTCCTGCATGGGGGAACGGCTGGGCCATCTTAGTTTTGTAGGTTTGTGGTAGATAACTCAAGTCTGATGTTGAGATTTCTCCCTTGTCCCTCAATTTGCCTGGCTAACTGAGCCTGAAGGACAGTCTGGTAGAGCTTCAGTTGAGATGCTGCTTGGAGAGATGCAGGAATCACAATTTTTCTTCTGTGAGATGGGCTCAGTGTGGGAAAGGCAACAGCTTCCAGGGAACTTGTCACTTGCTTTCTGTTCAGATTCTCAGAGCTTGAAATAAGTCTCTCTGTAATGAGTGGCTTGTAAGCAGAGGTTCTTTGTTTTGTTCCATAGCTACTCCCGACATCACTGGCCACAAGCGAAGCGAAAATAAAAATGAGGGGCAGGAGGCACTCATGTACTGCAAGTCTGTGGGCTTCCCGCATCCTGAGTGGGTGTGGCGCAAGAAGGTCAACGGAGTGTTTGAGGTAAGAAAACTGGGGTGTCAGGCATATATTAACCTGCCAAAACCCCCCCAGTAAGGAAGGAAACCAGCACCTCAATCTAGGGGCGTATGATTTAGGGGGCCTCATAACTCCTCGAAAGGCAGTTCCTCAGAAGTCCGGTATGTTAGTGAGCAAAGCTGACGTTTTTCAGCAGCAGTGAGTATAAGATGCATGTTTATATTGTTGTTGCATGAACAGAGTTGCTCACTGCATTGCTGCTGGGCAAAGTTCTGACCTGTCCAGGAAGATGCAACACTCAGGGTATTTGCTATGAATTGCAAAATGTGAGTTTTGAAATGTGTTTTAAAAATGCATTTGGTTATAAATTTCTCAAACTCTTTTCCAGTTTTACTGTTTGAGCTCACGAGACTTAATACGAGGATGTGGCACTGATACCTATTAGTGTTTAAGTGATCACTTTTTTTTTTTCCATGTGGCAACCAATCTAGCGAGCAAAAAAACTTGACCAGCAATTGGAATAGCAGAAGAGAAGCTGGAGGTTGCTAAATCCTCAGCCCACCTATTTTAATGTTGCTGTGTGATCTGCCAGAGAGGCAGCAATTTGGTTGATAGGGGAAGAAAAACAATTTTAAGGAAATGATAGTATGGGTTGATTGTTCGCTGTTAAGCGTGAGCTTAAATTTTTAAGGGGCAGTGCTGTATGAGGCACTTACCAAGTGCTGGGAGACACCGGAGTCCTGTAGGGTGTTCTGCAGATTTCCCTTCATGCTTGCTTTTTTTTTTTTTTTCTTTTTCAAATGTAGAAAGATTATGGTGCCGCGAATTCCAGCTTCTCCAAAATGTTCCTGAAGTCGGTGGCTCAGGCTGCCCTGGCCACAAATCTGTGAGCAGTGAGTGTTTATTTCAAAAATGTAGCAAAAGCAAAAGGCAAAAATGTATTAGGGCCGTCATACCTTAAATGGCTAGAAAATGGTATTTGACGTGGTGTAGAATAATCTTAACTGGTGCTGCCTCTTTTTTTTTTTCCCTTCTGTGTTGAAATTGTTGTGTCCCCTGCTAGGGAGCGCATCCTCTCTCCTGTTACTCATATCCTCTGTTTAGGTCGACCCGTTTCATCTTACTGCTGTAAATTGGTGAGTGGAGGGCAACAGTTTCCATTGACGCAAAAGGCTGAGAACCTGGTAGCTTCCATGATCACAACCACTGGCTTATTTCATGGCTGATGCTGTTAAAGTAGGATAAAAATACAGCTTTTGTCAAACTGGCATTTTTTTTTTGTTGTTGGTTTGAAGCAGTTCACTTTAGTGAGAGATACAGAATAAACACCACCAGGGGGCTTTCCTGTTGTGTTAAGAAACCGGCCTCTCCTAAGAATCCCTCGAATCTCTTCTAGTTTCCATGACGTAGAAATGAAAATGCACCAGAACTTACTAAAGCTCTTGCTCTTTTTCCTCTTCCATCTCCTCTCTTTATCAGGACATCAACAATTCCTCTGGCAGATTCTTTATTTCAAATAAAGACAACTACACTGAGCTCAGCATCACGAACCTACAGATAAACGAGGATCCTGGCGAGTACCAGTGCAATGCAACCAACCAGGTCGGCTCTGTCTCGGTCACAACCATCCTCCGTGTCCGCAGCCACTTGGCTCCCCTCTGGCCCTTTTTGGGGATCTTGGCAGAAATTGTTATCCTCGTTGTCATCATAGTTGTTTATGAGAAAAGGAAGCGGCCGGATGAAGTCCCAGACGGTAAGTGTGCTGAAAGCCACTTGTAAGGAGGCAAAAAAAAAAAAGGGGTGGGGGTGGGCAAAGCGAACTTGTGCAAGCAGGACAGAGTGGGGCTTTGTGGCAGGAAGGATCAGCAGCACAGCTCCTTCAGCTCTGAGCTCTTTGCTTTCTCATCTGTTTCTTCTCCAAACATTAAGCCCAGGCAAGCGCAGAGGGTCCAAGAAGTCCCAATGCTGTATTTCCCCAAGATCTCAGACTGTGGGGTGGGAGGGCGATTATTTCATTGTCTTTAAAGCTTTTCTTACACAAGGTGGGCCTAGCACTCCTGTCTCTTTCTGGCTGTATTAGCCCTGAGAAATCCTGCACATCAGCCCTAAGGAGTGTGGAGTGGCACAAGGGGAGAGCTAGAAACACTCTGATCCCTTATGGTACTCCCTCTCCCGTGTGGCATCTGGATTGGACACTGGGCAGGTTTTGTAAGGAAACATTACACTTCAAGGGATTGGGAGTACAGAGATGCTTCAGAAATAAAAGATGTTTTCAGTGTTAAAAGGGTAAGGGTAGGGCTCTTATTCTGGTCTGTAACTGAAATTGTATTTAAGGGATGCCCTGGAAACTCTATCTAATTGTAATAGCCACCAAGTTATAGTTTTTAAAGATTAGGTATTTATTATCAGGTTTGATGGTAGCACTAATTAGTTAAACTGTGTTTGGTACACAAAAAAAAAATAGTAACTGTCTCCTCTCTGAGCTGCTTCTGCATACCTTCTTCCTTAAAGGATGGGAAAAGGGGCAGTTTGAGGCTAAAGTGAGTATTTGAAAGAACCACATCGAGAAACAGACTTTAACGTGACCCCTAGCCGCTTCCTACAGCGTTTATGAAGGAAACCGATCCAAGGTGGATTCTTGTGAGGATTCGCTGGTTATGCCGTCATGCTGTAGGAATATGACGCATCCAAGTAATGGAGCAGGTGCTTTATAGAGCCCATGGAGGGCAACATGCTGAATCGGTGCGGGAAGCACTGAATCACTAGTGTCTTCCTGGGTCGGGCAAGCCTCCTGTCATGGCAGGTAACTTCCCAAGGCAGCTGTGTTCGCAGCTTGTGCAGCAATGACAAGGCGTTGTCGAGCGGCCCGAGGGATCAATGATGATGCAGCAAGATGTTTGCCTTTTCGGATGAAAATGCAGGCGCTGAAACACTGATCTGCTTGTGAAGTTTGGGCAAAAAACCAACTTCACGGCACCTGAGCTGTTTCAGAGAATGAAAAAAGAAGGAAAAAAAACCTTACAAAAAGGATAATAAATGTTACTACTCTGAGAATGGCTGAGGCTTGGATCACTTCCATGGCAGATGAAAACTGTCCTTAAGAAGTGCATACCTAGAGGAAATTAGCTTTTTTTTTTATCTTAACCATTTGAGTAGCATTTACTAACTGCTTGTAGAGCATGCATTGAGACTGCTCGAGGTGTGTCTCCAACACAACTTAGACTGTGTAGTGCATGTTCCTCTGCATCACTGACAGCTTCACAGTGGCTGAGGGGTTTATACTGCCAGCAGTTTGTCCTCAAAGTGGCTCTCGACCAGCCCAGAAAACTTTGAAAAAGACAATTTAAATGTTCTCTTGCGCTTCTCCTGTATTGCTGCACCACGTTGGCCTAATTTTGATGTCGGGATGGCCAGGGAGCATCTCCCCTCCCTGGTGGTGGCTGTTCATAGTTCCCTGCATTTCAGACTTCCGCTTTGATCAGGTTTCACAAGGACCCGAAATGAGCTATCGGATCGTAATTTGATATGTAACTGTTGATGGCAAGCGGCCTCAGATGGACTTAATCCAATAGGAATTGGCTTTGACTTGACCAGATTGCAGTGCCACCCCCCTGTTAGTGTGGTGAAGCGCATGGCGGAGGTGAAGAGGTCACT
The DNA here is from genome assembly GCF_000687185.1 of Egretta garzetta. NCBI lineage: Eukaryota > Metazoa > Chordata > Aves > Pelecaniformes > Ardeidae > Egretta > Egretta garzetta. The sequence goes on along the minus strand of NW_009260435.1, from coordinate 1,836,377 downwards.
ATCTGTTTGTTTGAAAGGACAGGCTCATCATCTCTGATGGAGGTGTCCAAGAGGATGAGCCAAGTAACTGAAGATACTAAATTTGCTTGCTCAGTCTGCTTATTATTTTAAAGGCAATTAAGCTTGAGTCCTGGAGAGTGATGCACCTCTGTGGTATGGACAAATGCTTTCTCCATCCTCTTGCTTGGAGGACAAAATCCCAACACTGAATATCACAGTCAACATCTGTGTATTAGGTTTGCCTGGATGAGGAGACCCAATGGGTGTAACATCTTCTCCACTAAAGGCCGACTTGACTCCTGCGTTCCCTTGGATACTCTTGCATTTTCTGTAATGTCATTTGAAGCTTTCTGTGATAGCATGGCAGGGAACGCCCTATAAGCAGGGGCATTTTACAAATGCATCTGTGCGAAATCGTTGATGGTCTGCTGATTTCCACACTTGGATGTTCTACTTGGGTGGTTATTCTTAATTTTGTTATTTTAAATACGTTGTTATGAAATGCCAAAGTTAATGTTTTAATGCAACGGTGTGCTTATAATTTGGAATTTAAGCTCTCTGCTTCCAAAATCATATGTCCGCCTCCACATGCTGCAGTGAGCTGTAGCGGGTAACATCAATGAGCCTATAGTTGAGCCAGCAACTCATGCAGATATTAGTCCAAACACCGTATTACTTAATATAAATATTATTTGGCAACAGTCGTGATTGCTCTCAACTATCAGCTGGTTTTCCAAAATTAAGTACTGGTTTTGATGCATTAAGCTTTTAAGGACGAGGGTTGTGGTTGTGCCAGATCTTTGTATGAAGCTGCCGCAGTAATAATGATTGAGCCGTAGTGCCTCCTTGCTAATGGGGAAGAACCGGCAGCCTCCTCAGCAGAGTAACCTCTCTGATGGCCCCTTCTTGCTGGGCTGTGGGTTTTGTCCTTGGACCACTCCAAATTTTCCCTTAGACACTGAGATTCCTTCATCTTCTCCAGCATCACCCCTCTCCCCATCTTCCCATGGTAGAATATCTCGGGGACCTTCCTTAGTCACCAGACTTCCTTGAAGTTCTTCCCTCGCTCTGGAGTAGCAGGTAGAAGCAGCCAAAAAACCCCAGCCATGTCTGAGGGCGGGTGGCCATTTTGCATCTCACTTTGGACCGCTGCCAAGCGGATTGTTATCCTTTGGCTTGGCGCGTCCCCCTGCTGCAGGCTGGCTACTCCTGCAGATAAGGTGTCTGCTACTGGTAAAGAGCCTAAGTGTTGGGGTGCAAGCCTTATACCTGTAGTATTGCCCCTCTGCCTTGGGGTGCCATAGATCCCACTTTAGGGAGAGGAGGGGGGATGTCTCCCACATTCAGTCAGCCTTTGTTTTTTTCCCTTTGAGAATCCTCTGATGTACCGGCTAAAGTCTGTCCTGTTGAGAGGATCTTGGGAGTGAGGATCTCTGCATGCACCTAGTGCAAAGATGACTTATTCAGGACACCTTAAGGATTTTCTTAAAAAGTTTTGGAGAAAACCAGTGATGTTAAACATGGTAACTTCCCCTGTATACAGAAAAATGAAAGTGTTTCTGGAGCTGAAGGAACTGTTAAATCGACAGCCTCGAACTTGCAACCTGGGCAGAGCCTGACTGGTGACAGTGTAGGATGAAATGCAGTTGAGCTGCGTTTATCTTGGGTCTTGCTGGGAGATGCTGGTGCCCACACTGAGCGCTCTCCTCATGCAGTACCCAGGTGATGTCATTTCTAGGTCTGGCTCAGTTAAGCGTACACAAGTTGCAGGCAGCCCTTTCAGAGTGCACTGCGTTCATCCCCTTGGATGAAACGAGCCCAAGTGGAAAAAGCTGGAGCAGGTTTGCTCCAGACTCCACTAATAACAGGCACACTTAACTTGAGTCTGTTTACCTTTCTCGATTGCGTTGCCTGCCTTCACTGGGGTGCCCGCTTCCAGGAACTGCTCATCCTGCTGCCCTTTCCTGAGAACTGCAAGGAACTATTTAGCATTTCCACATCTCCAAAGAATCCTCCAATTCAATGTAAGCAAAACAGAACGAGGCAGCAAATCCGAAGGGTGCCCCTGCTCCACCCGGACTGAGGAACAACTGTGTTTAGAAGAATGCGATGTTTCTCAGGGAAACCTCCAAAGTATATAGCACTCTGACAGCAGCTCAGTAATTTCAGCGTTTGTATCCATGCTGTGCTTGCATACACATGAGAGGGTGTCTGTAAGAACTTCATAGAAAAGTGGGTGGTCTCACAGCCAAAAAAAAAAGGGGGGGGTCCCCCAGCCAAAAAAAAAAAAAAAAGCAAGGTTTGAGGACAAGTGTAAATGAAGTGCCAAAAAGGACTTCTAAAAACTGATGCTGAACAGAAGCACCCAGTTGCTCATGGGGAATGTGATAGTTGGGAGAGAAATATTTTGTCTGTGCTGGAAGGTGTCTGGGATGCTTTCCAGAGCCCTTGGGAACTCTACCTGGCCAGCCAAAATAAAGCCAATTGAATTAATTCCCCTTCCCTTTCATTCATCTCATTGGTCCACAGGCTAAAAATTACCTACCTTAGCGTGCCAACTACCTCATCCCTTGGCAGACGGGTAGGGTGACAGATAACCTGGTTAAACTTGGAGCAGTTCTCAATTTACTGTTTAGCAGCAGAGTGAGGCTGCTTAGGTTTCAGAGTTTGGGGGGGATAAAGGGGTGGGCGCTAGGAGATGCCATCCCAAAGCATTCGCTGGCCTGACAAAAGGTGTTACCTCTGCCTAGTACTGCTGCTGGGCTGGAGGGGCCAGGATGCTCATTTAACTTTGGCATTTCCTGACTGCAGGGAGGTTTTGGGTGGTGGCTTCTTTTTTTTTTTTTTTTTTTTTTTTTTGCATGGACCTTGCTTTTTGTCTTCAGTTTATTTGGTTTTTATGCCACAGAATAGGGATGCTGAGTAGCTCCTTTGCTAGTATTTCCTCCTTCACATAATTCAGTTTATTTTTTTTTTTCTGCTGCTGTATAGCAGAAAAAGGAACTTTGCACATGTGAAATCTGTATTTCCACCAGAAATGATGCAAGGGTGGCATTAGGGGATGCCCAGTGCAGATTTTTGCTGTCATGTCTGTGGATTTGGGGGTGTTCTCGTCCCTCCTGGAGGGGCGGTGACCCCACTGAGTGCCTTGAGTAACCTGCCCATTGGCACAAGCCCCCTCACATCCAAATTATGTGCTGGAAGGAGGAAGGGAGGGCAGATTGAGCTTGAATTTCCACATCCTTTCAAAATTTGAGTTTTGACTTGCTTTAAGTGCCGTAGAGCAACCCACGGCTGGCGTACCTTTTCCAGAGGGTGGCTAGGTTTGGTAATGTCAAGAGCAGGTGGATAACTTGCAGCTTCCAGTGGCTTTTGGTGATGAAAGCTGCATGAACGTGGCATGTGGAGGCCAGAGATGCTGGCACATCACTGCATGTTTGACGGGAAGCGGTTTCAGCAGAGGCCTGCTGATGCATTTTGCTCGGAACGCAGGCTGCTTGGGCTTCCCTTGACAACAAAAGGAAGCAAAGAGCTTTTTATTCCTCTGCGGTACAGCTTAAGCTGCTTATTTTTGATAGATGTAGCGATCGGCCATTGTGACCTGAATGTAGTATGTCAAAGATGCGCAAAGAAAGCGCTTTTTCTGTTGTTGTTGGGTCAAATAGCCTAAAATTAGCAAAGACACTGCTTTAAAGGGTGTGTTCTGGGGTAAGTAGAAAGTAAAAACTTCTTGGCTACATTCCTCTGTAGGAATGTAAAGTTTTTACTTTAAAATCCATATTCTACACAATCTTTAGTTCAAAGCCATGAGGTGACTGGGTTATAACATGTCCTTTTCCATTCTTCCCTTCCCATTTCTCAGCTTCAATACAAAAACTTTCTGTCCATGTGTTTCTGCTCTGGCTCTGCAGAAGCTCCATCCATATCCCCACATTCTTTCTAACACTCACTTTTTTTTTCTTGACTTTCCTTGTTCCTGCTATTACTGTAAGTAATTTAAAAAACAAAATGTTTTCACTGAAACTGTTAACCTTGTAACAAGTTAATTTTTGGGGTGGGTTTTTTTTTTTCCCTATTACCCACAACTTCCTCTCCCACGCTTAAAATTCATCAAGGGGAGAAAATTTTCAGGTGCATTGCGAGACTGTGTAGCTATCGACTACACCTAACAGTGCGCATTGTTGTGTCGCAGTGGTAATCGAATAGCCCAGCTCCTCTGGGCCCTTATATCCTACTTTGTTAGATGCTATTAAAGGATCAGAATTCCTCCAGTCTCATGTAAGTAACCTTGGCCAGAGAATCTCTGTCGCCGATACGCTTGTTGCCTTCATTCCATTTCAGAGCAACTGCTTTATTTTTATTGGTTTGCTTTACGGAGCAAGACAAGTGGCTCCATTCGCCTCTTCTTCCCCCTCCCTCCAAAATACTCTTCTTACTGAAGCCAGAGTGCTGCTCTGAACCCGATACTCATCGTGGTGGTAAATGCAGGTTGCAACGCTTGCGTCCCTGCGAACAGCTGCCTTGTGAGAAAGCGTCGCGGTCCTGCCTGGCTGTGGGCTGCTTTGAGTGCTCCATGTGGAGTCTTCCAAATATTTTATGAGTTAAGGAATGAAAAATTTGTATTAAAAAAAAAAATAAATTTATTTTTCCAACCTGGGCAAACACATCTAAATTCTTATAAATGTCCTTGAAAGTTTTTAAGCCACTGTCAAATTTTCTCTTCCCAGAAAGCAAGATCATAAGCTGGCTTTTAAATACAAAAATTCTTCAGCAGTCACAGTTCCAACACATTGCTTGGCAGGCTGTGGAAGCTGTTTTGTAATGCAGGGCTCTGAAGCTGCCGTGGAGGCTGGCTTTTCCTTTTGAGCATTTGAACAGACACGGGACATCAGTTTCATTTTAATAAATGCTCCAGTTCGCTGCTGCTCTGTTAAGTCAGGTCCAAGGGCTGCCACGTGCTGGTGTAAGAACTGGTGCTGAAGCTGCTGTCTTGACTCCTCTTTCTATAGGTTTGGGGTTTTTTGTGAGTTTTAAAGTACGAGGCGAAACGTCGAGTCCCTTCAGCTGCAAAAGCGTGAATCTCGGCACTGGAAGTAGCCGTTAGTGTTTAATTTTTAAACCACCATCCGTAAGAGGCTACACGAGATTAGTTTGATATTAAAAAATAAATACTGATATTATTTTGATATTAAAAAAAGATACTGTAGTTTTCCAAAAGAGGTAAAAAACCTGAGTAATGTCTAAAATGCCTTATAAATTAAGGCTGGGAGTAAGGGGGGGGGGAGGGGGGGTGGCCCACAAGACCAGCCCCCTTCTCAGACTGCTGAAGCACGAGTTACATTCCCAGATGGTTACTACAAGTGGAGGAGCTGAAGCAAATCTCTTTGTCGTCATCTTGCAATTTTAAGGGCCGGGTATTTTTGCCTGGAAGGATTGATTACATGTGTCACACGATGCATTAAAAGATGGCAGCAATTCCAGCCTTTCTGTCCAGAAGCGTGCTGCTGCAGGGCAACACTAAGCAGATCGTCACTGTACCCACAGGAAAGGCTGGGCTGGCTGGGTGGGGTTTGGGTTTTTTTTGGGTTTTGATAATCTTGTATTATATAAACAATGGGGGCTTCAGAGTCTGCAGATCTAAATTCCAAAGGAAATTCCTACCCGAGGAGGGGGGCTGTGCAGTCAATTATAAAACGAGCTCACCTGGCGGCAGTGTGGGGAGCCCTGCAGGTGCGGAATGGAATGAAGCAGCGTACTGGGATGATGTTCTCTACGGCTGCAGGTTTTCCATCATATTAGAGACAACTGGTTACTAGTGCAGGTTTTCTGGCATTAAAGGTTTTGAGTTATATTGATATTTGTCGGTTACTATGACTTCTTTTTTTTTTTTTTTTTTTTCCCCCCCTCCCCCCCTTCAATTGCATCATACCCTTAAAAAAACGGTGGTAAGTGAGAGATCTGCATGCTTTGGAGTTTGTTTAATCTCCGCTTCAGTCTATACAACGCACAAGTCATAATGTTAACACTTTTTTTCTTACAACTTCTTCATTCACGTTCACAACTAATTTGGATTTCAGTTTGCTGTTTTTAATATTTTATTTAGTCTAATTTTGTACTTCTTTTTCTGTTGTTCTGTTGCCCCCGATTTTGCTAAGGTTTCAGTCTTTGTCTTTACTGTACCGGGGATGCTTTTCCAGCAGTTAAATGACTGACCAGGATAGAAACGCACAGAGAAATTTTCCTCGGTCTTATTTGATTTCTGTTTAGGTTGTAGGTGGGAAAGGGATGAGCAGTGCTGATCCACCGTATAATCCAAAGTAATTCCCGTAGGCATTTTTATTGGATGTTTGTTAGGAAAACACCCGACGGCAGCCTCTTTGTAAATGCAAAGTTTTTGGTTTTTTGTTTGTTTTGTTGTTTTTTTTCTTTTTAAGCACACAAAACTACTCACCTGCAATAGGCATCTAAATATTTCTACAGAAAAGGAGAAACAGTTGTTTTCTAGCGAGAGTTAATGGTGCAGTTTGATATTTCTGAAGTCCAGCTAAACAAACTCTCAAAGATGTCAATGACGCTTGTTAGAAAGCAGAGAGAAATGAGTCCTAAAGCTGAGCGATGTGGTAGCAGCGCTGATCGGGGGGTGGGGGGAGCGAAAGGCTTGCTGTCTGTCCGAGGCTTTCCCCAGCTGGAGCGCGGAGTGCAGCCTGCTTGAAAGCTCTCTTGTGAATCAAAAGACGTTTGTGGAGGGAAGTTGTAGATTTACTCTACCGTGCTTTGTGTTTCAGTGCCCGATGTGTCTCTGTATATCTCCACTGTATATACAACAGCACATTGATGTCTGGTTGTCCTGACTAGTCCTAGTTCTCTCTGTATCTTGTCCGATAGTGTTACTGTTGTTGGTAATGGACTTCTGTGGACACTGGTGTGTCGCTAGTCTGTTATTTTGGCTGTAAAGCTCTTGGTTTGTGGTTAGCTCTTTATTTTTTGAAATATTTTTTTTGTTTTGTTTTGTTCCGGTCACTGTCTGTGCTAGCGGTGGCTTTGCCTATCCGTTGCCTTGAAGGTACAGGTGGAGTAATGTCCCCTTTGACCGACATTACTCCCAGCGTGTGCTCATGCGGATGCCTACACTGTTAAGACTGTAACTTCCATAACTGCTTCATGTGCACTAAGCACCCTTGTGGAATCCTGCTGAGAGTTTCTTGAAGACTTCAGTGAAAAAAAAAATATATTAAAAAAATCCATCTAGCACGAGGTGGGAATGGCAAAATGTTGAGTGCCAAAACCAGTGGGTCCTGAATTGGTCCCCCCAAAATACGTTTACAGGAGCGGTGACTTTCTGGATTGATTCCCCCCCCCC
>NW_009260435.1:1806477-1828999 GCF_000687185.1 Egretta garzetta | reverse complement strand
CTTTTGGTACAGCTGTTTCAATGCACTTCTGTCTTCTGTACTGCAGCTTGGGGGCAAAATAAGGTGTTTTCTAATTCAAAATTATGTGCAATTGGTCATGAAAGAGCTAAAGCCAAACACTGCTCACTGGCAGATCTTTTTCTAATTCTTAAAAGCAAATACTTTTGCCTCAAGGCACAGGCAGAACAATGCTGTCAGTCTTCCGTAGCTGAAGTCTGGTGTGTCTGGAGGTGTTACCACACCCCTAACGTTTCCTGGTGTTTTGAGCCCCATGCTCTTACCGGATGCATGCACGCTGCCTGCTGCTATTCAAGGACTACATTTGGATACTTGAATCGAGTATCGCACCCTTCAACCTCCTCCTAACCTGCTCCGTTCTAATTAGAGATTGAGAAAAACGGAATATGTAAGAGGTTGTGTCATCCGTGGGGGAAGATGAGCAGGTGGCATGTATATCCTGTCGTGTATATACCAGCAGTCACCCATCAGCAGTTGAAGAATGGCTTAAAAAAATATTTTCTTTTTTTTTTTTTTTTTTTTTTAAAACCCCACACAATGCAAGAAAATAACCAGCAGGATTTTACAACTGAAACGTTGGTTTGTCTTCTCATCTATTTTTTATGAGATTGAACCACTGGAACTTGGGGACAAGATGAGTCTTGACCATATTGCAACAATCTGTCCGCTACAGTTGCAGTTCTTCATGACAAGCATTTAAAGTGTTAACTAAAACCATTGAAGCAACATACCTGCCATTCAAACTTGAATCCAGAAAAAATAACTCCATGAATCTTTGCACTACCGAGTGGAATGGCCTTTAACGCTGTAGATAGATCGGTTTGCTGTTCTGCAGTTCAGCCGGTGTTATGGTGCAAAGCCTGACTTCTCTTTTTCTTTCCTTTCCTTCTCTTCCCCCGGATTGCATCGGAATTCTTGCTGCAGATGATGAACCAGCTGGGCCAATGTAAGTACATTTGAAGAAAAAAAAAAAAAAGAAAGAACCTGTTACTGAGCTTAATCGGGGGCTTAGGAAGAAATTGGTATTAGGCATGAGGTTACTCATGGTAAGGGACTCTCTGGGTTGTTTGGTAGCACTGGAGTAAAGAAAAGCAAATCTGCAAGGTTCTTGCTAGAGAAACAAAGGGTGCTGAAGGAGTTGGAAACAAATATTTGCACTGAAGCCACCTGTGGTCTCCCTGACTGCCTGGCACAGCAGATTTGAGATGATTTTTCTTTTCCGAATATCTTAAGCAATTGGTAAAGCAGGAGCCAGGGGGAAGCCTCATGTGTAAAAAAGCAGCAGTAAACCGAGGAAGGAGAGATGCAGGAGATGAATTTCACAGGGTGGTGTGCAAACAGTCAAAAAGTCGCATTGCCTTTAGCTGCTTGAGTTTGAGAGGAGGAAGAATAAAAAGCTGCTGAACTTAGGGGGGAAAATGCCTTTGTAGACATTACAGTTGAGATTGATTTTTGGTGTGGTTTTGTTGCTTTATTTTTTTTTCTCCAGGAAAACTAATTCTACAAACAATCATAAAGATAAAAACTTACGCCAGAGAAACACAAATTAAAAACGTTTATCATGTAAGTATGATTCGTTTACGTCTCGGAAATGGCCAGGCTAAAGCCCTCCTTTCTCGGTAGTGGTTGGGGGGGGGGGGTAAATGAAATTTGTTCCCCTTATTAAAAACTTACTGGCGGCTCAGTGGGTGGCACAAACCTTCCCACTGTGCTTCAAAGAGCAGGGAGGAGGGGTATCAAAAGACTTTTTTCCTAAAACACACTGGTAGTTTAACGCTTCAGTTGCTGTCGAACTCTACATAATCGCTCTACAAATCAAAATAAAATCCAAAAAACCCCAAGCCCTTCCTCATCCGATCTTAACTCTGGAAGCCCACTTGGTTGGGAAGCCTTTGAACTCACTCAAGGCCCAGCTGGTGGTGAAGGGCTTTGACTGCACGCTCTTAGGGCACATGAGGGTGGAAAACACTGCCGGGCGCTGACAATAGCCCCTTTTCTCCTTTCTTTTTTAGAGCTTTAAGTTTCTGAGAGACTGATGGCAATATGACCTGCTAAATTTAAGGGTTGGAACTCTTGGTTCTAGAACTCCGGTTCTGTCTGATTATTTTTTTCTTTTTTTTTTTTCTTTTTATTTGTTTCCTTTTCAAGTGAGCAACGATATGACTGTCTAAAGCATGCCTTATTTAGCCTCTCCTGTAAGGATGACCTAGCCAGATAAATTTTAATAATGCTTCAGTGTAGAAGGTGTAAACTATTCTGGGCTTGATGTGCTGTGAATGTTGCTTTTTATTTTCTTTTTTTGTTTGTTTTTTTCCTTAAATCTATTTAAACATTAGAAGTAGTAAGTCGGTTTGCGCATGCGCCATTTTTTACTTCCTGTAGCTGTTAAAATTGGCAAAGCTCTAAAATGCACTGCTGCCATCTAGTGATACTTTTTGTAAAGTACAGCAAAACTTAAAAATATATACAGTATATATTTATATTTTGGGGGTGGGGGAAAACCAAAATACAGTAATTGTGTTTCATTTTTAAGCTGCTGATATTCATTCCTTACTGTATGTCTGAAAGATGAGAGAATTATACTGTTCTGGTACTTAGAGAAGTAATATAAATCGAAATTATCTTAAGGGCTTAACCTATAGAGAGACTTGGGTGTCCTATAACCAGACTTCAAAAGCTGGAATGGCTTGATGCGGTGGTGGAGGAATGCGGTTGAAAACAAAAACAAAACTTCAGTTTATAAATATATATATATATATGATTGCTTTTTAAGTGATTTTTTTTTTTTTTTGGTTAACTCATGTAAATTCTCAAATCCTTTTGCACTGATGTGTTCAACATATTCTTGTACATTCAATTCAGGCAAACTTTTATAATTTCCTTTTTTTTTTTTTTGTTCATTTCAATGATGAAATGTTACAGCATGGTGATATTCTATGCAACTAGTTATACTCTTCAGTTTGACACTGTAATTTCTCATGATTTAAAGATTGTAGAAATAGACCTAACAGGGTTCTCATGATGTGCGTAACTGTAGATGCATGAACTTGTGTTCTGTGTATTTGTTGAAGTGCAATGATGTATAAAAAGTGGATTCACCTGTTTTTAAAAATAAAACACTGACCAAAAAAAAACCCCAAACCCCATGCGTGAGACCTTTTTTTTCAAATATTTACTCGCACTTCAGCTTGCTTATCCTGAGTGCTGGGTACCCTGGGGTGTGCATGCCGGTGGGAATGAGATGGGATTTCTCAGCCTTCTGCAAGTTTTTTCAATTCCTTCTCCACATCTTCCACAAAAGCCAGGAAATTCTGGTCCATCAGGCATAAGCGAATGAAGGGCCCCAGCTCCTGCGTGCTCCATGTGGAATGCTGATGCACGAGGGGCAGCTCAGACTGCTTTTTCAGCACAGACTGCAAAAGTAAAAAAAAGAAACCAAAGGTGTTGCACTCATCTGGGGCATAAAAGGTAATATTAGACAGGTTTTGTAACAACAAAGCTATGTCAGGGGCTTCCTTTAGTATAAATGTAATTAATAAAAGATGCATCTGCCTTGTTATTTGCGGTTTGAATACCTGCAGTCAGGTAGGATTTCCCTATGTGATTTTTTTTTTTTTCTTTGCTACTCAGCTTCGATTCCAACATAGCTTTTACACAACTTGGAATTCCTTTGCAATTGTTTAAATTGGAAACGCTGATTTCCTGGGTAATGTGGCTTCCTCGTGAGTATGTTATGCGTAAGAGAAGAGGATCCTGTACAAAGTGTATGTACTGCCGCTTGGATTGCGTAAGGATAACCAAGGAAGCAGTCTGAAGCTCGTAATTTAGCAAGGTGTCTTTTAGAAGTAAATTGTGGGGCTTTTTAAGAGTTAAAACATCCTTTTTGTGCCCATTTAGCTCCCTCCCTCTGCTTGGGCGGGGGGGGGTGCGGAAACTGCATTGTGTCGCTTTGCAGGGTAAAATACAGTGTAAAACTGGCAGCAGTGGAGTGGAAGACGTACAATGTCGGGCGTGCAGAGGCCGAGGAAGCCCTGACCGCCTCCCAGCAGCCAGGGGCACTGGAGAAATGCACGAGTCTCATAGGTTATCGGGCAACTCCTGAGCACTTTCCGTGCTGCCATTCAAGATGACAAAGCTCGACTAAAACTTTCTCATGGCAGGCTGCCAGCTTCCTGCTGGAGAAAGGAGTAGTAACTTCAGAGTTTAAACTGCAGGCAGGGCTGCTCCTCATTGTAAACTGCCTTTGTTGTGCTATGTGCCGGTGTTTGCGCCGTTTTTTTTCCCCATGCCCAAGTATTCTTACAGACCTCACCCCACCCCCCACCCCCGCTCAGCCTTTCGCTCCCTTCACCCCGTCTGTGCTAAAGTCATTAAAGCTGCAGCATCAGTTACGGATGCTTTTTGGATAATTTGAATGGGAGAGCAAGAAGCAAAGTGCTACTATCACGATGAGGTAGGTGTGATGCACAGAGGCCATCCAAGGTGTTATTACAGGGGGCGTGACTAATGCGGGTTAGTCTTAGGCTTTAAAAAAAGCCTTCAAATGCTTAGTTTGGCCATTTGGTTGGTTTTGATGCGCTGATCAGAGAGGTGCAGGCTAAACCGAGTGTTTTCTACCTGCAACAGAATTGCTGCTCAGTTCAGTCTGGCCCTAGCTTGAGCCTGAAATTGTGCGAGACGCTTACATTGCAGTATGGCTCTTTTATCCTGGGTCATGCCATAGTCTTGGCCAGAGAAAAAAATATTTCTAAGCAGAAATTGAAGACTGCTGAGTTTCTTTTAAAAAAAACAAAAAAACCCCCAAAAACAAACCCACACCACCAAACAGCAAGAAAATGCTTAAACCCAGCACTTCTGCGAGCTTCCTGCAGGGGTGGAAATGGAGAAATTTAACTCCAGAGTGTTCCAGAGCACCAGCCCAAAGGATGTGTTTCTGGAGTTTAGGTGGGGAAAAGTTCAGCCCTGTGCAAGGACCAGAAAATAGCAGTTTTTAGAAGCGGAGTTGTTCCTGGTAATGTTTATAGCGCTAATTTACACTTCCTAGCGCTGCCTCAATGCAGAGCTTGGTCATGAAAAACACAGGCGCTACAAGCAAAGTGCTTTGCTCACTTGGTGGCTGAGGCAGTTGTGCTGCGTTGTACGAGGACGGTAACAAAACTGTTGGGAATGAAACAGGGTGTGTAATGCAGCTCTTGCTGCTGAGACGAGAGCACAGGGAACTCTGCTTTCTGAAAACAGAGGTGTTTAAAAGGCTTTTTTGTGTTTAAGAGAGGACAGATTTGTAATAGGGAGCATAGGAGTTGTCCCTTAAACCACTGACCTGAAAAAACATTGACCAGATGATCCTGTCTGTATGGAAAAAGGGTGAGACAGACCTAGAGAGGCAGCTGCACAGACCCAGAGGTTGGAGTGGAATTTTCTCCCTGAGGATCTGATTGTGTACCATCTCAAATTCACACAGTAAGCGAGCAACAGGTAACTTACGGTTATTTTTAAACATGGCTTTACCCTGGACTCTTCAGGGAAGCTGATATGAATGAGGGGATCTGCTGCTGGGGGTCAGGGATGCTCTGTATGTTCAGACTTCAGCAGTGACTGCGGAGGTGGTTTCTGTGGTCTCCAAGAGTGACAGAGCCATCCCTTTGGATGTGACTTCTGGGTATGTGCTTGCTCTCTGGGTGTGGTGGCTTGTTTGTATGCAAATGGAGTAATTACACATGAAATACCTGGTTTTGTGGCTTATTTCCTAGCTGCAGGTGTTTTTGTTGGTATAGATGATGGCATCCTGATGTTCAGTGAGGACATTTACCAGATGTTTACAGCATATGAGCTAGCCTGCTTTCTCTCCGTGCCCAAGAGATGCAGTTACAGGATCTAAATATTAGATTTTTTTTTTTTTTTACCTGCGCTAGCTGTGTTACAGATCTTCTTTCTCCCAGGTGGGAATCTGGTAGAGGCTCATCTGGCTAGAAAAGACCAAATGCAAATAAGGGCTCGTTACCAAGCAGAGTGTGGGTATGTGCAAGAAGGGAAATGGTTCCATTTTTAGAGATAACAGGAAGAGAATGTGCTCAACTCCCTTATGCAGTAAAAAGGCATCTTTTTATGGAACCCGAATGCACATCTGCTCAAGTCTTTAAAAATGAAAGATATAAAATAATGGGCCCATAGTTAAATGGTCACATCTAAACTAAGATAACTACTTACTGGAAGTAACTTTATAAAAAACTGTTGTGCATGAATGCTCACCAGGAGCATGCTTTTTTCCTTCCCCTGGGTCACATCATAGAAAAGATTGGTTTAAGTTGATAATTCTATTTTCTGAGCAATGTTTTCAGTCCTAACTTCTGGAGAAGGAGCATTAAATAATGCTCTTTACCAATAATACCAATACTGCAGGTGTTCGATAGCATTCTGCCACGAAATACTTTCTTTACCTTTCCTTCTTTGTTTTAGTTTATCAGGAAGCGAGCAAAGCCCACCGTACAGGCAATCTGCTTAAAGAACAAGCAATAAATCTCGAGTATCAGCTACTGAAGGTTTCCCATGTGCCTTCCTGGAAATGGCATGAGTCAAATTAGCAATATTTTTTTTTCCCCACACTTTCTCTATCAAATAAGATTCCACTGTCCGGTAGAGTAGGCCCTTCCTAGATTATTTCACGAAAATGATGTAGGTGAAAGCTTTGACATTCCTGTTTTAGGGCTCGGTCTTGGTCCTGATATTTTTATCATGTACCCAAGAGCTATCCTGGCTAAGTCAGATGCAGGGATGTTTTTTTAGAGCTGGTAAATGTGATTCCCTGGATACCCAAGAGAGCAGAGATTTAAGAATTAGTCACCCTCAGAAATACTGTCTGTCTCTGCCTTTTCTGGTTACCTTAGGTCTTTGTCTTGGAGAGGAAAAACATTCTGTTCCTACCCTGAAATGGCTTTTAAATGTGTCAGGTTAAGCTCAAATTGATACAATTGCTATATTTACAATTATTAATGCTGTAAAACAGGAGTAGGTAAACACAAAAAGGAGAACACAGTTCATGGTTACTTCCATGGCGCTGATCATTTTTCTTACCCAGTGCAATTTATTGGACAGTCTGCCAGGTGGCTCCCAGCAGTCTGAGCTGAAAAGCTTTTATATATATATTTGTATATATAAAGCGCCTATCACCATATTGATAAACATTCTTTGGAACCACTCTGATGGCACACCGATGAAATTGTAGATGTGGGGTTTTGGTCACTCTTCAGTTCTCATCCTCCTCCCCCTACTCTCGTTTATTAGCAAACTCTTGTTTATTAACCTCAGCAGAAAGCATCTCAGTCTTCCACCAGACCATACCACTATCTGGTTGGGGATTGGTAAACAATGCTTGGCTGGAGCCTTCACTGCCATTTCTTGTCATGGTCAGTAACTTTCCAGGGTCCCAAGCTAAGGAAAAGTTCAAACCCCAGGGCAAAGCTTTCTCCACCTATAAATCTCATGCCATGTGCTTGCTAATATTCTTCCTATGATAACACAAAATGTGTGTATTCATCTCAGTTCTTAGCGACTTTTCAGAGGCTAAAACAAAGGCACCTCATCGCGAAGAGTGTATTACAATAAGCTCAAGGAGCTAGAACCCCTTTTTTGAGCATTGTTCCCTTTGCTTTTTCTCAGGCACACTAAGGAAACAGGAAGGCAACAGCCAGCTTCAGCAGCTGAATACCTCTAGCCCCGTTCCTTAACTGGGTTCCCCTGCATGGAAACTGAATTTAGGGTTTCCCCAAGTGTATTCCTTATTAGATGGTATCATAGTTGCAAAAAAATTCCTTCAGAAGTAAAATTTGTGATGTACAGATCCAACACAGCTGAATATTTTTCTATTTTTCTGACTATATGTTCTCACATACTTACTATATGTGGAGATGATGCATTTTGTTCAGTGTCCTTTACTTGTTTTTCACCATTATGCAGCTTCTGGCTTTGTTCATCGGTTACTTGAACCGGTACGTACCCTGCAAGTTTCTGAATGCAACTGCAGCAGTGTTCCAGCATCTTTTCTTTCGAATCTCCACCAAACTGAACACGAAATATGCGGCATTCATTCTGCTCAAAAAACCAAAGAGAAATGAAATTAACTGTGAATCCCCTCAAACTATTTTAATTAAATTCCTGTTTGTCACAGTTAGGAAGAAGGTGATACATTTTTGGATCACTGCACCAATTTAAATACAAAGAAACAAGTTTTCCCTGCTATCTTTGTGTATCCCAGCAGCTAAACTGGAAGACTGTGATTCCCAGTCTGAAAATCAGTTTAAAAAACCCAGGAAAATGCTAAGTAAGTGAGCAGGGCCGCTTGTCAGCTAACTAAAGTCTGGGCAAGTGAGCAAACCTTGACACAAGAAGGGGAGTTTTTGTAAGTATAGTAGGGAAATTAAGTTTTTATTGTTGCTGCAAGTAGTATTCTATAAGGATACGCCAACCCCGAGCAGTTATTTGGGACAAAAAATGAAATGACGCTCAAGTAAGAAGTTAATTTTAGAATCTAAACTAAAAGTTCTGGGAACCATATGTTCCATTTAGGATTTATGTTACTCTGCATCAAACCCAGCCTTCCCTACCTACCTGGTGTGCCCGTGCATAGCTAAACATAGAAATTAAGTTTGGCACTGCAACTGAATGCTGCTGTGCCTTGAACAGATGCTAACACAGTTGATTAGGAGTGCGAGAAACTCAAATGCGCTACTTCAAATAGTGAATATGAAAAATAAGTAAAAAAGGATAGACCTGACCCCCAGTATAGGTTGTCTTGCTGTATTGTAGCAGATTTTTTTAAGTGCATGAGGTCCAGGAAACTGCACTGAAAATGGAGGACTGAAGAGCCTGTCATGCCTGATAAGCTTGTCCTAAGCACGTTCAACTAATGGAAGGCAGATGCATATTGAATGTTCTTGTTCAGGGAGTGAGTTAAGGGGACTTTCAGGCTGATCTTAAAATTTCCAATTGAAAACACAGCTAAAGCCTAGGAAAGAAGTCTTCCTTACACCAACCTAACTTACTTGAGTCTCCATCTTTCTCAGATTTAAATATCAAACACCATTTTTTTAACGACTAGACACGCTGCTAGACTGCTGATTACACAAATACAAGGACAGCTTTCACTGAAGATTTTTGTCTCGGAGATGAGCCAGCTCTTCATGACAGCCTGTATGTTTACATGCATGTTATTTTTAAGATGCTTGTATTGCATAAAATGGTTTTTAGGGCATTGTAAGCATAAAAGCTTGTCTCAGTGCCTTTTAAAGGGAAAAAAATGTCAAAATAACTCAAACTGTAGCATTCATTTTTTCCAGTGCCCAGTTACATTTCCTCTAATTAACTAAGATGTCAACTTAACTGGGTCAGCTTCGCATAACTGAGAACTGCTCTGTGGATATGCCAGACAGGTGAGTTCTCATTAAAATGACAGAAAAGGAACTTGCATCTTAACTTGAATTCCTTTTGCAGACTTTCAAAGAGCGCTTGTTTTAGGTACAATCCCCAAATCCATTTTCAGTCGGAGCTATTTGTATCACCCTCTGCTTTTTCACAAGGACTGTTAAATACTTAAGATTGCAGTTTATAAACAACAACAGGCTTTGTAAATTAAACATTTTTTCCTTTATGGAAAGGGAGAGAGCGCTCAAATTCAGCTAAGATGATGCCAAGCTTTAGCATAGCATGAGTTCTGGGCAGTAACACCTGAACTATCCAAGAGCTGAAGTGTGAAGGAACCTTGAGGTCACTTGGATCATCCCATTTGCAACTCTGTCCATGCTGGGGCAGCAGGGGAAAGCTCAACGAAAAGGGTATAACGGGAAATGTCTTACTACAGGAATATTAAGAATGTTGGTCTTGCTACTGTTTACAGATTGTTTCATATAAAAAAGTTTTTATACGTAGAGGCACATCAAAGACTGATGAGTCAAAGACAGGTGAGTTTCAGTAGCAATCCGCAACAGGTATTTTCTCTACGTGTCTTGTTCCTTCAAGTATATTAGTGCTAAGCTTCTCAAAATATAGTTTAGAAACTCATTCTGCTAGCTAAGTGACCTATTAAAATCATACTTCTTAAGAAATTAGTTTCACTATAAATGCAGTATTAATGACTTATAACAAACAAGGTGTACAAATCAGAAATGACAGTGTAGTATTTGGTTGCCCGTGCTCCTTAGTTGCTGTGTGCACTCGGATATAGCAAGTGGTTTTTGAAAACCTGCCTTGCATTCCTCAGCTTAAATGGCTTCTGCTTGACTCTTTCCTTAATTAGGTCTAGCACGGTTGAGGCTTAAGCCTTTACAGGGTGTACCTGGCTTCCTGAATTTTTTTTAAATGTTTCTGAAGATTAGCACAGAAGCTGTATACACTGACAGCATTTAAGGAATCACTTCAGCTACAATATAGGATATAAAGTAGAGAAACTGACAGGACCACTGCAGTGCCGCTAAATCCAGTTTAAGTCATGTGAATTTATGGTAAGTAAACACTGAGATGCACCACATTCATTTAAGGCTATGTTAATATTCCTCCTTTTCTGAACCGTCCCTCAGAGCTTTGCTCAAGCCTCAACGTGATTGTGTTGTTGATCTTGTGTTTCTTGTGAGATGCAGCAGAATCCCTTAATGCCGTGCTGGGGAACAGGTGCTGTTAACTGTAAAGAACACTGATAATCTACTGATTCCTCAGAAACAATCACTGCAACAGCTCAGTAGTCTTCTGCAGTGATACTCCACATTTTATAAGGATCTGACAAAAATCAGAGAGCAAAGGTGTCTTGGTTTCAGGCAAGCATAACCTGTGAATTTAAAACAGTTTAAGATACTTACTTATGCAGTTCCTAGTGCCACCATTAGACTAGGCTTATTCTGAAACAAGACAAGTCCTTACATTTAAAGAATGTTTATTATGCCTCACATCTGCTTTTATCTTGCAACTAGCAAGGCATTCTCCCCTCTGCAAATGATATTGTTTGGTTTGTAACACCCTATGAAGAAATATTTATCTTTCATAAAAGAAATCAGATAAAAGATCCAAAATACAACTAAACAGGATTTTTTACAGTTTGCAGCTATTCTGGATACTGCTGTTATCTGCAATTACAATCACCCAGTCTGTACCAGAGTTCCTGTCAGGGGAGAACGCCAGAACACCTCGGAATACTTGAGAAGTTTTTATGCCTTAATAGTTCTGTGAATGGGGCAAAGAGTTAAAACTGGTCTCTAGCAGCTACTGAACAAGGGACTCACCATCTTTTTCCAGAATTCCTGTTTCTAACTTTGAGATGAATTCTCTTGTCAAATAGAGATAGTTAAACTGGTGGCAGCTGTTTCTGCTGAAACAACAAAGCCTAGAAACTATCTGGGGAGAAGGGAGAGCTTGTCTCATTTTGAAACAGGCTTTGTTTCTGGAAAAAAAAACCTGGTGAGTGCTCAGTGCAGGTGAATAAGAAACTTTTCTCAGAGTTCATCTAAGAACCAAGAAAACTGAGATTTATACATAAGTTGGTAACGAGCAGGTGCTGTTTAATTACTTAAAGGCTAACCAACCACTTTTCATGAGATCTGAGGGGAAAACCAGAAACCTAGGTCCCTTTCATTGCCTTGACTACCAAATGCCTGACTTCTCAGCCGGCCACTCCTGTGCCAGATGTCAGAGGCCACAAAATGGCTAAATAATTGTTGAGATAACTTTGTTTGCCAAAGTGAAGTATGACTCACAGGTAGCATGGTTCTGTATGTGGGAGAGAATTGTTTCATCTTTTTAACTGTTAGCCATGGCAGAGAGATTCTAAAAGAAATACCAGTCTAGCTGGTTTAGTAGCTAATGCTCAGAAAGCAGCCTAAGAGACCTGAGTATCAGCAGTTACAAAAGACATTAAGATGATTCAATCCATTCTTGTTTAACACCTAGAGTAAAAAGTAAAACATCTTTTAATTCATATAGACAATTTACAGTATCTTGGAATAATAAACCAGTATCTGGTTTAATTTCTCCAATATTAAGAAATCTTACACAGAACTGTGTTAGCTATTAGAAATACTAAAAGCAACTCAAGACTTACCTTTGACTGTGCATGAAGCAGCAGGCAGTCTGCTCTTCTTACTATCTTTAGCCACTTGTGGGAATCAATTAATGAAAAGCCTTCCTGAAATAAAGCAGAACACAAACTACTGGGAGAGCAAACGCGTGACACTCAGAAGTACACACTTCAGTTATGTGATGTAATTTAATCCCAAATGAAGATTAGTCGTCTACATACAGATACTTTAGTATCTGTCAAACAATTGCCAATATGTAATTTTTATCACACTAGGAATTAAATCCAAATCTGTAGCTCCAGCAACAACACTATGTCAAGGTATATTCTAATTTCCATATATATTTTAGGTTTATATTCATGCATGTTACGAAAATCTCCATGAAATGCATAACAAAACAGCAGCAACAGAGAGTTCTACATTCTTCGGCATCCCATGAAGTTGCCTGAGAGGGCAGCAGAGGGCAGGCAAACCTGAAGAATGGGACAGCAGTTGGTTTATCTAAGGCCCAGAGAGGCGTTTTCTCCAGATGGAGTTCAGGTAAACAAGGAGCAGCTCTGATAACTTGATAAAGATGTTTTTATACTCCAGTTGCATTATCTGTCAACCTCTTCAAGCAAGACGGACTGCTCGGTTGCATTCTGTAAAAATACCCCCAGGAATATGAAAACATTATATAAAAATTGCAAGGCAATGGACTGTGTCTCCCAGGATGCTCCACCAACTGCCACAGTCGTTAGTTACCAAAGTATAGGGGAGGGGAAAAAAAAACCAAAACAAATGTAACGGCAGGGAGGAAATTACCTACCTGTTTTACCTGCATTCATAATGCTTTCAATGACCATGACTTTTTGCAGAGGCTGCTTTTCCTAAGGGTCAAGAGCCACAAGTCATGTGCATCCTGCACTGCCAGCAGCGTGTTTTTGCCAGAGGTAGCACCCATCTTACGCAGGTCCAGGCTGGGAAACCGTCTGCCATTTTATTTTGGTACAAGAAGTCGCCTCAGTAAGACACTGTGCTGGCACTGGCTTTAGTCTCATGCAGCAATTGCATGTAGATTTTTAACTGAACTTTTATGAGAGAAATGTCTAGCAAGCATTGAAGAGTTGAACCAAAGGCAAACTGGATCACAGACATACACCTGCTAGGATAGACTCCAGCATGTAAGACAGTACCCAAGTATCATTCCCAAAAGGCTTGGGGTCAGAGAGAGAGAATAATTTCCCTCTGCACTGTAAAAACAGGGGCTGACAGCAGGTAAGACTTGTTCACACGCTCAAAGGCGTGTCCCTTTGCACTGAGCGCTCTCAGAATGTCTCAGGGTAGGACTTGCTAAGGTGTGGAAGGCCTCAAGGTCAAAATAGGAAGAGCTGACTTAGTGATGGATGGGAGGTACCAAGCTATTCTCTATAGGAATCAGTAAAGGAATCTGGATCCAAAGAGGGACAAACTGCAAATGACAGACCTCACAACAGAAAAGAGCATGTTTCGTGGTAATTCAGTGTTCTCCAGCCATGCTATGTTATGCAATTAGACTGATGAAGCAGTGGAGCAGGAGGCCGTATCCAACACGCTGAGGGCACCCTCCTTCCATGTACAGACAAAATCCCCTCTGATGTCAAATGGTAGGAGTTCTCTGAAGGTCAGTTTGTCGTGTAGTCTGAATTTATGCCTGACACAGTAAAGGAAGCCTGTGAAATACCGTTACTCCCCTGTGCACCTGGCATTTTAGCACCCCTGGTTTTGGGGAGCACAGTTTTAGCCTCTTTTGATAGAGCTGCCCAGCGAGAGCTTGGTTTACGGATGCTAAAGTTGGGGTGGGGTAGGGAGGAGAAGATACTGAGCAGAATGCCTGAGGAATGAGATGAGATTAGTAGCCTAAGAAAAGAGTGCAGCACTGGTAGAACACGTCTAGAATAATCAGTAGCACTTCACATGTCATATTTTCAGTTGCACCTTAGAATATATTACTTTGAAATTTGGCTAAGGACATTCATGGCTGTGTACAGGTTGGCCCCAAAATATTGTTTAATGCTGAAAATGGAAAAAAGCATTGGCAAGTAAAGCTAGCGGCTGAGCACAGCAGAAAGTTATGTCAAAAGTCAAGGATTTCAGTCACGCCAACATTGTGGAAATAGAAAGCAGCATCTGCGGCAGCACAAAAAATGGCATTAATTGTGCATGTGCATTGCAAAGAGGTCTTAGTACATGGCTGTGCAAAATACAAAAATGCAGATTTGTTTTGTGTACATGGGAAGTACTTTAGAGGAGATGTGGTGTGACGTCCATCTATGATGCTTAGCAGCTTGTGCTGTGCTCGTGCTGCTACATTTGCTAGAGGGGATCTGCTAAGGAAGCAAAGAAAACAACTGAAGTTAGAGGAGTAAGGTACAGCCGACGGTGCATTCAAGAAGGGAAACATCTGGTGGCAGAAAACATACGTAGTGCACAAGAGTTCGAATGGGGCAGGGGATAGGCTCTTGAGACAGAACAGAGAAAATGGGATACGTAGAACTAGAATATATAAAGCATAAAAAATATTTTAAACTGTCCCTTCCAGAAAGGGTATACTCTTGATACAAATAATCTGAAAGTAAATGTTCTCACTGTTTGGAATGTAGTAGACCAAGTATATTTATATTTGGTTTTGTGAAATAAACCCAAACTAACGGTGAATTCCGTATCAGCACAAGGACTTAATTCGCTCATTTAAAGCCGTAACTGTTGAACATCTTTTAACTTACTTATATTGAGGGGAATATCTGTACCTTCTCAAAACATGCTGGCCAGTTCAGAACTGCTCACTCTGGATAAGCAGCCAGGCTGAGTCCTGGAAAACCAACCAGCCTAGGAAATTCTGTTGGGAGTACACCAGCTGCTTGTGCTTGCTTACATGCTTAGTGCTTCTTGCCATAGGGAATTTCTCCACTGCCAGTTGGTCTTCCTCCGATTCCCCTACCAAGCCCCAAAATGCTGTTAGTGAAACAATTCTAATGTCCCATTCTTTCACTAGGCCACTTTAACCTGAAGCCACTTGTGCTTACTCTGTTCATTTCAAATAGTTACTGGGTTTGATACACACCAACTGTGTTTATTTAAATAGAGCTGTTTCCATAATAAGTCTATTTTTATAGTGTTTTACCTTTCACTGTAAGAGGTAGGTAGAAAAAATGTTGTCTCCTTAAAATAGTAACTGTTTTCAAAGAAATCATAAAAGGCAGCCAATGTTTAACTTTCCTACCAATTATTTTAGTGACGTTTCCCAGGTTGTCATCCTTTTATATGACTCATTTCTGACTTAAAGAAGAAAAACAACATTTGGAATTTTTACTTATATACTCCTAATTATTCAACTCCAAACCAAAAATTGAATTAACTGAAATCTAATTTACCTCAAGTTTAATTAACTGAAGAACAAAGCAGAAAGTATTTCCTTTCCTTTTGCACCTTTGGTTGATTGTATATTGCCAAGCAGAAACAAATAACTAGGAATAGCTAAACTAAAAATGAAAACTCAGTGCAGTACTTGAATGATAGGACAGAGCTGATTTGGCACAAGCAAGCTACCTGAAAAAGGAGAGGGAATCTTTTAGACAAACTCAGGTCTGCAGAACTACTCAGACTGAACTCCATTGTTAAATTGGTTACATCAGTAATTGCCGTTACAGTCAGGATCCTCTAGATTTTTCTCAGTTCTAAGCAGCAAATAAGCCCGATTTTGCACCATGTTAAGAAGGTCTGTTCTGTTCCTCATGGCTTTCCCACGTTACCTCAGTCAGCATAGACTCTATTTGAGGCTGCCTAAATGAAGACAAAATAAGATTCTTCTTAGTGATAATCGTCTCTTGTCAACAATCAAATAGTTGAATCTGCATATGAAGTTCGGTAAATGAATTCAGAGCAGCAAGAAGGAAGACTACGATATATCCATCCCTTGTTCCATCGCTCAAGAGGATCTCTGCCAATATCCGGGAGCCAGGCACGGGGTAGATCCTGGAATCTGCATGGCAATATATAGTGAGATTATAGTCCAGTTGTGCCTCTCTAGAGATAATGAAGTGGCTCTAAATCTGCTCTGGACGTATGGACCGACAAAGAAAAATGCCCCCCCAGGCTGCTGCCACCACACTGACAGAAATGCAGAGAACAAAGCAGCTCTGGTCACTGTTCCCCTTGAGCAGGCACCATCCGTACCCGTTTACATTCAGAGTTGGGCACTGCTGAGCAATATTGGGCATGATGGCAGCATAAGATTTGTCAGGAATATAGCCAAAAAGGCAACCTAGAACCAGGCAGGGACATAAGACCTCCAATGTTTACAACTGGAAGATAGCAGCGCTTTTCTAAGTTGGATCGTTAACCTTCAATCATGCGTACACTCCAGATGTCATTTTGCAGGATCATACTTGTAAGAACGCTGTATTAAAGGAAAGCAGTTTCATACATCTCTGACAAAAATCTAAATCTCCCAAAGGGAGGACCCTGAGAAGAATTAAGCTGAAGCAGAAAACAAAGCAAGACATTTCTCAAGTTTTTTGGAAGCAGGCAAGATGTGACCATGCCTTACATGAGGCAGAGAAGGCAACGATGCTGCTATCTGGACCATCATTAAGTGGGAAATACTTTTGTTCTCGTTTTATGTTTCAGCAGTCAAAAAGCTGCTGGATAATGAGGCCTGTGATTTACGTTGGAAGGTATTGCATATTATTTATTAATATTTTTATTATTTTATCATCTAGAAACCCTATGGTGCTAAGCAACATATGAACACAGGAATAAATCATCTGGTTTATGTTAGATCGCAAGGCCTTCAGGCAATCCGATCTTAACTAAAAATTAATAGATATTTAAGAAATGTTATTTGTTTAACAGCTCAGCTATGCTGGCTTACATCACTTAGTTTGGATTTATTCATGAGACAGATGTTTTCAAATGAAACTGAACTATGCGCAAACAATAGCCTAGGAAGGAAAAGTTTCTTTTTGCCACAAACATTATATACCCTGCCCTTAAATTACAATCAATATTAAAAAAGACAAACAAAACCCAGAATACCACATGCAAAGACACACATTCTCCAGTTTTGGCTGCCGCATATAGGAGGCTCATGAAATGCAAATAAAACAGTTTGTTCTCAGAGTTCACAGTTCAGAATAAATGTATGCATTGTATAATTAATGGATTAAGGAATCAGCTGGGTATTCCACAGACTGGGAATGTGCATTTGCAAGAAATGACGAGTTCGGCATGAGATCAAAGGCATTTTATTGTATTAATTAACAGCCCAGAGCACATCTGCCAGAGTGGTCCTGTCCAATAACTGAAGCAAGATGGCAGAAGAGAAAAAGCTAAAGGCTTCATACAACGTCCCACTTGCACCACTCTGATTCAGGCTGGGCAGCACCATGGTACACAGTTTCCCAAAAACCAGAGCAATTTTCTACTTGCAAAGGCCACACTCAGCTTCCAGGGGGTCACCTGTGAAAGTTCCTTAATCCAACAATTTCCCAAGGTAAGCTACCAAGACACAATTGGGGAGCAAAACTAGCACAGTACCCCTCGTGATGCCTTCGCAGGGCAAAAGAAGAGATTTGGGAAAGCACTTTTCCACGGAAGGGTGAGATGATCTCCTGTTCTGAGCACCTCACCTGCAAGCTCATGCAACACTGCACAAAACCAGGAGGGATGGCTTCAACAACCTGCCATTTTCCCCAGACAGAGAGAGGCACTGCCCACTTACTGTCTCATCCTACCCAGAACACCATCCCACGGATCTGCTCACCATGCAAAGGATGTAAGGTGTGGTGAGAATTCTTCCCGGAAATAATATTCACTATCTAGGTTTTAAGAGTGATTTGTTAGGTTACAAAGACCAACATTTTTTGACCTCTAATATCCTAGGTACTATTATTTCTTAACTTTTATGCTGAACATCTTGTTTATTCTTAGAGGTGGCTGACTGGGGAACAAAGGAGTGATAGCATTATTTCCAGGTATCTACACAATGCGGCCAATACATCTAGTAAAAGCCTGCAACAGAATAGAGATATTGTAGTTGAGAAGACTGTTGTTAAGCATTATCTCAAGAGACAGTAAAAATAAGGACATGAGAGCAGACAGTCTGTAAAAGCTTGTAAATTATGTTCAAGTATTATACTGAACACTAAAGTAGAGGCAAAATTGAGATGCTTTCAGAAAACTAAGTAAATTGGAAAAAGTCATTCATGAGTGTTTGCTTGAAACTTGACATACAGATTATAAATCAGATGCTTACAGGTATCTGAAAAATACTGATTTTTAACTCATTGCTTTCTCGAAAGAGATAGGAGTTGCCATTTTACCCTTTTTAAATTAGAAAACTGCTTATTCTATAAAAAAATTGAAAAGTCTTCCTTTCATTAATGACTGTAGAACAAAAAGTGTTATTCTGGCCTAAAGTTAGAAGTTGTGAAAATTAAACTTTGAACATAATTCCAATTAAGATTTCACTATTACCTTGTAACACACCTAGAAGTAGAAATTTTCCTTATGTGTATCTTTTTTCGAGATCTAAATAAGACCAAACACATTAGTTTTTATTCCTGTAGTATGAGCTGTTTTGAAAACTGAGTCGAGAGTAGGAGTGTCAGCACGACAAAAAAAATAATCCCCAAACATGACAACTGGTAGAGTGGGGGAAGCAGAAAGTTGTCCCTGCAAAAATTTCCAAGCTACATGTCAGTATCCAAATGTGTCGTGTATAACATCATTGGGAAGATAAGAGCACAGCAGAACCATGTGCTGTATGTAACTTAGATCTTAGCATAAGCATTAGCTGTCTCAAACAGATCTGTAGAATATAGCACAGGAGGTGGAAAGAGGTAAAAGACCTGAAAAAGACCAAAACAAAACAAGGCAGACAGACAGCAAGCCAACCGGAATAAGGAATAAAGGATGCTAAGCTCTGCGTTATCTTTTTGCATGCAATTTTTTTTACCCCCAATCTCTTAGAAGCTGGACCTTAAATCTTGCTATTAAGCTTGTTCAATTGTGGAAAAGAACACATCAGGGCTGAACTCATTAAAGAGAGTGCTCTGGCTCTACAGAGCTAAATGAAAGCTAGAAGAAAGCTAAATGAAGTAGCAAATGCAGGACGTGTGCAGCCACCCCTGAGACAACCCTGGGACTCCGCAACGGATGAATGTCTTCTGCCAAAGTGCAAAGTGGCAGGTGCAGGAGCACGTGCTGCCAGGTGTCAGCTTTCTAGAAAGAGTTCCCCCAGATGGGTACAAACTACAACCCCTTGAAGGAGCAAATAGCAAAGATAAGCCCCTAACTCAGGACAAACCTTGGTATTTCATAGGGAGAACCTGAAATTTTTTTTTTCCTAAACTATACTTTAGAACATTGACACTTGACCAGGGACCTAGAGAAGTGATCTGGATGCTCGTGGGTTTAGCTGGCTAAAGCTCTTCAGGGCATCCTGTTCATAAGTCAAGTTAAGCTACTTCTTCTTTAATTCCTGATATAAAATACATACTTCCCTAGATCGATACCATACATTAAACTGTAGCTTTAGGGTAAATACGTTTCATTAATAGACATCACTACTTTCTAAAAACTGTTCTAATAGGTGGGTTTAGAAGAATTGAGGCAGGAGAAAAGTAAAGATCAGAGCCCCTTAAGACTCTTTACTGCTGCCAATCACCAATACATAATCATTACACAACAGGAATGTATCATTATACCAAACATAAATGGGGAAGCTAATGCACAAAGCTATTCAGCTTGTCCAAAACAATCATGACAACAGCATTTGCTGAAATAAACTCAAATTGAAATTTTTGAACTACAGTTGCGGTACTGAATAAGTCAGTAAAACTGAGATTACTTCTACTCTTTCACATAGCAATCAGAGAACCTTTAATAAAACACCCAACCATCCTCTAGCTTTGCAATGTACTACCACTGAGAAGCATTAGCAACCTGCTCACCTCCCTAGGTTTCTGTCAAATGTCCCCAGTTATTGCACAGGGACCTTTGTCTACCCAAGGCACTGTTGAGAATATCATCTCAAAAATTTGGTGCATGAGTTTCAGGCACTGCAAAGAGAGCATCAAGAACACCAGAACGTCTGCTGAATGCTTGCCTAATTAATTAGGTTAGACTCTACTGTATCCTAAGCACTGTTAACTTATTAGAAGTCACAAGGGGACCAGGAGAGCACTAAGGACATGTAGTCTACACTTCCAAAGATCAGGTCACAAATCAATTACTCTGGATTAATTTTATCCTATTAAATAAGTCCTCTTCACAATTTCCATTTGTTTAATTTGTAGGGTATTAAGAATTCTAGCACCAGAAATAATTGCATTGAATAAAATACCAAAATACAATTTTCATGATGTGCTGATTAAAAGAAGGGAAAGGAAGTAAGAGTTGTGGTACACAGCCAGAAAATTACAGGGATACCGTTGAGATATTCCTGTTAAAATTCTGTTATCAAGCAAGGATGAGATTTTTCTGCCATAAAATACACAGTTTGTTAGGCAATACTGCAGCAAAAACAGGTCCTAAAAATATGCTATGTAATTTAAATCCAAAGGAAGAACTTGGTTTAAGAAAACAAACTCAAAACCAAACCAAAACACTTTGATTTGCATTACACATTAAGGATTTCTATGTTCCGTGCTCTGAAGTTCCATTTACCCTCCTCTTCATTCGATATGGCTGATCACAAAAGTAGACTGTATTTTAAAAGGAAAGCAGTTGTTTCCTTGTTAAGATAGTTTCAGGTATGTCTCTGGCAGCATCACTGAAGAATGTTTAAAGTGATCTGGAACGCATATCCATTCCCCAAAAGTTTACCCAATTAAAATAAATAATTTGTTTTCTTTGAGCAACTGATGGAAACACTGAACATGTCCACAATTGTTATAGTAACAAGGAAGTTCTTGAATGACTGGTTCTGGAGGATTCTCAGATACTGTCATCAGTTGTTTCAAACCTCCAGCACCTCACCACATAGCAGTGAACACAGCACAAGGTATTTACTCATCTGCCTGGTTCAGAAGTGCTGAGACTCAGTGCATACAGTGTAGCATTCTTTTGGGCAAGAAAATAGTATTTCAACTTCTATTAGTGAAAAGACTGCTAGAAGGGGAATTAATTAAATATTCTACTATTGTATTGCTCACAAAAATAATTCTATTATAGTTATATATATTCTATAGCATAACTATTAAAAAATCAGTTGTTAGGATATGTGAGTATTTTATTACTATTTTATAAATGTTCTTCTTACAAATGGATCACAGGAGAGTCATAGTCTCACTGGGCTCTAAATAACTTGAATTCTTTAAGAAAAGGTTTCTTAACACTCCTGCTTTAGGAAAATAAAAAGGACTAAGACAACAAATGAATACATCCGTTATAGAGAAAATATTTTGATATCATGTCAGGAACACTTGAATATTCTTCCTAGAACAGATCATGTTAATCCAACCATTGATGAAATAAAGATTTCCATTTCTACACAACCTCAGTTTTGTGCAAGCGGAGTTGTAGTGAGCCAAGAAGAGGATTCACTAGGTAAAGAACTTAAAAAAAAAAAAAAGCTACCTCCTCCTGTTTTCACACTGACAGGAGAGTATGTCACAGAAAATAGTTTATGTATTTTACGATTTCCTAAATAATCACTTGACATGAAAAAAATTTGATGAAAGAATCACTAAGCAAAATAACAAAATACACCTTCATCCAAAAAAAGGTATTTGTAGGGCCCGTGCTCACTGAAAGCAAACACTGGGAGCTTTTACCAGCATATTGGCCAACCAAGATTAGATTAGCAGAAAATTAACTATGAAGCTCATGGGCACCGAGTTCAGGCAAGCGCTAGTTCAGTTAACATTGCTGTTCACTGCAGAAGAATGAACAAAGAAAAGTTCTACATGAAAGACAAAACAGCCAAAGTCTGGAAGTTTACACTTTTCACAGTATGTGACTTTGATTTTGTGATGGACTTTTTAAAAAGCATCCACCTACAGTATTATCAGCATAAGGCAGAGCTTGCTGGCAGCTAAAAAGGTTCATTTTGGCTTTTGGAAAATGTACACACTACTGAAGAACAGATGCACTCTGACTTTTATTTTCCTAAAGAAAATATAAGGTACAAACCAAGATAGTTTGCATCTACTAATGCATTGATTTCACTACATTCTATTGAAATTTTAAAGCAGAGGAGATACGAAAATATCGTACTACCGTATTACCCAGTTTAAAAGCATCCAATTAATAAGTTTTCTTTGTTACAGATGCTGGATGAAAACTCTTTAAAAACTATTACCTAGGATGAGAATGTTAAAATTCTTGAGGTGGGGTGAAGAGGGTTCCTGCTCTATCATTATTGCTGCAGTTAGAAAAAAAAATATTCACCCCTGAATGAATTCTTGGATTTAGTTAGCGGTTCA
>NW_009260435.1:1801678-1806315 GCF_000687185.1 Egretta garzetta | reverse complement strand
GGTTCAGTTCATTCTTGGATTACTGTTAGAGGGGAAAAAAAAATCCCTTTATTATTCATCCCCAGAAGTTTTACAAAAAAATATAGTTACTCAAGTTGAGAAGGAAATAAATGGTGTCCCTGTGACACAGATCTTGTGCCTCACCATGTTCCTATGCAGAAATACGAGGTACAAGGTACAAAGCTACGATAATTGTTATCGAGTTCCTTCAAAACCAGGAGCCTGTAGTACATCAAAAGGTCTGAAAAGTAGGGATTAAAACATAGATCAAAAGACTAGACATAAACAACTTAAAGGATGCGGTTACTGCATAGCAAGAAACGGTTCTGCAAGTACCTCAGAGGGAATTTCAATGCAAGTGAGTAAGGCAGCACGTACGTGTTGGAGAGCACCTTGGCAATAAGTAGGAAATACTCAGTAGCCCAGGCCAGCAAGTAGAAGTGAATGTACACAGCAAAACCACAAGCTGAGTCATTCCAACAATTGCAGCATTCTATCAAACTTGAAACATTCCCTCTGGAGCAGAAAGTTTCACATCTTCCTCTGTGACAAAATGTCCACTATAATGGACCCCCAGTGAGAGGCTTTGGTCTGTGACAGATTCAAAAGAACTATATGTACTTAGTCATGCAA
Organism: Egretta garzetta; assembly: GCF_000687185.1. Classification (NCBI taxonomy): domain Eukaryota; kingdom Metazoa; phylum Chordata; class Aves; order Pelecaniformes; family Ardeidae; genus Egretta; species Egretta garzetta. The sequence goes on along the minus strand of NW_009260435.1, from coordinate 1,805,682 downwards.
AGCCTCTTTAAATATTGTGACAGGTTTTTGACAACTCCTGAGAGCTGGAGACTAAAGGGAGATAGAACCAGTGAGATTAACCATTTCTACAGTCTGATTATTTCTACAGCAGTAACATACACTGCACAGTACTGCACCTTTTTTGTTATATGGCATCTCAATAAGGAGTTTGCAAAATTTTACCAGTGGCCTGTGCCATTCTGGCTAGCTTTGAGTTTATGCACTGTAAGCCGCTCCTGCTGTCCAGATCCTGTTGTGAACAGGCCTTGTGTCCAAAGACCATGGTGTAAACTGTCCTTGGACAACGATACCGAGTTTCTAGTGTCCCTGCCCACTAATTAAAGAAAACCATTCCAAGATCCAATAATGGTCATACTTACTTTGATATCAATGCTGTTAAAAGCTACTGGCCAACAGTATCGCTGCCTGTTCTGTGTTTTTCAGCACAACCCCTGTGCCTCACCTGTCTGTTTAATGATGCTGGCTGCTTTATTGAAGACATTCCACAGACAGTTCTTCAAAGCCTGAAAAGATACCTGTAGACTGGGATTGTCCCAGGAAGAAGAATTTTAGCGCTGTATGACAGCCTTGCATAGTATTGGAAAAAGGGACACATTTCTGGGAGGGCATGTGCTTAAGGAACAAGTTTAAGCAGTAAAGCTAAGCTAGATGTGCTGGGCCAAATCCCTTCTGAACAGGAAACCTAACACAGTCCTGAAGATGCCCACCCATGTTCAGAAACAGCAGTTTGGGTATTTGCTAGGTTTTTCAATGAGTCAAGTATGTTTAAGAGGAACAGTGGGAGGACTGCAACTGCTCCAATCTCTGAGAAATACAAATAGGCATAGGGGATGTTGTACCGGTGCACTTCATGCTAGTTCAGTTCTGTAGGCACAGAACACACCTGCAGCACAGTCCCGATTACATGTGCTTGAAGAAGTGCACCCAAAGGAACTGACAGATTTAAAAATGCATACGACACCAGGTTTTGTATACTTTTTCTCTAACACTTAATAAAACATTGTTGGCCTTAAGGTTGGTATAGAAGCATTGCCAAAATAAACGTGGTTTTAAAAAAAAAAATTCACCTCTTTTTTTTCCTTTAAACTCTCAGTATTAGATATCAGTCACATTTACCAAGCATGTCTGTTCCATCTCTACTCTGCACTATTCTTAGGCTGTGATCGTTACTGCAATATCTTACTGTCTCTTAGAAGCTGGAATAGACACGATAAATCTCAGAAATTCCTCATCTGGCATTTCAAGCAAGGCAGCTGCCTGAAAGCTTCACTAGCCACTAAACCCAAGAGCTGTAAGAAAGTGCTTTCCTCAGCCAAGTCTTTATAAAGCTTTTCTTACACTTCCTGCACTCATCCCTTACGACAGCACACTTTTATCTGCCCATTGTTACTTGCCAGATTCAGTCTTTGCCAGACGCAGTCTTTGAAGGGCTACAGCTTTCATCTGTGCCTTTTTTTGCTCTTTAGTTGGTTATTAATACTTACTTACAGTTAGCCTTTATATGGTTATTTCAAGGACACTCTACAGAGTAATCTAAGTCTACTAGTTACTAAACAGTTACGGCCACCTTATCGGGACACTGAAAACAGCCCCAGCCAGAGCGAGGTGCATTCTGCACCGATTCATTCCAAGTAGAATTTGGCAAGAGATGGCAGCAAGTCTCATTTTGGTTGTGTTTCTTTTAACTCCCTGGACTTTCAATTACTCCATCCCTTTTTCTTATTCAACACAACCGCTGAAATACTTCCCATCTTCCACTTTTACTCTTGTCCAAGCACATTCACCTTCTCCCCACTAAATATGTGAGCCAAATACCATGTCTTGTGTGAGGGGTATCTGACTGACAGCCGACAGCTCTCTGTTTGCTCATTCATTATCTATTCAATACTCTTAACACACTCACAGGACAAAAAAAAAAAAAAAAATCAAAGGTATCCTTGGTCTTCCCCTATACTTACAAGATATTTCTGTAAGTTTAAGACCTTTTAAGAGGCACGGCAAAAACTGATTTATAAGCTTATACATATTTAAACCTGTAACGTACTCTCTTATATATTCTGTATTAAAAAAAAAGAAAAAGGCTTTGTTATCTTAATACTGCAGCATCTTCCAGTGGCTTGTAATAGCTTTCTAATATATTTATCAGCCAATTCCTACTTGTTATCATCACTGAGTATCGGGGATTATGCACTGAACACACTTGATTCCACTTTCTAGCACAGGCCTTCTCTATGATGAGCATCAAACCTACTCCTTGATGGAGTGTTTCTGTTCACGTCTTGTGTGTCGTTGTGAAATCTTTACAGTGTAGTAGCTGGTCATGCTTAAGTACAGGCTACAGGAAAATCAGTCGACATTACTCTGAAGTTGTTATTTTGTCTCCATAAATATAACGTGTATGGTAGATCACATTACCCAACATAGGAAAAAGACTGCATGCCCTTTGATAAACTGAATTATCAAAACAAAAATACTAACAGGTCACTGGCGAGAAACTAGCTGGATTGTACAGCAACTCTTATAGGGACTAATAGTTGTATATTCACCTATTTCTTAACAGTGCATGTTCTCTGTTTTCTTAGGCAGAATTGTGAAAAAAAAACCAAAATGCATATCTTTCATCACCAGAAGCACTTAGTATTACGCCTTAATCTAGATTTTTAGAGCCACAGAAGAAACACTGTCCCGCACTATGAAATAATGCATTTAGTATTATTCTGATAAACGTAGAAAGCAGCACATTGAGAATTACCACGAGCAAAATAAAATTGGCAGTTTCCTTTCAGTGGGAGAGAACATGAAGCTGAGAAGGGAAATGAAGTTAATACTGATGGATGCTCCATCAATGGAGAAATGTTCTTTATGTGTGAGAAACTTACCAGTACTGTTCGCCCTTGGGAAATAAAGAAATGGCCAGATACAACAATGGTAAGGATGAGATGGCCTGATTCTTCATTAGATTCAAAAACCTTTAAAAACATATAAACAAAATAGAAGTTTAGCCCTGTAAGCACAGAATCTACATTTTCCATTTCTAGTGCAAAATAAGAGGTTTCAAAGGGTGGTGCTAAAAGTCAGGTCTATAGTAATGTAACTTGCTGTCCACTCCCACAAACAGAAAGCACACTTAAGAATTATTCATTATAACTCCATATAAGGATTTAGCTACTTTAAACAACCACCTGGACTCTTCCAACTTCAGGTAACTCGTGAAGGAAGGAATAAAAAAAAGTGGGCTGCTAACTATCATAGTATTGATGTGTTTCCACTAATAATGCATGAAGCAAAATCTCTGCCGATTCCTGCATTAGCTCTGGACTTGCAAAAAGATACCTGCAAAGGCCTCACTTAGCGCTTGCAACACAGCGGGCACTTAGATCCCACTGGAGCCAGTTTGAGCAAAACCAAGCAGCCAGCCCGCCCTGTGCCGCCCGTCACCTTCCAAGAGGAGGTGTTTTGCCCTTCAACATCGCTGTCCGTCGGGGGTAGGAAGCGGCCGTAGCGCTTCAAGGGCCACGTTGTGGCGCTGGTGAGAAGGGAGGTGTCGCCGGTTTTTTTTTCACCGCCTGGGAGGTGCCACCCCCGCTCGCCACCGCCATCCCTGCCCTGAGGGGACGGCGCTGCGCAACAGGGAGCGGCAAGTACCGCCCCAGCAGCTGGCAACCAGAGGTTGAGCGGGAAGCAGAAGCCAATAGGAAGGAAGACAGAGCGCGTGGGTAGAATTGTTCGCCAATCAGCGGGCGGCAGAGAAACGAGAGCCAATGAGGTAGCGCACTCGGGATCGCGCTGGTCTTTTTCTAGCGATCGCTCGCACGCGCGGCGACGCTGTCGCTCCCCTGTCCTCGGCGGTGCTCGGGGCTGCCTTGATGGCGTCTCGTCTTGCCCTGTCCCGTCTGCTTTCGAGGGTAGCACTTCTCCCAGGGGAGCGCGGCTACTGCCTCCCCCTTCTCCCCACAGCCTCCCGGTGTACCGCTGTGGCGGGG
>NW_009260435.1:1778358-1801639 GCF_000687185.1 Egretta garzetta | reverse complement strand
GCCGTTTTGTGGGGGCTGTGGGAGCGTGCTCGGGGCCGCACAGCGCCAAGGGGGTGATGGTGCAGCCGCCCACTGTCCAGTACTCGCTCAGTGAAACGCCTGTGGAAGCCGGCCATCATGTCAGCATGCATCCTCCTTCAGGTGAAATACGTCCAAGTCTGTAGAAAAGTTGTCTTAAATTCTGAATTGCCTTTTCAGTTTTTGTTGCAAGGTGCTGTGCTCACTTCACAGAACTTCCAACAGTGCTCTTGTGTACCTGAGTTGGCAGCTATGTTACATGTCAAAAAGCAACTCTTTTTGTGTTGCCTGTTGTTAGCCAACCCAGGTTTGTACAGCTGGATTAGTAAATGGAAATGGCACTTCTCTCTCTTCAGCATTCTGCTTCCTCTCCGCTATTCTGTTGCTCCTAGTATTATGTAATACTACACTTCCTCTTGAAAAAGGGTAATGGTGAAATGACTCATAATATGACTGCACTTAGGTATTCCATTTATAGTACATATCTTGGCCCATTAATAATAAAAACGTGTATTAGCCAGTCGAGGTCATGGAGGGGGCATGAAAGAACCAGGTACCATTCAGGAAGATGTGTGTGATTCTGCAGACCTGAACCGACTTAGGGGTGATCGTTGCCACTAGCTGCTGTTAAATCTGCATGCTTGAGGGTGCCATGCCAGTAGCTTTAATCCCAGTTCTGAGCACTGCGTAACTGCCAGCAGCATGTACTTGACCAAGATGAAGCTTGGCTAAATAGTCATGCTTCTTAAATTAAGCAGAACAAAGAAGTTTATGCCAATTTTTTTGCTCTTTGTTACCTTTACGGTTTGCTCTTAATGCTGGCTTGGCTGATATGAATAAGGTTAAAATGAAACGAGTAACTACTGTCTCATCTGAAATAAAACCTTCGGGTGCAAGGTTAACCTATTACTTAAACTGCAGTGGTTTAATCTGTTAGAAATTATTAGGTTGACATTTATGTCATGCGGCTGTTGTGGTTTTCACCTGATGTTCCACCCCGAGAACCAGATTAACATCTGAGGAACTATTTCCATAATAAACAATTTTACAGTGTTTTCAAAAGGAAGGTGTTTATCTGAACATTTTGCAGATAGGGAAGCACAGGCAGAAATGCTCAATGACTTGACAAGGTCATTGTGGGAGACTGAATAGCCAGCTAACTGTCTCAAAGCTTGCTCCTTTGTGTGGCGATCTGCGAAGATCAGCGTTGCCGCAGGCAAGGTGGTTTGCAGTCTTGCTGAAGCAGCGGACACCCAGGCGGGGCTGCCTGCCCACCAAGGCTTGCAGTTTGTTGCTACTTAAAGCATGCGAGCAGAACCCTGCCCCTACCCAGCAACAAGAAAGCGCGCGAACGGAGCCCGCCAAAAGTAAAGCGCGTGAAATGTGTGCGCATGTGCTGGACTGTGCTCTATAAAAAAGGCTGCAGGCTGAGACCGCGGGGGGGACCTCGTGGGAGACTGTCAAAGACTCCGGAGGAAGATTGCTGACCTTGTAGGAGACCACCGAAGACTCCGCGTGCGATCACTGAAGACCCCAGAAGCATGGTGGTGACTGCTCTCTTCTATCTGGACCTCTCGCTTGATTTCTTATCTTTCCTTCCTTCCTTCCCTATTGCTGCTTTCCCTCTTTCCCCCGAACCTCGTTTGTGTCTTAATCTCGCTCGAAGGGATCGAACCTGAAACAGAGGTTGGTCTAGCCACACCTAGCCTCCCAGGCTCGTCTGCGGTCGGCTCAAAAGCAAGGGGGCCTTCCTCTCATCCAAACAAAATTGGATCCTAACATTCATCCAGAAAAATCAGTAATGAAACAGGGAATACAGTGTGGGCCTCCTAGCTGCCAGTTGCCTTCTCTAATCACTGCTTCCCCAGGAGGATTTCTCAAACTGCGCTTGTCAGACATTCAGAATTGGCCTGTAGACTTGGGACTTTCTTGGAAACCACAGCAGCAGCAAAATATTATTGACAGAGAAAGATAGTATGAGTACATATATTGAATCTGTTTTCCCCTAATTCAGCTGAAGTTTTGTGGAAAATGGCTTGTTTGCAGTCTTTTCTAGCATCTCTTCCTTGAATGATTTCTGACAAATGTGCTAAAGGCTTCTGTAGGAGGAAAACAAAAGCTCGGTCTTTTACCAAAACATACATTTCAAAATGCGGTTTTGAAAGAGGCAGAAGTAAACCAAGGGCATCGGGTGCTTCCATCAGATCCTTTAAAAATAATGTATTATTGAAATGGCATATGAAGAGGAGGAATTACTAGGGGACATAATGCCAGTTGCCATGCATAAAAGGCTATACAAATTCTTTCCTCTGCAGCTTCGTTAGGGCACCTCAGTAGCGTATACAGTACCCACAGTTTATTTAGACCTGAAGCTCAGCCACTGCAGCTCAAACGTGATTGGTCAGTTTTTGTGCTGCTCTCACCTAAATGTACCAGTCATAGCCATGTGTAGTTTGTGTGCTGAGCCTTAAACGTGATTCTAGCACCCTTTAATTTTCTGATCATAGGTTGCTTACCTAGGGTCTGCTAGTTTGCTTTTAGTTTTTGGACATGAATGCGTTACATTTTTACATGTGTACAAAGTAAGGTTTGAACCAAGAGAAATGAGTATTGCATTAAGACTCAGGCGCAAGCTCTTGCTGATTCTGATTTCTTAGGGGAATTATGTGATTAGTTCTGTATTCAGTGAGTAGACATGAAGGGAGACAGTTATAATGGTTTTTTGTAAAAGGCTACAGAGGTTGCCTATTTTTTTAACATTACAGAATAGAATGTAGAAGGAGGAGACTGGTAGGTGAGCCTGACAGATTAAAATGTCTTTCGTCGGAGATGAGATAGCAAATCCCATGTACATGCTGAGGGTTTATCACTGTGGTGTGCTTCAGTTTTGCTTGAGACTTTGCAGACTGCAGTGGTAAAAGTTAATTCTCTCACTGCAGAAGTACATAGTCCTGTTAATAAGTTAGAGAAACTCTGTTAGAAGCAGAGATACCCATGCAGGAAGAGAGATCTGTTCTGTTCCTGCACAATATGGATTTGATAACGTGCTAATAATTGTTTTTTCTGTAGAGAAGATGAGAAGGGATTTGTTATTATTTGGGAATAAAGCAAAATAATGTAGTAATTTACTAGCCTGGATTATATAAACTATGACAGTTGGGTTTGGTACTAGGTATTTTGCTGACCCATCTACATTATTGCTTTTTAATAATAATGGTGGTGATAATAACAATAATAAAATCATATTACCATAACTTTATTGTCAAATGTGAGTGTAGATTTGCCACAAGGGCAATGAGTGGACTGGAATACTTATACAAATTGGACTAATAACGTATTAACAAAATAGAGGCTACCAGATGCATGAAATGAATAAAATAAGCAACAAAAGGGACATTTTAGAAGTCCTGGAGGCTTCCCTGTGGTACTGACACTTAACCATCTGCTTCTTCCCAGCTGTGTTAAAGGGAGAAATAGGATTACTCGCAGTGGCATAAATAACAGGCGAGTGAAAATGTTCCATTCAGAATACTTGATTTATTGCTTTTATTTTTATAATAAGCAGCATTACCTTATGCTTTAATTGCTTTGTTAGTGGTTGTGAGACTTCCTCAGTAACTGACAGATTCATTCCGTTAATCGTTTCACATAGTTGTACCTACTTTCATCTGAATGTGATCTGACAGACAACCTCACCAGATCTCTTAGTGCTAATGGAATTGTAGCATCCTGGTATTTGATTATTGCATAGCAGTTCTGTACCCATCATAAAAATATCTTCATCCAGTTCAGTCAACATGTGGCAGCGTTGTGAGAACTTAGAGTTTTCTTACAAAGAAATTCGAAGCCAAGGACCATGTGGTGGTCTGGGCTCTGGTCAGATGGCTTCTGCTGTCCTGAGGAGTGTCAGACGCTCACATACCTGTTAAGAGACCTCAGTCCCCAGCTGTTGAACAGCAGTCACTGAATTTTACTCATCAATTTTATTCTGTTTTACTTTTTTCCTTGCCAAAATCTACCCCTTGCAATGAGCTTTAAATTTTTAAGTGAAAACCAGAAATCAAATCAGTGCATTTCTGACTGAATGTACTTCAAGTATTTTTGTAAGATGGGAGTGAAGTCTGGCACCAGGCTCGAATTGTGATTTGCAGTGATACTTCATTGTCTCTCTTTTCTCCTTAATGGCCATATCAAGATTAAGATTGGATTGAGAATCCACTATTTCAGCACCACAAGAATTGAAGGGTCCTTCTGGCTCAGAATTTTCCAGAATTTTAAGCAGCCGATCCTTCTCATTTTCCAAAGGCAAAATGTTTTCTCCAATGAAGTCTTCAATTATTTTTTTCAGAAGTTAATAAGTTTTAGTGTGTCTCCAGAAATGGATTCCATAAGTTCATGTATTGTTTCTCTTTATCTGATGGTGACATTCCTAACTTGTCAAGTGTTGTATACCTAAATGACACCTTCATCTTACTCCCTAAAATATATTATTTGTGAGGGTGCTTGAGATTTACAGGGAAGCTGTGGAAGCTGATTTCACAGTCTATGTTGATGTGCACACTTAGTTATATGACAAAAAAGTAGCCATATAGTTCTGTGGTTTGCATATCTTAATTATTACTGCAGTGGGATTTGCTGGAGTGTTTCAAACTGAGTCAGGATCTTTAAATAGGTAGGGGGATATAAATGTCAAAAAGTCTATCTACACGAGGTTGGTGTGCAACAAGTGGAAGAGCCCTTTGCCAGTTCTGTTGTGAGCAGCCAGTGTCAACAGAAAGCAGAGCTTGTTCACAGTCAGCAGGGAGAAACAAAAGACAGTGAGACTGAATTTGCACGAAGACCCCTGATTTAATGATGTCTTTGGCCTCATTGCGTGTTTTGAGACTGTTCCATAAAGCCTAAGACTTTTTCTAGGGAAGGTCGCATTTATTCAAAGCATAATTTATTTGCATTCCCTTTATTTCCTTTTAAGTTTTCTAACTTTAGTGCTCATGTCACAGATGAAGGAGCTTCTGCCTCACAGATTTTCCATTTACATAAAAAAAACAAACCAACCCACAAACACCCTTCACTGTCAGTGCATCCATTTTGCTGAGTGCCTTTAGTTTTCCATGACCTTGAAAACATAAGGGCATTTATTAATTAATTCCAATTTACAGATGGGTGGAGGGGAGAATTGCAGATTGGAGACAAGCAATTTGTTGTATGCCCCTTATTTGATGAGGAGTGTAGAAGGAGAAATAGTCCTCGCCATTGCCAAGATTTCCCATCCCAATCAACTGTGTTTTTCATTTAACTGCTGGTTAAATAGTGACCCTAGCAGGAAGAGAAGGGTCTGGACTTGAAGCAATTATTGTAAACTGAATTCCCGACAGTCTTGGGTATGGACAGACGCTGTAATTATCTCTGCTTTTTCAACTCTTGCACTCTGGAGGTCTCCTAATGTAAGCCTGTATATAATGCTATAAACACAGCAATAATGGAAGGGCCTTCTGACTTGTACACAACTCTGTCAAAGTTTGTCTCTGCCCAAACATATACCAGACCATTAAGAGATTGTGTTAAAAAAAAAAAAAAAAAGATTTTTTTTTTTCCCCCTCAGGCTGCATTTAACTGGTTTTAGCAGTTCTTGCGGTGAGCTTGTAGAGGAAAATACCTTTTTGATTCTCTCTTTAAGTCTCAACCCCAAAGTTGATGTCAGTGATAATTACATGTGCATAGAGAGGGAAGAAAATAAGTCTTGAACTTTTGTGCATTCTCAAAGAAGGATATTCTCTCGCCCCCCCCCACCTTAATTCTGAATTCTCTATCTAGTCTACTGTATTACCACGTGTTCGACCTAGGACTTACTGGAGCAGGTGAACAGAGGACTCTAAATACATCTTGCTAGTGTAATGTATCTGTGCCTCTTTCTCTGTGCTGGAATAGAATACAATAGAATATTTCAGTTGGAACAACCCATATTAGAACCACTTAGAGTTTAGTGATGGATAGGCCTGAGACTCAAAGCATCTTGTTTCAATTATACAGCCATTTAAAGTAAGAGGAAAATCTTTTCTAGCTGTTAATGACATGAGATTTTGACATGCAACTGAACAGTGGCTATGCCTTCTGATAAAAAGAGTACTATGTGGTAGACTTAAGCCCACCTTGCCACATTCAACTGTCCCTCTGACATAAAACCTGGAATATGTGCCACACAAGAAGGAACCTCTAGTCCCCTGAATCCCACACTGGTTAGGAAGCAAGCAGCAGAATGCTAATAAATTTAATTTACTCGCTTAATCTCCCCTGTGTTTTGTATTAATATGAATAACATTATAGGAGCAGGGATGTGCTTATATAACAAAGTGTTCTCCTTCAGCTTAAGGTTAATGTAGTTGCTCATGTTTACCACACATAGAATGGAGGTCTTAATCTCCTGCAGCAGGGTACAAGTAACTTTAGGAGAGTTAGTTATATTCTATGCCAGGAGTCTCTGAGCCAAAGAATGGGCTATCAAGTATTTGTTGTTTCCCCAAATCATGTCATATTAGATACTGGAGACATTCCCATCTCACCAAAGATGACAGAATCAGTACATATAGAAGAAGAATATTGATCAGAAGCATGCGGTGTTACATGGAAAATCTCTTGTTTGCTCTGATAGCCTAAAACAAAAATTAAAGACCTGTTCTTTCTCCAGCCCTCAAAGACTTCTGCTTTGATAATGCACTGCATATGGTGCAGTGCAGAAATCATGCTATACTGTCATGCACACTATTGTTTTCTTGTTAATTAAAATATGTGAGATTCATCATCTTTTCCTGTCAGTGCTTTGGGTCAGGTTCCCTTTAGCCTTAGCATTGATGAAATCTCACTGGTGACAGTAGACTGAAACAGCGCTACAGTCTCTCAGCGTTTGACTGACTCAAAGACATGCAACATAAGGGAATATTCTATGAGATTATCTTTTCTGAATTAGTATCAGACATATGATATCTCCCTGTTCTTGAGTGCTGTCTTCCTGTGTATCATAAGAAATCAGTCTGTTAAGTTGTGGTAAGTGCAGATATCAATCCCTCATCCTCCCATATGTTACAGGTAGCCAAACGTAACCCTCCTCATTGTCCCTGATTTCACTGGGGACATTTGCCAGATAGGCAAGTATGATTAAGCTTTGGACATTTCTTCAAGATACAGTCTTGCAATAACCCATTTTGATCTCTGAGCCTGCTTTAGTACCTCTTGGACAAGAACTGGTTTTGTTTTCCCATGATTTTATAGAGCCAAGCATAGTTATCACCACTTCATAAATATGGAATGTCTTCTCTGTACTCTAAATTACATTTTTGTTAATTTTCCTACAGTAAGCTGCTAGTTAGTTCAGTCTAATTTAGCTGCTGCATGAAAACTGAGAGGTCATTCTTTGCAGAACCTGCATATGACTCTGATCGTCCAGCAAATTCACAGCAGAACAGTTTTGCCAGCTTCAGCTGATTTCTTCTTGATATTGTTTGACAGCAGGTAAGAATGAGAGCCTCTCTCAGTCTTATTTGTTGTTGTTACACAAGACCTGAATAGACAGGGACGCAAATAAACACACTTTTAGTTGTTATTCTCAGCAAAAAAATCAAGTGTGATAGATGGAATGCCATTTGTGATAGAAGATACTTTGTTTTCCTATCTTAGCATTCTAGAGATAGGGTGTTTGCTAACATTTAACAACAGCCTGATGTCAGTGGAAAACTCAGATGTCACTTGTCATAAGCTCTCACATTAATCAAGAAAAATGTAATTTTTAAGAGCCATTTCTGCTACCTGAACAGAAGTGGGGCTTAGGGTCACAAATGGAAGGTTGGAGATAGTTCTCAAGCTGCTTTTTCTTCTCCCATGCTGCAAAGCAATGTTTGTCAAAAACAGCCCCTTTCCAAGAAATGCTTTCATGGCTCCATTACATTCATTAGAAAGGAAGATGTAAAAATGTCTTAATTACAACAGTGCTAATGTCAAATAATAGGTTTGTGTGTGTGCTTTAAGAGGCTGATAGAGAATATTTTAACTTGAAGGGTAAAGGACTGGAAGGGAATGGTTTTATATGGTGCTAACATTTCCAGTGCCTCAGAGCCTGTTCCATACTCCGTGCAGTGTGACTCCCTTTGATTGAAAGCCACTGCTGCAGACAATTTACAAATCACCTAAACTTTCTACCACTCTGGCATTTCTGCCCCCAAAAAGATGATTTTGGTGTGATTTCCCCATATCCTTCACACTGCATTTCTTCGTGCGCCCTGGCTGGTCAAGCAAACCTGTCAGAAGTCAGGTATCATAAGGGCTACTGCATTAAATTACCTTCAAAACAGAATGAAGCTTGCTGGCACGATGGTGAACTTTGCCTATTTGTCTTGGTGGTAACAGCTTGAAAGTTGGTTTTAGGCTTTGTACTTCAGGCCACAAAGGTCCAGCTGTATGTACTAAGGAGAGTTTAATGCCACATAGAAGGTACTGGGCAAGATGACTCCGCTTATAGCATCGTGAGCGCTGTCCTTTCCACTTGTAGTTACCTTGCTAGTGGAGTGAGAGCCATCATACCAAAGAGGCTCAGTACTTAAAATAGTAACATAAAAGCAAGTTGAGAGTATTTGGCAATTTTAAAGATTTTATTGGGCAGTGTGCAGCAGAGAATACTTAACTTTGCTTTTTGGTGTAAGTGCAGACTAATATACTTGCAAGTAAAGCTAAGCACATTCCATGTTTAGAATAAATTAATCTTTAAATCTGCCTGGGCTTTCCATTTACATTCAAAGCAGCATAGCGAGGTGATGCAATCTGTAGCTTACTTCTCCAGCAGATGTAAGTTTTGTAAGACTGTTGTTTCTTAAGGTGTTGAAAAGCAAAGAACGGTAGGCCACATTAATCTGAGAGTTTCTTGTAAAACAGAAAAATACATTATTTCCTATATTTAAAGGTTTTAGTCTTTCTAAGAAAAATGTATAATAATACAGAACACATACCTGACTGTGCACAGACATTATTCATTCCACCAGTGTGCATATGTTCATCTTCTGTCTCTTACCTGCTTTAATAATAAGCCTTCGAGAAGCAAGAACACGTCCTGAAACAACTTCTGTCGGTTACTTAATTGCTAAGTGACCTTTTCTAGATTTGCCGAATCACTTAAGCCCAGGCACCACTCATCAGTATTTAATATATACCATGAAGTGCCACTCAGTTTTCAGATACTTAGCTCTGAACTTAGCTCATGTCATACAACTTTTTTCACAGCCTTGGTATTTCCATGGAGAAGGACTTCCAAATTATTCCCTGTTGACAGAATGCAAACAGACAAAACTGGGTAGATCGTCAGCTACATGAAATATGCCAGGAGACAACCATTAGAATCACACTTGTGATACGCTTTAAACTCAGACTTTTGTCTTGCCTTAAAATGGTTGTAAATTTGTGAGAACAACCTTCAGAATCTGAGGGCCAACTAGTGGTGCCAGGCATGGGGAGCCACTGCTTGCAGTGTTCAGCATGGACAATAGGATGGGGAAGAGTATACAACAGATGGCCGTTTTCTATAGATCTGAAGAGGTTCTTTTGCAGTTCTAACTGGTTTCACTGCTTATCGCACCATAGGCACTAGTGAATCTGATAGTTGCACATCAGGCGCCAGCAGTGTTTTAGGTAGCCATGCCCCATTGCCTGGACCTGTGGGCCAAATTAAAAATTGGGTAAGAAGTGCATCCAACAGGCAGCTGTGACCTGATTCAGAATGCAGGGTGTTTTTGCCTGTGATATGGAATACAAACGTAACTCCGTATTCCCATAATGGGAAATACAAGAATAATGGCCACTGACATTCCGAACGCTAACTGATCAGCCTCATATGCAAGCTCGTAGACTTAAAACTGTTGAGATTTTTCTCCCACTAAAGCACATATAAACCAATCTGTTCATGACAAAGTATCTTTGATCAGTTTTTAAAAGTCCTATCATCTGCTCATAAATATGTAAATAACTAATATTTTCTCCCTAAAAATCTTAAAAAATTAAAATCAGAGAGTTAAGTGTACAATTGTGATGAACTATGCTACACTATTGATGAACTCTACTATTATGCTTAGGAACTATACTATTATGATAGCTGTACAATTATGATGAGCTATTTGTAATGCCTGAGCAGAATAATGTGTTTGCTTATTCCATGAGCACTATGGGATACTTTAATTATGAAGTAGCAATGAGATGAAAAAACTCATCCTTGCCAGAAGTTCATATGGAGTTAGCACCAGCAAGCAGTTACCCCCTTACTCCATTAAGGCCATCTTGCTTGCATTTTATAGACACTGATGGACAATTTTTAGCCCCAGCATTAGTTCATGAGCCAGTTCATCGCCTCTTTTGTTCTAGGACAACAGCAGGCTTAGACACTCATAGTATACGCGTAATGTTTTCCAAGCTCTGGTTTGCAAGCATAAATGCTAGAAATTTTTTTTGCAAGAAAGGTGGGAGTATCTGTTAGTGATGTGACATTAAGAACTGAGGACCTCAGCATGTGTTACAGCTTCTAAAGGTTAATCTCGGTCATGTGCCAGAGGGATCATGATACTTATTATTATTGAAGTGTGATTGCAAGGGTATAGAAGAACAGGCAGGAAATAAATGTCCAAAAAGGAGTTAAAGTCAAATACATAGAAGGTAAAATAATTCTCTATCTAGGCGCTTCAAAATGCTCTCTGAAACAGTGTGAAGATCCAGAAGACACTGGCAAATCATAAAGAGAACAAGTCAGGGAGTTCAGGTTCCAGCTGATGACTTTTCTTATACGAAAGTTTACAAATTCCATTACACTCATATTAACTTCAGAATTGTTCTTGTTAACTTTCTCCATTGAAGTACATAGCTAGAAACTTGATAAAATAGAAAAAGTAATTATAAATTTGGCTCAGAGACAGACAGGAGCTATGTCTGGTTGGGTCTGTGGCTGTTCAATATTCATTTTTCTTCTTTTTGCATAGTGAAAGGACACAATTTATTTTTACAATTGTATTGAGATATTTTGTGGACGCTATCAGATGAACCATTTAGTTGGAATCTTCTTGCAATACTAAGAAGCTGTTCTTGGTCAGTCCTTGTGTTCATACACCAAAGAATTCAGACCTCAGGAAAAAAGGAGGGAAAAGAACAAACATCATGTGGTCACATTGCATAGCATACAGCTGTATGACAGTCAGATATAGTGAGGAAAGCAGTAGAAGCATCTATATAACACATACAGTGTTGTGCACTGCACTAATGAACACTACAGTGTGGTTCTGGGTACAGTTTCTTGAGAATCAGAGACCCCATTGGGAACACATAGCCTGACTTGTGTACCATAAGCTGTAGAATTTAACCCAGTGCTTCTTAACTGCAGCTTGTAGATGAACCAGAGCATTTCTCTCAGAAACAGCGATTCCATCTTGTTTTAAAGCCACTAGATGATGTTGTACCATTTCAGTTTAATCAACTCAATTAGGAAGAGAAATCTTTTTTAAAAAATCACCTTGTAAAAACAGTAGTACCGGTTCTTCTTCACCACTCTGTGAGGAGTAGGCAGGGCATTAGCTGGTGATCATAACTTTTTGTGTACAAACTGAAGCATTCAGCAGAAAAAGGTTGGTCCTGAGTAGGCCTGTTACTGTCACTGGCTATTCGCTTTCTGTCAAGCTGAACATTTCGGGCTGTCCCTCTCTGTACTGCTTCAGTACTGTGACTGCTTTTCCAGATACAAGTTAAGAAAAATCTTATTCTTAATATTCAGGAAATGGCATGTACTTCCTTTGATATTGCACCCCGTATTTCCTTCTTTGGGCTTAATATTCTCAGACCTATCCCAGCAGTTAGAGTTGTTTCATTCCTTATCAGAGGTTGAACGTGGAAGCAGTTGAAGATGATGTTGAAGTTCTTGAATAAAGTCAAGTGTGCTTCTTGCTGTCAGTCTAGGGAGGCCCTGGCTTATGACATACAGAGTGGTTTCCCTCTCAGTCATTACTGTGGCCAGTGAAAAATATTCTTTCTGGGTCTCATGCAGGTGGCAGGTGCTGGGGTTAAAAGAGGGAAGGTATGAGTCTAACAGGAAATTCAAAGAAGAAACTGCAGTGTCTCAAAGTCCCTTTGAGTTTTGGGTAGGAATGATTCTTCCTGCTGGCTGCTTTCTTCCCTTGGGTGGTTTGCTGCTGTGCTGGCTGATGGAGAAAGGTGGTGGAATCTTCCTCCATGTTGTGAAGGGTGTCTAGGTGTGTGTATGTATATGATGGCAGACATTGCTATTGCCTAACCAAATCCATACTTACCTGCCATATCTAAAAAAACCAAACCTGACGGTAGAGAATATAACAGGTCTAACAGCAGAGTAAACTGATGGGCCATATTTATCCTGCAGAACAGGTACAAGTGAAGGTACAGCAACATAAATCTCTCTCAGTCGCACATGTGCTCAGCCCAGCTCTGGAGGGAATTACTACACTGGTATGAACAAAAGACTCCAGTTGTCTGGGACTGCAGTGTGGTTCTGAATTCATCTCCCTGTTAGCCTGGCAGCCACGGACCCCATTACAACTAGCTCCAGGAGAACAGGTGGGAGGAGAAGGGGTTCATTCCTCCATGAGGCCTTGGCATGAGATGCCACAGGAGCACGGCCACTGTGCAGTCATTCAAACACAGCAACCAATGCCATGTCCTTACTGGATCTGGAATTCTGAACAGGTTTAAGGACTGTCTTGAAGAGCTGCCAGCTACACTCCTCTGAATTCCTGCATTTTGTCTAGTACCTGTTTGCTTGTCTGCCCATTACCTATATCCAGTTGCAAGCATATGATGCTGAAGCTTCAGTGTTTGCTTGCAGCCAATCACCTGAGATGCAGTTAGGTACTTGCTTAGTCCCCCTCTGGTCTAAGCTCAGCGCTGACTCCTGCTGTAATTTAATGGGATATTTTTATGCTAAAAGCATAGTCTGAAAAGGCTAACTTGTTCTACCATGTAGACCCGTCTGCTGAGCCACCTGGAAGGCCTCTATTTTTAGGCTCTTTCCTCAGAGCAGTTGTAATTTGAATTGACATATTGTTAGTGAAATGCATGGCACACTGGGCAGTAATACCTCTGGAACTGTGCAAGTCATTTCAAGTCATTTATTGTTAACAGCACTAGAAACAAGGGCCCTAGTGAGAGCCAGTTTGCTTGTTCCAAGCAGGAAGACAAGCACGGAAGTTTAGCTAGTACAGGACTTGCTTTCAACAGCCAGAGCCGAGCAGTCGTAACAAGTTAGTTATTCAAAGAGAGCAAAAGGATGAAGGACACATATTTTATCTGCCTGGGAACAATTCAGACTGTCAGTTACCAGTTGATATGGGAGGCAGACACAAGTGACTGTAGCCGGAAGTACACTGTTTAAGTTAGGTACCTAAAGCCTCATCAGTACACAGCACCTATGCAGTTTTGGCTAACATTGTTACATTGTTAGTTTTTAAAGAATTTAACAGAAGCAGTACCAAGAGCCATTATGAATGTATTTCATTATGAAATGATATCTTCAGCATGTTCACAAAGTTTATGTGAACTGGATTGGGAATTAATGTATCTTAAACTGCACGACATCTTGTACATGCATTTGCTAGCTGCACATACTTGACTGGTCAGGTCATATGGATGACTTACTGCAGTTGTTATTTTATACATGGTGATAGGCTTCTGCCTGTATGTACACGTTAGTTCAGAAAAGAGTGGGTGTTGGCCTACAGCATTTCTCCCACAAAGATAATACGCATTCTACAACTGTCCTAGATTCATCAAAGAGAAAAGCAGAGGGACTATTTCATCCTTCTGTTCCTCACTGAAGGTGAGAAGTCAATTCCGGCCAAGACAAACCTTCCAGTCCTGATACAAAGTTATTAAATGACTGAAAATTCACCCCTCCTTTGGTGGTTTGTTGTGATAGGTAGTCAGCTTGCCTTTAAAATGTACTCTCTACTTGTCTCCCACTTTGAGACGTTTGTTATCTTCATATGATGCTGTGCTTGCTTACAAAGTTCTTTAGTTGTTAGTGTGAAGGCTTTTTATAAATAAGCGTATCACCTCTTGATCCCCTTTTAAGACAGATGAAACATACTGACCTCCTCTCTTTAAGTTGTTTTTTCCCAGATCTTCACACTTCTTCCTCACCACACAGCTGCCTATATCCATGGTCACAAAAGCCCTGAGAGCTCATGCAGGCAGTCCTTTTCAGGGCCATTACTTTGTCAGGGTACAGTCCCCTAATCTGTAGATACTTCCATTTTTTTTTTCTACATGTATGGCCTTGCATATTGCTGTATTAAACACTTTGTTAAATCATCTCAGTTTACCAAAGTGCTCTCTTGCGTTCTGCTGACAGATAAATCATTATTTATGACTTTGCCAACCTTTGCTTCGTTCACAAAAGGAATCGGCAAAGACTTTGCATGTATGTGGACCCTCAGGAAGTTAGTTTGAATGTGTTTCTGTGTGTACTTGTGTGTGTGTGCAGATGCACGTTTCTGTTTGCTTTGTTATTACTGTTAACTATTGCATCCAGAGCTATTATTTCTGGTCCCTCTTTCCTCGATCAACTTTGACAACTCTACCAAGGCAGATTTGCTTGGAAATCTGATTTCCTGTTTGTTCCTGTTGTGTTTTAAGAATAGGGAAGTCTAATTCTAGATCTGCAAGAAGTCATGTGGTGAAGATTTGCCAAATGGAAAACCTGTGCATTCTCAGGAAACACTTAGAATTTCTGGGTTTGTGCGTCACTTGTGCAATGATGCAGTTTAGGTGCTAGTTTTTGTTAAATTGTGAACAAGGGAGTACTTTGATTCCACTCAGTCAATTTGCAGAAGTCTTTCCTTGCTCTGAAATACTGTCAAAATCTCAGTAATCCATATCCTGCCTCTAAAAACATGCATTCATTGATTTTAAAATTATTTCCACTTAGTTTTGTGTTCAGAAGGCTGGCAGACCAGTGTATTATCCAGCAATTTGAACTGACTGTAGTAGTTTTCTTCTGTAATATATATCTGCAGCAGTACCAGGGTGAGTAAGTCAAGAGAATCCTGGTCTGTTTGGACTCTGACTTTTTGTTGAACTAATGTATCTGCCCCAGATGTGCAATCATATCTAGAAAATAGGTAGCGTGAGGCACTTAATTTCTGCTGAAGTACAGAACTGTTCTTATGATGTGGAAGGAAATTACAGGGTAATAATTTCTCTGGCATTATTGATATGAGGGCAAGAAAGAAGATGATAAAATCTGCTTGTTGATACTGGTTGCTAGGCAATAGTCTTTGTTTTTCCTGTTCAAATCCCTGTGGCCAGATGTTCTTCATGTGGCTGTGAAAATGAATGAATGAGGATCCTAGAACACAGAGATGTACAAAACTGGGTGTCATTTTCTGGTTTATCCCCAAGCATTCTTTGCACTGAAAAGATTGTGTATATTCCTCAGTCTGTGCCATACCTCTGTCCTCTACTTAGAAAATGGGAATGAGGCTACTCTGCTTTATGGTTGTGAAGACAGAGAAGTAACGCTAAAATGAATTACAGTTGTGACGCATTCCTACAACAAGGGGATGGAGGGCAGTGTGACTTGATAGGTTAAAGCTGCCTCCTAAGTAATGCTAAACTATTTTATTTGATATCTATTAATCCCTAGTAATTACAAAAGGATCCAGCTCTAACAGCATTGCTATTGTGATGGTAGGAAAAGTCAGGAATCTACCGAGTATATATTGTTTCACTCCCACTAGAATGTCTGTTTCCAGATAATTTAGCAAATGGTTCCAGTAAGTCGGATGCTGCTACTATACCTCAACTCACCAAACACTGTAGCTGCTCAGAAATCCAGGGTAATTGTGGTATACACTTTGACCCCACTTGTCAAAACAATCAGTAACTCAGGGAGAGGATTATCTACCAAGGCTGCAGCATATTCCTGTGAGATATGGAAACTTCTCCGCTGTGTAGCAGAGGACATGATTAATTCTGACTGTGTTGACACAAGAAGGTTATTGAATAGGTTTTCCCTGTGAATGGGCAAATCCATTCCCAGCAGAAAACCGTTACAGAGATGTCAAACATACTCCCATTGTATTCTGAAAACCCACACCAACGTTGCACAAAAACAGCTCAGGGTGTGCACAATTAAAAGTTAGAGCGAACCATCTACAAACTTGTGCATTTTGTAGTATTTTGTAGCTACAAAACAATATGGAGAAGACTCATTTTATTTAAGAAAAAGGTTAGCTCTGCAGCCTCCCTGTGTCTCCTCAGTCTCTGTGGTTTCAATAGCAACCATCCATTAGTCTCTAAAACTCTGGGACTTTGGTTCATGCTCCTATGTGTCCAGAGACTTTGGTTCCCACTCAAGGCAGTGTATAATTCCACATTTTAAGTGGCTTAACAGGTCATGGATTTGGTCCAGCCTTCTCCAGATGCAACTTCAGTACCATCTGGAATGAGGTCAGCCCATAAGGGAAGAATGAGCGGCAGTAGTTAAAGCTGAATGACAGCCATGATGCTGTCAGGTAGAGAGATGTCTTCCCCAGTGCTTGTAGCCTCTGCTGTTTGCAGACAAATGCCTACACTTGACAGCTTAGTGAATCAGGAAACTGGTGGAGCCTTTCTTGGCAGCAAGGGGAGGATTTATTTCCCCTGGTGTAAAATTTTTGCATGTCAGATGTTCACATCAAGGCCAGTCACAACATAGCTCACTATAGCCACTGGAGAGAAGGAGACACTACCAGTGTCCAGCCCGTTACAGATACAGATATACACATTTAGAGTGAGGAATTGTACCTCCACTGATTACAAAGAGAGATGACTAAATTACTTAGACCTACATTGCAGACATCCATGTTTGGTCAAACAAATCGTACATCTGAGTGATGCATTCATCACTTATCCTCTAGAAAGAAACTAAGGACCTTGACAACTCTGATCACTATTTGCTTCAAATGCAAGGTTCGCATCATCTTGACATTTGACAACAAATCTGTGCACATGTAGGTCAGTAACAGTTGGCCTGCATATATTTTTCCCCCTACTGAGAGGATGTAAGAACAAGTGACAGATATTACTCACAGTGCTCTAAGCACTGTTGAACGATACTTTGGTGCAAGGTAATGGATGTAGTATAGATGTGTAGAATTCCCATTGAATTCACTGAGATTTAAGTGTGGATTAAAACACTGCTGGAGTGCTGCACTGACTAAGGTGAGCTTCCCTGAGACAGGAGTCACCTTTCTGTTGCCCCATTAAGCTCACTAAAGTCAGTGGAAAGCCTTGCAGCTATTAAAAGTCACAGCAAGGTAACTGTTACCTCTCTATGAAGTTCTAAAATCCTCCTTTAGCAACCATTGAAAAGCCCTGCGCATGACTCATAAAGACTTCTCTTTTTTTATGACTGTTTTCTGGCAGGTACATTTTGGTGGATGGAGAGATGTGTCCTTCTGGAGGGTATAGATAGCTAAGAATATAATTTGAGATTTGATTTCATATCATTCTTCAGTAGCAACTGCTATATTAAACCCCGTAAATACATAAATCAACTAAGTGATGTTATTATTTGTTGTTGTTAGTGTGAAATATGAGAATTGTCCTTTTACTTGGATGGATCCTACTGATCAAGTAAGATTTTTTCCACGTAAAATATAAATTCCACATCAATTTCAGTCTTTGTTGCAAGGAATAAATAAATGAGCAAACATATGTATTGGTCACAAAGCACTGCACAGTTGTAAGGCAGCAGGAACACAAACCGGTGTAACTGAGGCTGTAAACAGACCTTTAAAAGCAGTGGGTTTGGTCCTTAAGTGTTTAAAAAGTTAATAAAATTAAATGTTACTTTCAGCATTGTATTTATTTTAGAATTTCATGGGATTCCAGGTAGTTGCCTGATCTGTTTAGTTCTGCTTTTGTATAGTGCTTGGTTATATCAATCCTTCTGCTCCTGAGGGCTGGAGGTGGAAACCTTACAGCTTAATTAATCACTGGTTTTGCTGGTTTTATTGTCATTGTGGGATTTGGAATCGGTTAGGGTTGTTTTCCCCCTCTTAGCAATGTTTGGACTGATTTGTGTTTTGCCCTCTGTGTGTGTAAGAAAATGCCCCAGGCCTAAGGAACCTGTATGTTCTCAGAGGCACAGTGACGGATGTAATGGCTTTGGAATGTGTAGCTCTAAGCATTGGCTTCAATGATACTTAAGCACATTTGTAATGCCAAGCATAAATGTTAGTCTGATACTTTTTCATCAACTTGGTTATCAAAATAAGCATTTCCCGCTGGTACAACTTCTTTGAAATGCAAGAATTTAACCTTCAAATATTAGCTGCTTGATGTCTGCAAAGCAAGTTCTCACTTAAGCAGTTAACATGTCTTCAAGAGAAAGGTGTTGGTGACTGAATGGCTTCTTATTTGCAGTAAATCTTTTCCAAAGCATGGTCAACTTTTGGTCTGAATATATGGGCTTCAACTCTGCTCTCAGTCTCACTGAGTAAATACACAGGAATTCATCCCAATGTCATTGGTGAAGTTACTCTAGAGTTTCTTGTATTAAATCAGATTTTTAAAAATTTATTGCTCTACCTTCTGTGGTGGCATATGGAATTCAAATTGCCTTTGCCATCTGGAGAGGATAGTTGTATCATTTTTCCCATGTAAGTGAACAGCCTACTGGTAGAAATCTGATATATTTTAAGTTTGCCTCTCTGACTGGGCTTGTTAAAATACAGTTTCTTCAACAATATAGTTAGATGTTGAGGTTTTTTCTTTTGAGTCTCAAAATATTTGGTACTTCTCAAATGCAGCTGCTTCCAAATTAAGAGGACAAGGCAAACATCACAGATTCATGTTGTTACTTATTTTGGGGTGGTGGAGGAAGGTAACACTTGTAGATGTAGAAAAACATCAAGTGAATTTTTGGGCAGTCATTATTTTTAAATAGATCGCCTGGTTTTGAAGGCCTAGCTGAAACACTTGAAGTGGTGCCTGGTTTAAAACACTTGAAGTGGTAATGCTAAAGTAGAACTTGAAGTGGTAATGCACATATTGTAGAAATTCTTTCTGAAAAGATACTGAAGCTGTAGCTTCGGTATTGCGCAAAAGTCCATCTGAACCTGAGTGAGGCTGTGAGGACATCCTTGTACACAGGTAGTAGGTGGTAGAGAAGTGTGATGGAAGGAGAAGAGAGAGTAAGATGATCAGGTGAAAGACACTCCTTAATAACATTAACTTGCTTTCTTTTGGAATGATAAGGTAGGACAGTTAAAGATTTTGAGGTGCCATTGACACTCAAGGAACAAAACTATTCATTTTGTACTAACTTCCAGCATACTTCTAGTCCATGTTACTCAGCATCACTTGTCTTATGCCACATTATATCCACATGGGTTGGGGGAAGGAGCAGGTAGATTTCTGCTGTGTTGTGAAATTCCTGGTTTCACTTTAGAAGGTTTCTTTCTGCAGCTTCAAGGAGTAATTTTTATGATAGCTATAGAATCTGTAGAAAGACTAAATCCTTATCACAGGCTCCAAAAATAAGCAAATTCCTGGTATTCTAGATCTAAGGAGTGGGTACACACAGGCTGTATGCAGCTTTGTTGCACATGCCTGTCTATCTGAATAGCAATGGATGTGATGTATGAATATCTAAGTGAAGGCTTTTTTAAAAGTGCACTATTTAGGTTGGGCATGTATTGGATAAGAAACCCTACCACTGATGTGTATTTCTTTATTCATTGCCTACATAAATGCATATATGTTTATATAAATGTACACATATACATGCATATCTATATAGACTCTGGAAATGTAACCTCAGTTTTGAGCTTGTGTCTTGGTTGCCAATCTGCCTACATGATTAGAAGAGTTTATTATTAGATATGATCATGGCTGAGACACCAGATTACTGCCAGAGATGGATCATTCTATATTCTGAATGCTGCAATTTGTCTAGCTCAGTATTGCTTCTTGGATTATGGCTCCCTTGCAGTGCTCATTGTTAGTGTGAGTTAGGGGACTTGCTTTACTGTATCCCAAGTCAGTAGGTGCCTGAACTGCAAGGGAAGGTTTCATGTCTGTCGTGGTTTAACCCGCCTGGCAACTAAGCACCATGCAGCCGCTCGCTCACTCCCCCCCCTCCCTCAGTGGGATGGGGGAGAGAATCGGAGAAAAGAAAAAAAAAGGAAGACCCGTGGGTTGAGGTAGAGACAGTTTAATAAGAGAGAAGAATAACAATAGTGATAATAATAATAATGGTAAGAGAATATACAGAATATATATAAAACAAGTGATGCACAATACAATTGCTCACCACCCGCTGAATGATGCCCAGCCTGTCCCGAGCAGCGATCACTCTCCCCGAGCTGCGATCACACCGCCCGAGCTGTGATCACTCTGCCCGTGACCGACCAACTAACCCCCCCCCCGAGCATGACATTATATGGCATGGAATAGCTCCTTGGTCAGTTTGGGTTAGCTGTCCTAGCTGTACTCCCTCCCAGCTTGTTATGCACCTGGCCAAGTAGGAGAAGCTCAAAAAGTCCTTCAGTAGTCTGAGCACTACTTGGCAGCAACTAAAAACATCAGTGTGTTATCAGCATTCTTGTAGTACTAAATCCATAACACAGCACTATGCTAGCTACTGTGAAGAAAATTAACTCTTATCCCAGCTGAAACCAGGACAATGTCACTCATACCTTTGCTGTTTAGTGAACATCACACTTTGGACCCCTTTGAGAATGCTGCTTCCATAGCCCCATGTTGATTTTGACCCGAGATAAAATACTGGACCATCACTCTTAAGTTCAGCTTGAGCTCAAAGACCAAGCTAGAAAAATAAATACTTGCTAGCAGAGCACAAAAGGAAATGTATATTGTACTCAGACCAGTGGGGTGTACAAAATGTTGTCAAAGCTGGACAGTATTATTGTACACATTTCAAGGCCAATATAGAACTCAAACTCAGAAGAACCCCAAAAGCTTCACTTCAGTGGAGAGAAAAAGGTCAATATATATGGTGTAGAAAATGAGTTTTTATCCCAGTTTGATTATCAACAGGGTGCCTCTTTGTCCAAGACATCATCATTAGTTATACCTTTTTCCCCCAGAGCTGTTTACTATAAAAATCTGCTTTCAGAGCTATATGTAGTAGCAACAACAAGAAGAAAGGCAAAGAAAGCAACATTTTACCCTTCAGGTACAGAGAAAAGGATTTATTAGTGGTAGGGGATGCTATTTTAGAAGCATTACCACTGTCCCACTTATTCACTGGTCTGATCCATCTATCTACCTTTCAAAAACCTGTAACAATGGTAAGAAAAAAAGCCTTTAGAAATATATAAGTGTCTTGCCTCTGTTTAATTGGTGTGTTGCGTGACTGAGCTCAAAAAACTTTCCTTGTCAGTCTCTGGCCCAGTTCCTGCACTGCTGTGAGAGGCTGTCCTCACCATGTTCCTGCTGTGTGTAACACAATGTGCAAACACAGCTGCAGAAGACTTTGGGTCCCTCTGCTGTATATTGCTGTCACTGACAATGGGAAGGAAGATGAACTCTGTTGAAAAGCATAGATGCACATGGTGCCCTTTTTAGCTGCAGGGCAAAGCATCATTTATTTCTAACTGCAGTGAAGAATTTAAGCACTGTAAGGGCCAAAATCCCCAATCTGTGTAAGTCCTGCTCGACACAAACCTGCTAAGGCTTCTGGCTAATTTTAAGGCTCCATGTTTTAGCGGCAGGGTGTGAGGGAGCTTGAAAAGTGTGAAATTTGAGCTAGTTTACATTGTCCATCAAATAGTTCTAGAAGCTGGAAGGCACTGGAGTTCAGTGCACAAATCCTGAATTCCTTTTATCTTGGTAAACTTAAGAGCAGGGGAAGCAAATGGCTTGTGAGTACGGGTAACAAATAATCCGTAGAGAGTTAGATCTGCTCTGGCTTTAAGGCAGTTCTGTTTCTGGAAATCTTGCCCAATGTGATAGTTACACTTGAAATTTGCTTTGCTTAGTAACTGTCTAGTGCTTAGACTGGAAACTAAGATAGTGTAACCTTGGGGAAGTCATGACATTGCATATGACCCTATTTGCAAGTTTGGGATGTTAATCCTCTTCTTGAAGAAGGGCAAGAAAAGGTATATTAAGTTTCCTAGGAGGAAGACTGCTGGGAAAGTAAGCATCATTGCAATTCACATGCTTTCACATGACTACAGTTTGCTGCGAGCTCTGCAGCATTAGCAATATTTTCTTCATTCTGTTGTACTGAGATTTCATAATTCTATTATTTTCAAATCAATATAACATGAAAGCAAATCAGCCTATGGAATGGAAGCATACTTCAGGCATACACTAATGTCTTTAGACCAGACATACATCCAGTTGGAAGTAGTTTGTGCCTACGTGGTGAAAAGCTTAATATGGGAAATTGAGGCACACCCATCCCTTAAATTACTCACCTGCCCAAAAGTTTGTTCCATTTTTCAAACTAAAACATTTCCATTGAATATGTATGATTTTCCTAATGGTAAGTATTTAGCAGCCCTGAAGAACTCCAGGCATTTACACATCTATCAAATGATTCAAGTAGAAAAACTTGTTGTCCTGGTTTCGGCTGGGATAGAGTTAATTTTCTTCACAGTAGCTCACATAGTGCTGTGTTTTGGATTTAGTACCAGAATAATGTTGATAACACACTGATGTTGTTAGTTGTTGCCAAGTAGTGCTCAGACTACTCAAGGACTTTTTGAGCTTCTCCTGCTTGCCCAGGTGCATAACAAGCTGGGAGTACAGCACAGCTAGCACAGTTAACCCAAACTGACCAAAGGGCTATTCCATACCATATAACGTCATGCTCGGGGGGGTTAGTTAGTTCGTTCGGTCGGTTCGTTCCGTTCGGTCGGTCGCGGGCAGAGTGGTCGCAGCTCGAGCTGTGTGATCGCGGCTCGGGGGGAGTGATCGCGGCTCGGGACGGGCTGGGCACCGGTCAGTGGGTGGTGAGCAATTGCATTGTGCATCACTTGTTTTATATATATTCTGTATATTCTCTTACTATTATTATTATTATTATTATTATTACTACTATTGTTATTCTTCTCTCTTATTAAACTGTCTCTATCTCAACCCACGGGTCTTACTTTTTTTTTCTTTTCTCCTATTCTCTCCCCCATCCCACAGAGGGAGGGGGGGGAGTGAGCGAGCGGCTGCGTGGTGCTTAGTTGCCAGCCGGGTTAAACCACGACAG
>NW_009260435.1:1768832-1777769 GCF_000687185.1 Egretta garzetta | reverse complement strand
TATATATATATCAAAAAAATGGGAAGGTGGTGGTGATTAATTGGAATGTATTGTAAGGGTAGGACCTAAGCATGACGTAAATGGTATAGAATAAGGGGTGGATACTGTCCTGGTTTCGGCTGGGATAGAGTTAATTTTCTTCACAGTAGCTAGCATAGTGCTGTGTTTTGGATTTAGTACCAGAATAATGTTGATAACACACTGATGTTGTTAGTTGTTGCCAAGTAGTGCTCAGACTACTCAAGGACTTTTTGAGCTTCTCCTGCTTGCCCAGGTGCATAACAAGCTGGGAGTACAGCACAGCTAGCACAGTTAACCCAAACTGACCAAAGGGCTATTCCATACCATATAACGTCATGCTCGGGGGGGTTAGTTAGTTCGTTCGGTCGGTTCGTTCCGTTCGGTCGGTCGCGGGCAGAGTGGTCGCAGCTCGAGCTGTGTGATCGCGGCTCGGGGGGAGTGATCGCGGCTCGGGACGGGCTGGGCACCGGTCAGTGGGTGGTGAGCAATTGCATTGTGCATCACTTGTTTTATATATATTCTGTATATTCTCTTACTATTATTATTATTATTATTATTATTACTACTATTGTTATTCTTCTCTCTTATTAAACTGTCTCTATCTCAACCCACGGGTCTTACTTTTTTTTTCTTTTCTCCTATTCTCTCCCCCATCCCACAGAGGGAGGGGGGGGAGTGAGCGAGCGGCTGCGTGGTGCTTAGTTGCCAGCCGGGTTAAACCACGACACTTGTCCTATCCTTCCATGTGCCGCTCTAAAAAGGGAGAAAGTTTGCTTTCCATGGCTCATCCAGTTCTTAATAGGCGAGCCAGTTTTTGTCTGGGAACAGAACTGAAATAATTTAATGCTCTCTATCCAGTAATCAAGAGAAGACATTGATTCTGGCTCTCTACTAATGCGAGCAATGTAAGCTAGATTTGTTCTTGAGGCTCTGGTTACCAGTGCCATTCTCTAGTAGCTCTGTCTTCTTTCTAACCCTATCTCAAATTCATAAGACTCTCATCATATCCACCATCCTAGTTAGTCTTGAGACTATAATTTCATTTTGCTACTGACATTGAATTACATGATGAATGTACGCAAAAGGAAAGAACTATGAATGAGAAAGTAACTGTGCAAGAATTGCTTTTTTAATTCCACCCACAAGCATCCCTGTCCCTCATCCACATTTACCTTGCCCTCACAAAGAGGTTGTAGGTGAAATTACTCAGTTTCAGGGAGCAGCAAGAGCAGGGCTGTTCCACAAGAAAAGGCAATCCAGCAGCTGAGGGAGACCATGGCAAGGCAGGGCACAGGCACCCTCACCAACAGGGCACAGTCCCACAGTACTTCAGCTGGGCAAGCAGGACAGGGCTGGTGAGGTACCAGGTTCCTTTAACAGTCCAGCCATCCTCAGGCAAAGAACAAGTGAGGTCCAAGGTCAGTCCAGGAAAGCCAAATAACAACTCAGGAACAAGCATGGAAACAGATACACCTACACCATAGCTCAGGCCAGGACTGGGTGCCCAGGCCTGAGCTTGGATGAAGCTCCTGGAGCAAAGAGCAGAGGCTGTTTGGGTAGGGCTGGCGGGGCAATTAAGGCCTACTGGTGCCCTGAGGACCCTGACGCTACAAGTTGAATAGTGGTCTGTCTTTAAAAGATGAGTGCTCGTTTTCCTGTCTCCTCACACAGTGCTGGCTGGCATTGTGAATGCAGAGTTGCTGCTCCCTTCATCCAAATGAAATGAATCTGCTAAAGTCAGTCACAGCCTGACCATTGCGAGCAATTTATGGTAAAGCAATTCTGTTGTTCTCCAAAGTGCCATCACAAGCCAATTTGAAATCCAGGTTTATCTTCCCATTTCTTTAACTGCTGTTTCCTGCAAATTCACAGGATAGAATAAATGAAGAGCACATAGTAATAAATTACCCTTGTTGAGGCTGCTTGGTGTCCAAAAGACTGCAGATGGAAAGAGACGTCACATCATTGTTATGGTGACAGTGAAGTCGGTGAAGGATGTTCCTTCCCCCATCCTCAACTCTCGTCATGAATATTCAGCTATCATATCTCTTTAGTCCATGATGTATGCCAGCTGCCACTCATTAAGCAGCAGTAGAGAATTTGCATCCATCCCTACCACATATGATTTACTAACCAAGGACTGGGAACCTTTCTAAAGGAAACAACTTGTTTCTACCCTCCTTTATACCTACAGCAGCTTGAGGCAGGGCTATCTTTTCTTCCTTAAGTCCAAACTATTTATTTTTGAGGCAATCAAATAGGTGACTTATTCCTAAGCTCTCTAGTGTCTTCATATCTTACAGCCTCTTCCATGGGCTGCTGCTGAGCTGTCCTTTTGAACATTGCATCTTGGCTTCTGCTCCACAGGATACTTTGCTCAAATTCAAGACTAAAATATTTGGCTATTCCCCAAAAGAGAAAGTCCATATTTCAGTCCGATGCTACAGCTGAGTGATGAGTCCTTCCAGTCCCATACAGCAGAAGTGCTACAGAAGTTGCTCATTAAGGGAGAAGCTATGTTTTCTCCTTTGGTGTCATTGTTATGAGGTGCTATTTAGTCATGGGCCTGGTGCCTTGGGCCTGCCTGAGGCATTGCATCTAAAAAAGCTGTTTTAAAACATTCTTTGCATCAGATTCCTGAGAGTTAAAGATGATCTGGCAACATTTAGTACCATAACTGGTTGTCTTTGTGTTCCCTATTTTAGCACATTCTCAGTACAGGAGCTTTGTGATAATCTCTCCCTAATCCTACAGAAACCTGATTTTTAGTAGGCTGCCAGGGGGTGTGATCTGTAGAGGTCAGATTTGGTATGTAGATGCACTCAAGAGCATGGTCTTCCTTACACCTGATGGGGTCTTCCTAAGAATGATCACGCTGATTCTAAGCCTCTTCTTTTTGACTCTTACTTCTGGCTACTAAGAAGAGTCTTTGAAAGCAAGGGATTCTTCCACAGATAAACCATGATTGACTCACAAGCCTATTGATCTCCTTTTTGCTTTTTGATGAGAAATGAACCCAACTTACACCTTCAGTTTACTGACCAAAGAGAAGGCAGCTACCTGAGTTACAGCTCATCTCCTCCAAAAGAAGCCTGACATTCCTGTGTAGGTCAATACATTGAGTCTCATACCAGTTTGAACTAGGCTACAACTGGTGGCCCAAGAGCAGAGAGGTGCTGCATCTTTTTGTTCTACCAAGACATCTAATTTCATTGAAGAGGACTGGTGTTCTGGGTGATAAAGGAACCCATTTTCCATTGTCCCAGGAGCAGACATTGATTTCTGTAGAAATCCAGCAATCTCTGACCCAGAGAACAAATCTGTTCACTATTTATGACACACACTGAAAGGTTTTCTAAAAAACTAGAGAGTCAGGGATTTGATCTTGAATGATTCATGAAAATCAGAAAATAGTCGATCCCCAAGAAGGTCTGATGGGTATTTCACAATTGCTGCAGCATCGTCACAGACTTTATTCCTGTTGTTCAGTTAACATCTCTGAACTCCTTATTAGTCTGTGATTTCTTTCTGTCTTGCCCATAACCGTCCTGACTGAATCCAGGGACAGGCAATCCTGTCATTGTCTCTATTAAGCTCACACCATTCGTTTCTGAGTTACCACAACAACAAGGATTATGTGACAAGCAAATGAAGAACCAGTCAGATAATGGAGTTTTTAAAATGGGGATTACTGGTGCTGAAGAAGTAATGGCCTCTTTGATGCTGTTACTATCTATAGCATAAATCCTTCTCAGTCTTTGGACTATTGACCTGACACACTGAAAAGGCTCCTTTGCAGCCCTTATTGTCCACAGAAAGGGAAAAGCTTTGAAAACAGACATCTTCGAGGCACAGGAAAAACACAAGGCCAGAGATAAGCTTGGTAATTTGAAGGCATTTTAATTTCTTTCAAGCACAATCCCAACGTTTTAGCAGAAACTGATACCCCGATTTTATCTGTGTCACTTTTTCTCTACGGTGTGCACTTAATACTTTGTCATTTCTAAAGATATCCTGAGTTGATCTCCTCAGGGCCAGAGTAGCAGCCTTGCAGATCAGTGTCTGCTGAAAATGACTATCTAATGAGATTTCAGAAAAAACAGTTGTCCCTGACACTTCAGCCTTTCTACCTCTTGGAGTGTCTACAGGCCTCTCATACCTTTAGAATAAACACATAGCTGGATTTTGGGATAACTAGGTTTATTGTTCTTGGTTTGGGAGATAGCAGTTAATGGCAGTGGAATAATTTGTAGAAAGCTGAGAATTTTTAGCCTTTGTCCATAACATAATGGTAACTCCCTGAAGAGCTGTTAACATAAAGAGAGTCTTCTCTGAATTCTGCAGACATGAATTGTTTGTGCTTTCATCCAGAGATCTCTTGAGGTTTTTTTACAGTTTATCAGGTTCATAATATTGCGAGGAAGTAGCGGAATGCAATTCTCCCTATTTTACAGATATAAGGTGAAATTCTTTCCTGAATTAGGACAACATTATGCTTTACAGCACAGTTGCGAAGACTGCCTGCAGGAACTTAACAGGTGTAGCTGTGCTTCACACATGTATGCACAGACACACATGCTCCCTTGCTAGGTTCTCTGATTAGTCTCTGGTTTTGTGAGAGCTCTGAGGGATATCTGGCAATTAGCAAGTGTTGGAGCAGTTTCAGTTTGCTCTAACTTATGTGGGTAAAAGAAAACTGAGGGGTGAAGTTGAAGGCTGCACTTGTATAAAATCTGCCTACCTCTGTTCTGACTCTGCTCCTCAGCTGCAGTCAAGGACAGGCGTGTGGAAACTAAGAATAGTGGGACTCATTCAAGTGCCTTTTCATACAGATACCTTATCATCGCTGTCACTGTGAGTCTCTCTTACTTAACAGATGCTGTCACTGAGTGCATGAGCAAACCTCCTGCTGGTGCTAACACATTTGTTATGTTACGCTGCCCACATTCGCAGAGGCCACTGCTTCCTTTTTCTTGATAGCCCATTGTTGCCTGTTTGCAACTAAGGACTCAAAACAGTTGTCCAGGAACTTGAAGTAGGTGGAGTGTACTTCTACGGTGACTTGGGAGCGTTTTCCAGGGCAACTGTGCTTTCCCTTTCTGTGCTCCAGTTCTGCATATCAGAGCTGTTTAGGCATTTGTGCTAAAGACCTTAATTTCCACAAGTTTTGAACATTTCTCTCTTATCAGTTGCACTGTTCACATAGCAGCAATATCTCACTGTCAGGAAGCTCTCTCAGGCTTTAGCCTGTGATGCCTTCGCTCCATTCCCTTTCCCTTGCTTCTCACTGTAGCACTTCCTAACAACTAAATTTCCCTCCCACCTTGTATTCCAAGCCTTCAGCTGTTGGTAGGTGGCTATCATGGGCCCCCAGTCATTGCGAGCCAAGCTATACCTATTTAATTTTGTTAATTTAATCTTTCTTCAGAAGGCAATCCCTTCATCTCCCTAATCACTTTGCTCTTTTCTGAACTCCCTGCAAAATCTGTCAATGACTTTATGATAATAAGGACCCCATCACAGTAACACCATGTTATAGATGCAGTTTCACCACAGTGGGAAAGAAGACATTTTACTGTTTCCTTGTTTCGTAATACAGTGTTGGTGCAGATTCTCCCTCAAAACTGCTGATATATTTTAGTAGAAACTTACTTCCAATTTCCTGTTTATCCTAAGGCTTCAGGTCTTGCCTGTGGTTGCATATAGTACGTAAGACCTGGGGAAGCTATTGGCCTTAGGTTATTAGTAAGAATAATCCAACTTCTTTTGATTGTTTTCTGTGTGTGGGAAGGATGGTGGTCTTATTTATCAGGGTGTCCCTCAAGGTATACCAGTTTAAATAGAACTAAATTCAGGCAATGAGTCATGGCCAGAGCTGAGAACAGGAGACAGGAACTCTGGTTGCTCATTTTCTGCATCAGCCTTTGACCTCACACCTCAGATACACAGGCACCTTCCTGACTGAGGAATGGGCCATGTCTGAAACTGCTTGCTTTTAAGTGCCCCTGGCAAGCTAAACAGAATCAGTTACACATTTATGTTTATCTAGTGTGCAAGCACACCAGAGCTGGTTGTCTGCAAGCCCCTGGAGAGAAAGCAGTTTATTGGCAAAAGCAGCTAGACACATTCTAGACTGCACTGTGTGAACTGATCTGTTTAGATTGGAGCTGGATTAGGTGTTAGCTGTTACACAGATAGTGACAAGGTGAAACTGCAAATGGAAAATTAGTTGGAGGTATCAAAGTGTTGTAACAGAGAAACAGCGTTGGTATATTGAACTGGGTTGGTACTCAGGAGACCTTGGCCTTACACCTGCATTCACCACTGAATGACTACGTGATCGTGATTAAATCACCTTCCCACCCTCATCCTCTCTGCCTGTCAGGGTATGTTTTATGCAGTGCCTAACACAGCAGGGCCTGGTTTTGGCTAGGATTCTCCTATAAATCACCATAATAAAGCCCATCACAATAGAACAAACTACAGAAATAGAGCAGAGTGATAACCCCCTCACTAAGTTATTTGAAATGCAACAGGGATAAATCCCACAGAATCTGCTGAGGACAAGACTGGCAGCAAAGGGAATTTAGGTAATGTAAACCATGTCTGAGCTAAGACACACTGGGACAAGAATACATGGCCATAAGCTGGCCACAAGTAAAATTTAAGCTGAAAAGTAGGAAAGGAACTTTCTAAGCATCAAGCCAGGGATGTTCTGGAAGAGTTTCCCACTAAGGAAGCTGGAGACAAAAGACCTAACTTTTTGTACTGTCTACTGTTTATTAGTAACAGGATATAGGTCTTGCTTAATACTTTATTAAAACATGGGCAAGTCATGAAGTTTAGGGACAGATTCCTACTCCACATCTTCCTTTCTCAAAGCTATGTCGTATCTTCATTCCTTCCCTGTACTTTTCTGGCTTTAAGTTCAGGATGATTTTAATTCGATTAACTTGAACAAGAATCTAAAACAAATTTGTGAAATAAACTAAGCTCAGATCAGAGAGTTTGACCTGTCCATTCTAAGCCTGAGAAACTGTGGCTTCACAGTCAGGACTTTTGTCTGGAGCACATTGCCATGATGGAGATAATTTGTCCCTTGATTGCATCAGTCCACTTAAGGAAGTTTGCAACTTAAGTGTGCAAGCAAATGCACATTCTTCCACTAACAGTAGGAATTGAGCCTCTGCTCCCCTGCCTGTCACATTTGATTTATGCAGCACGCTCCCTAGGACTTGCCTGTTTCTTAAATAGGTCGGTCAATATGTAAAGTGGAACCTTAGCTAGTTATCGCAGGTGAGAAAATCAGTGTCTTGGGTTTCAGCACAATCTGCTGATACAACCTGGTGGGAAAATTACTTCAGTGTAAAAAGCTACTTTTGTGAAGGAACAAAGCAAAGAGGAATTTGAACCTACTTTAGAGTAGCTGAGAAACTCCGCTTGGCATCTGCCTGCCTTTGTCCCAGCTAACAATGCATTTGTTCTAAAGTATATAGCAGAAGAACAAGCCCAATAACTTCTTGGGCTGTAAAATTGCAGGAATTGTACCTGAGTGGATCAGTGTCACTCCTGGGCCACTAGCACGTCTCTGACGGGGCTGTTGGATGCAAAGTCCAGTCAGAGCCAATCATAACCTCAAGGCCCAGGCAATGGTTTTTTTTGTAAGAGCTGGGTTTACAGCATCTTTTTTGAGGTTTTGCAGGGTAATGCTGACTGGTATGCAGGACAATCTTACATAGAGCCTGCACTTGAAGAATTAATGCAGTATGTGGAGTGGAAAATACAGTCAGTTTGAGGTCTTCCTTCAGTCTGTGATTCACTGCTTCGTCCTTTCTCACATGATGGCTTGTCCTGGAAGGCGAATCACAGTTGCTCTGTCCTTTTTTACAAGGAGTTACATACATTGCTGAAATTAGAGTCCTGAGACTCCTGTAAAGGTACTATCTGATACTGCCCAGTCAGAGCCCAGTACAGAATGTTCTTCAGGGCTTCCAGCACTTCTTTCTGAAAACATCTCTGCACCTTTCCTGGCAAGGAATCCCTTCCTGAAGTCTCCACCCTACCTTGCTATTTTGTGTGTCAGAGTGAACCTGATCAAAAGGTTACTGCTACTGAAAGAGGGAAGCTTTATTTCCCCAGCTACCTCCTATGCTCTCCTGCTATTACTGCCTCTGGCTCTCATCAGGTGCTTTAATAAACTGATGCAGTCTACTAATCTGTCAGATAACTAAAGAAGCAAAACAAAAAAATAACACTTTCTCAATTAGTGAATAGAAGTGTTTGTTTGTGAAGGTCCCATGAGTGCAAGGAAAGAGGGAGGGAGAGCAGAGCTGGAGGATGAACAAAGCCTTTCCTCTTTCAGCACCTGCCGGCTGATATATGTGTGTGAAACCACAGCTGTAGTTTCATCCTATTATTTTCTTAAACATTAGGAAAAACTGAAAAACCAGAACCAAATTTCATGGTTCAGAGAAACCTCTCTCCTAATTATGCAAAAATATCTCGATGGTAATGGTCACAGACCACAAAGCACATGAATGTAGTTTCCCTTGTAATTCCAGTTCTAGGTATATTTTGGAAGAGTTCAACCCTTAATAGTATTCTTCTCCTTGGATGGAATCGAGGCTATACTCATATGTTAAAAAAAAAAGAACTAGCTTGTCTCAGTGAACCACAGGGTGGTGACTGTATGTCTGTATTGCTGTTAGAACTTCAACACATTATTCTGGATGCAGACTGCTCTCTTTTGCTTCATACTTAACCTGGTTTCATCCGTCTGGAGATGGCAACTGTGAGGGTTTGGTCAATGGATTGAAAGGTTGTCCAGCTTCACTGCGAGTGTCAGCCTCAGAAACCCGGTTGTATAATGAGTTCCTCGGTGACTCACAGCAGCTATCCCCGCCGGCGCTGGGGGAG
>NW_009260435.1:1760152-1767458 GCF_000687185.1 Egretta garzetta | reverse complement strand
CCTCCCCCTGCCGCAGCTGTGAGAGTCGTCTGGGAGAACCATTCTCCTGCTCTCTAGTGGCAGAAGCAGAAAAAAGCCAAAAATTTTCTGTTTCTTCAGACAAACTCATGGATGTATGCCTCATGGATGTATGCCTTGTTCTTACAGCGCAGACCTGAAAATGGCTGCCAAATTCCACGTTGGTAACTTGAAAAATGGTAGTATCTAAACTACCCAAAAAAGAACAAGAAAGAGTTTAATCCAGTATATGTGTATATGCATAGTGTTACCTGAAAGTGTCAGAGCAACCATTATGCTGAACTCTGGTAGCTTTTGAAGTGAGAACTTTTTGCTCTCCTAGGAGCCCTTTCACAGAATCACAGAATCACAGAATCGTAAGGGTTGGAAGGGACCTCAGGAGATCATCTAGTCCAACCCCCCTGCTAAAGCAGGCTCACCTAGAGCATGCTACACAGGACTTCATCCAGGCAGGCTTTGAATATCTCCAGAGAAGGAGACTCCACAACCTCCCTGGGCAGCCTGTTCCAGTGCTCTGCCACCCTCAGAGTGAAGAAGTTCTTCCTCATATTCAACTGAAACCTCTCGTGTTTCAGTTTGCATCCATTGCCCCTAGTCCTGTCGCTGGACACCACTGCAAACAGACTGCTTCCGTCCTCTTTCAGGAATGATTTTGCAGAATGAAAATTTCTCCCTGCCATCAGCAGTAGATGGCCCAGGACACACAGTTGCTGGATGTGGTTACAGCCAGTGGACAGCAGCAGTAAACAGACTCACTCAGTCTGCTGCCACTTTGTGCTGGGATAGGCAGAGCAACAGTCTGTTTTATGCCAGAGTTAAACAGCCCTGTGATGTGGTTTATTGTTAGGGAATAAAAGTGGCATGTAAGGCTGTCCTCCATGCTGAAAGAAACTGGCAGCCTGCTGCAGAAGACATTCAGCAGCATTGCCTGCCAGGGGCATCTTGAAGGCTGCTCCTGGCAATTCATGGCAAGTCAGGGAGATGTAGCTTCCTCCTTGGGAGAGCAGGGATCCCCGTATGCAGTCACAGCTAACTGATTCTTGCAAGGGTCTCTAAGCAGGTGCATACTGTCTTTTCAGAGACTGGAAAACTGAGAGGTCAGCCAGTAAAACTGGAGGTAAAACTAGATGGAAAGTCCTTACCCACTTCCCTGCCTCTTAGCGGTGGCTAACTCACTGTTTAATTGTGGCTCACAAGTGTCCACCAAGGACACCAGCAGTATTACACATCGTCTGTGACCCCACATGCTGGCATAGTCACCATGATCTGTGTGGAATTATCTGTTTAACTACCACTCCACTTGTGACTGGTGTCATGTAGTAAAAGCAGTAATAGCAGGGAGGCTACGGGCTCATTGGCTGCCTGTCAGCTAAGGATGCAATCCTTAAACACATACCTCCAAACACATGCCTATAAATATAGTTGAGTCTGTATTAAATTAAAAGGTGAATCTGGATTTTAAATATGCGGACATTTCAGAACCGTGACATATACTGCAGTCTCTCTACAGTCCTGTATAATAAAATAAACAGAAAGTTCCCTTTAAGTCTTCTTTTAACATGGGCAACTCAGAACAGACGAGTCAGTGCTGGAAAACTGCAGATTATTCCTTTCTCCTTCCCCATCCAGTGGCAAATAAGGAATATAAGCTTTTTCCTACAGTCTCCTGCTGACACGCGAGTAGTACGTGGCTTGATACCTGGATAGGCAATCCTCAGTTTAACTGCCTCAGTTGCTAAAGTGTCTATTTTAATCAGTGTTGCACAGCACCCTCTTCTGCTGAGAGGTGATGAGAAGTGGAAATCGCTGGTCTGTCTCTCCTTTCTCTGATAGGCATTTATATACTGAAGAACAAGGTAAGTATAAAAACTCAATTACAGCAAATAGGGGAGAATCCATAAAGGAATGAGAAGCTGGCAGCCACACAGATGGGGGTTTATCTCACAGCAGAATCCTGACACACAACATTACAAGAACATAGAGTGCTCAGATGAGTTATGAAGATTGATATTTATGATGATGACTTGCAATTGTGCTATTTAAAAAACCCACCTATTTGGTAATGAAAACCTGCTAGCAATATCTGATCAAAGAAGTAAAATTGCAGGAAGAGTAAAATAAGATCAGTAAATCAAATGCTCTAAATCATCAGCAAGGCACACTACAATTAGGGTTGAATTCAAGAAGGCAGAATTCTTGGAATTGCAAGCATAAATCCGCATCATGCCTGTGCTGCCATTTCTTCTGGGAAACACATGCTCACTTCTAGCAGTTCCAGACTGACCTCTGTCAAGGGCAAAAAGATACAACCGTCTCGTAACATAACGATTCCCACTGACTGCGGCATGTTTCAGTTCAACAGAGACTACACGGGTTTTGAGGATCCCCATTTTATTACCTGCAGCAGGCTCTCAGATTTTGTGCTTCCACATCAGCTTTCACATTGACTTGCACAGAATATAGTCCGTGATGTCCATCTGCAGAAGTGGCCCAAGGCGAATACAGCTGGAGAGGAGCAGAGAGACCAGGTGGCTGTTGGTGGAGGCTCAGAGACCTTAGCTGACTTTGCCTGGGAGATTCTTCATTGTTATTGATCTGAAGTGAAAAACAACCTTGGAGCAGCAGCGCCTTCTACCTTTTCTGACTACAAGCCTTGCCTCTCTCTTTTTTTTTAGTGCCACTTGCTCTAATTTGTCTTACAAAACCTGCCAGTTCCTAATCATATATTTGCCAGTGTACGATATCCGCAGCACAGGAACCAAAGGTGATTAGGCCCTCTGAATAATGCAGTAGAATCTCTTGTATATGGCATTATTATCTCTTTTCTTAAATATTGAAAGAAAAAAAGGGAGACTATCTAGTCATAAAGTTCCAGCCTGGGATTTCTTTTTTGGTCAGGGATGTCTACTTGGAACATCTGTATCAGATGGAGATTGAAGCTGGATGTTCCAGTTTCTATGGTCGTGGCAGCTGGTAGACCAGGTTTCGTGAAAACAAACTTGTTTTGGAATGCATTTAGGAAAATGCTTAACAAAAGCTGCTTTGAATTCAGTGACAACAGCTGGATTTTGGTTTTAAGAGGCAGTGTTGAACAAGCACAAGTGGAGAGAAATAGCTTGTTCCAATGGACTGATTACGGGATGAGGAATTAGGAAATCCTATATTTTAGTTCCTGGCCTGCCACTGCTTTGCTGAGACGCCTTGGTGAAATCATTTAGATTCTCTGTAGTAAGCACCTTACTTATTTCATCTCATGTAGCATTAAAACTCGCTTCAGTGAACAGTCACAAAGGCTAGCAGTTTGATACGGTACAAATGGGCCTTGCTTAGAAAATTAAGCAGTGCATATGGTTTCCCTCTTTTAATTTGTAGTGAGAAGAAATACTGGCAATTGGCATTGTCCCAGCAGTGCACATGGGAGTGACAGTATGCATGAATTTCCTGTTCTCACTGGAGGAAGACACAGATCTAAGAGTGCTTCAGTCTAATTGTCCCGTATTTCAGGAAATGCTCTCCCTTTGGTCCCTTTATAAAGAGGAACTAGAACAAAAGAGTGGATTTATAAAGAAAGAACCCCTCAAACTAGTTTGGATTTTGGGGCATCTTTAGCTTTTTAGCTTTCTTCCTTTATAATACACTGCAGAATGGTGACTAACAATCAGGAACTCACAGCAAGACTGTTACAGGTTTTTAATTCTGGGTCCAGCACTGACTTCATTGTGGTAATCTGGGCCAGGTAACAATTTTTCATTCTTTTCCCTATGCAGAAACTAGACAGAAGGTGCTGAGGGAAATTTGTGCACCTACTGTAAGTAGCATCTTTGGTGCATAGTAGAGTGAACTTATTTCAGTAGCTCCATGATTTTCATTCTGTGTATACTGAAAAACTGCTAGAGGGAACTTAGTAAATGAATGGTTAGTTATTATTCAGTTTTCAGAATGGCTCCATCCAGTTCTTTAAAATGCCAGTTTATTAGTCATTTTACTTAGCTACAAGGCATTAATAAAACATGAAAGGCTAAAGCTGACTTCATTGCACTTGGAAATCCTTGCAGTATAGTTACATAGACTGGGAAATCTCATTATTTTGC
The DNA here is from genome assembly GCF_000687185.1 of Egretta garzetta. Lineage (NCBI taxonomy): Eukaryota > Metazoa > Chordata > Aves > Pelecaniformes > Ardeidae > Egretta > Egretta garzetta. The sequence goes on along the minus strand of NW_009260435.1, from coordinate 1,763,349 downwards.
ATTCATTTTCAACAGGAAAATGAACATAATGTGCCAGCAAAGTTTACCATTTGTGAGTTTTAATTTGGATTCACGATTAGGCCACACTGCCACGTTCCCAGCAAGATATCTGCAAGAAGCAAGGAGACAGCCCCTGAGAATCCACTGCGAGTCTTTGACTTTCTTTGAAGCAGGTCCATATTGAAACTGGTATTGTGATGGTCCAGCGTGCATGAACCCTCAGGGGACAGTAACCCAAAGGCCATATGACACTGTCATTTCTGTGTAGGCTTACTAGGAGTTCCATCAAGAGTATGAGAGAAGCCAAGGAATAGGAAGGAAAGGTATTATATCTGGTTCAGGCACATGTGACTAGCAATTCCCCTCCAGGCTGATTTTAATCAGAATGCCAGAGCTGGCACTGAGAAGTATCAGAATTGTAAGCAAAACACAGAGCTGAATAAGGAGGATGGTACGATTTCAATGAGAAGAGTGTGCAGAGATCTTGGCTGACTTGCAAAGCTATGTAGTGGGATAAGACTCGATATTAAGCAAGCATTCTGCTCTATGCCAGCTCAAATAAGCAATACACAATTCAGTATTCTCGTCCCTTGAGTACAGTAACTGCATGATATGCACCTTCTGTGTAGACTGGGATTTGCACGACTGAATGTTCATACCCCTATTTGGGCTGCAATTCTGCTCTGGAGAGAGATTTTCCACTCCAGGTAATGGAGAAGAGTGTGTATGAGGGCTGGTTGATATTTACAGAAGATGTTGGCAGGGGCAGAATGGGGATATTGCAAGTCAGGTGAAGCCAGTATTGCAAGTGAAGTGTGCTGTCAGGTGGGAGTTGTGGCAATAGTATTGGCAGCTCTTAAAAAGGAAGAAAGATTAATCCATTTTTGTTTTATAATACTGGTTTTATAAAGGACACATGCAGCACTTCGCTGCGATTCTATTACAAGTGCAGCACAACAAAATCTGTGAATGGCTAGCTATTTTTCCCAGCTTAGAAGGAAATCTTTAACAGATCATTATAACCAAAACCAGAATCCAGAACTTCAGAGGACCAGAAACCTCCTACAGGACATGAACTTGGATAAATATGATCTAGTTCAGTGTACTTGGGTAGTGTCAACATGGCTTCTGTAAAGGGGAATCCTAATAGTTTACAAACCTATTGGACATCTTTGAAGAGTTGTTAATAAGTGGAGTAAGGGTGATCTGACATACTGCCCATTTGAATTTTCAAAAGGCTTTGGCAAATCCAGTTTTTGAGGAAACAAAGCAGCCAAAGAGGGCAAGGGAGAGTCCTAGCATGGGTAAGTAGTTGGGTAAACAAAAGAAACATGGTAAAAGTAAATGATCAAGCTTCACAATAGTGCCAACCGAGTTCTTTAGGGATTTGTGCTGGGATGTAGGCAGTTCAGCATAATCATAAGTGACCCAGAAAAGGCTGTAAGCAGTCTAGCCATTATTACTGGTCATTTCCTTTTCCAGTTTTCCAGATTTTAATGTAGAAAGGAACATTATTAACATTTACTCTAGCCTCCTGTGTGACATGATCTAGGACTAATCCAAATTAATTGCAGATTCAAGTCTAGTATCTAGGATTGAGCTAAAGCAGATCTTTTATTAAAAATATCTGATCTTGTTTTTAAAATTTCCTGTGACAGAGAATCTATAAAAAACTTCATCATGTTAATCTAGAGGTTAGTTGCCCTCAACGTTAAAAATTATTAACTTAATTCTGGCCTGAAGGTGTGTAGCTTCCAGGCAGCATCTCAGAAGTCTGCTGGTGTGAGGATTCCTCTATGTTCAGGTCTCCACCTCTCCATGTGGGTACTTACAGATTATTATCAAATAATTACTTCCTTTTGCTTGACTAAAAAAGATTAAGCTCCTGGGATCTTTTCTATTAACGTACGTCTTCCAGTTCTTTTCCACTGAGCAGGATCTTCAGCTTAGATTTGGTGCTAACATCTTCTAGCACAAGCAGCAAAGGCAGTCCTGAGTACAGTGTAACCACCTTTTGGGAGTCTTCTGCACTGAGGAGACCTTCCAAGAAAAGTGGAAGGGCAGAATCATCGAAGCAGTTCGGATATCACTTTCCTGTAGAGCAGGGACTAAGTGCATGGTGGAGTGCTACATGTTCTAGCTAGCTTAGGCTAGTAACTCCGCCTCTTGTGAAAAGCCAAAGTAAGCTAGCAAAGTCTTTACGCTACTAAAAGTCACAGGAAGATATTTTAACAAATTCCGTGTCAGCCCTAGGCTTGATGGGAAGATCAAGGCATTTTAAATCTCACATTCTTTAGGTCTCACAGCAAGACTCAGTCTTCTCTATTTATTCCACTCCAGACTTCTCCCTGCTAGAAAAAAGTTAAGCATTCTCTAGTACTGAAAAGTGTGGGTGGCAAACACCTGATCTGAACCTTTTCCCCTGCTGAGAAGTTTGAATTTAAAAAAGCAACAACAAAATTGTGAGCTTTTCCCCCCATTACTCATGAACCGGGTATTTTTATCACCACACAGTTCTAAATAAAACCTGTCACCTAATCTTGTTAAGTGAAACCTGCAAATCCAAGGAAGTAGAAGTCTGTTGCTCCACTGAAACAGGGATTTGTGAAGGGTTTTGCAGAACAGTGAAAAACAAAGACAGAATTAACAAGTACAGAAGTGGCTAATAATAAATACAATCTTCGAGCAGACTTTGAACAGCAGCCTGTTGAGCATCCACTAGGACATGAAGTTGCTCAGAAGAGGGAAAGTGGTGGTTGTTATTGTTCTTGTTTAACCTGGGGTAGAGCATGCACCGAGATGTTGCCAGCTTCACAGTGCTGTTTAGTCTGACAGCCCTCTATGAGAGTAGCAGGAGAGAATGATTGCAGTGTCTGGGTCTGCTTTACTAAGCTACTTTATATATATGTACATATGCATACAGATTTTTTTACAGCAGTAGCAAACAGAAGCAGCAAGCAGAATGTTTTTTGCAAGTAACTTTCTGCTAGACCATAGGAGCATGTATAACCTGGGAAGCTAAATGGACAGATGTCCCATGTCACCTCAGGCAATTTTTTTATGCCAGACCCAGTGAAGGATATAGGTGCTCAAAGGCGTTGTGTATTGCAGTGTGTCACCCCCCGGGGCTCAGTCAAGGACATAGTGGGACGCTGAACCTTTCTGCCCTGTGCCCTGGTGGCTCTCCAGGGACTACA
>NW_009260435.1:1751554-1759711 GCF_000687185.1 Egretta garzetta | reverse complement strand
CAGGAAGCAACCTAGCCACGAGGGAAATGTTGACAAAATCAAATAGCCACCAAGTGCTTCTCCCCATCGTCTCACCACAGTTCAGCCGTGTGCAGGGCTGCATTTACCTTCACATCATCTAGAACCCTGTCATAAAGATTTAAGCTTTTTTTTTAAAAAAAAAACCAGAACAGTTCTCACTCTTTTCCCCTAAATTGCAGCTGGTGAAGCAAATGTCACTTTCCTTTTCCCCTAGTGTCCCACAGGAAGCAGCTTTGTGAAGTTGCTCCGTTGAACAGAAGATTTAAGATTCCATCAGTCGGCAGGAGAGCACAGGAGGGAATATGATTCTGTCAGCTAATGGTTTAGGGGAAAAACAGGAAGGCCTGCCTTCTGGCCCTGCTCCCAGGAAGGTTTCTACATATCACATGGGAAAGGGCATTGTCTAAAAAGAAGACAGAGTCTAGGAAGCAGCACCTAGAACTGCTGTGTGTTGTCCTGCCCTTGCATTAAACAGCACAGAGCAGTGACATTGGAAGCAATGTGAAGTTTTCTCATTGATTTCACTGAAAAAAACTTCAGCATTCACAGAAGAGCCAGGTGAGCGGGATCCCTCCCCATCGCAAAAACACACACGCACAAACACACAACTACCATCCACTGAGACAAATTTATACAATGATGAACTGATACTATCAAGGCAATGGCCTCAAGTGTCTGTAGAGCTTTGTTTAAACTCTTACACAAAGGTCAGTGGAGTGTTGAAAACAAATGAAAGCACAGGCTGCGAAAATTAATCAGTGGGGAGTCCCTGGGTGGACTTCTAGAACTGCCTGTGCAGAGCCAAACACAACCTTGCAGCTCAGCTCCAGGAGCATCTGAGCATCTGACATTGTTTAATTGGGGCCAGCTTGTGTGGCACTGTGGAAGATAAAAACAGTCCTTAGCCTGTATGCCTGAGAACTGGGGAGATGCCTGCATGATAGTTACTAATTAGCACAAGGGCATACACTCTGAATAGATGTGGCTGGCAAGGAGCATCCAGGGAAGGAGAAGCACAGATAAGAAAACACTGAATGAACCTTCTGCCTCCACCCTTTTGGGTTTACTGGGTATTTAATCTTTGTCAAGTGTACAGGACTTGAATATCCTTTTATTAGGAAGTCCAAATCTCATTTTATTATTAGCCACTTGGGTAATACATTGGTTCCTAAAATAGCATCTAAAAAAGAGAACAGGAAAACTGCATTTTCTCTTTTTTCTCTTTTTTCTCTTCTACACATACAACCTTCTTGTTCCCAAAACCAGCAGGTTTTGCTTTAACTTTCAAAAAAAGGAAGTTTACTTTTTGGTAAAGATAAGGTTTTCAGAATGTCAGCTTAGTTGGCTGAGGACAAGAATGACCATAAAGAAGCTTATAATGGGAGTTCATACCCTCCTTAATGGCAGCATGGCAGCACAACTTTATTGTACAGAAACGCAAATGCAATGGGGACAGTTCCCTCCCTGCCCTCTTTCCATGTTCTTATTTTTTTCTTTTCTGCTTTGGATCCACCCTTCTTTGTCTTTTTTCCCTGCTGTAGCTCCTTTCAACAAAACCTTCTCTAAAACTAAACTAGCAAAAAGGAAACACACAGCACTGAACTGGCATTTGAAGACCATGAGATTGTTTACTCTGCTGCTATATTCTGTTCCTTTGCTGTTTAGTCTGTGACTGGACTACCTTCCTCTGCTGGGGCTTTGGTATCAACAGGATTTTCTACATGCTTCAGTAACACTTTATAATTAAACAAAAGTAAAAAATGACAGACAGAGGCCCAAATTGGACCTAGAGTGCTTTTTTGATGCAGAATTGAGTTAAAAGCTTGATTAGCAGAAACACAAATGTGCATGCGTAGACATAGTCATGTGCAAACTCAGGAAATAATCTCCAGATTTAGGATAACCGCAAGATCTTTCTGGTGTTGAGTGGGTTACATGCAGTATCACTGAAAGGCTGGCTTCTAAATGCAAAGCCCAGAGAGAGGAAGCCTTTATTTTAATCTCATAGAATTATTTGTAGCCTTATCAACTGAAGCCTCTTCCCTTTCCTTCACTTATCTGCTGGCTCACTGAGGCGCTCGGCATTGCTGACAGCTGCAGACACTGCTGCTGCGTGACGTGGTGGTGGCACAAATCACTCTTTTCTCTTGCAATATAATGGGAATGTCTCGAGGACTCAGACTGGCCTAACCCAGTTGCTTGTTTGTAGAGGATATGCTTATGCCAGTAAGGAATGAAATGCAGACAGAAATACTGTATCTCCATTGCCTTTGGCCTTGATTTATTGGCAGTGAAATTCTACTGCATTGAAGTTGCTGAGGGGGAGAGGTAACTACCTGAAACATAATGGATAGCAGCAGGACCAGGGGTATCTGCAAGGGGCAATGATAAACTAGGATCCTCTGCTTGAAACTCTTCTACTGCCATATTGCTTAGACATACTGGCTAAGCTTGTTTCTGCAATTTTGCTGGCTTCAGGAGTTCAGAAATCATGAATAAGCATGAAAATTTCTGACTTTGTTCTCCCAAATCAAATGACTTTTAGCTCTTTACCTGAGGAAATAAAGCTTATACAGTCATGCTTTCTATCCATCAGTCTGTCAGTTCCCTCCTACTAATATTTCAACCTGTTTTAAACAAATTTGACAGAGGGATTTTGTCTCAAAGATAGTATTTTCCTACGTGTTTGTGAAAGTGGGTAGCTGGAGTAACGTGAGAATTCCTGTTGAGTCATAGAGTCATAGAATTATAGGATAATTTAGATTGGAAGGGACCTCTGAGGGTCTTCTGCTCAAAGCTGTGGCAGCCTACGGCACTGGCAGCAATAAATTACTACATGTCAGGGAATCCATATATGACAGTACAATTATGAATTATAGAGGAAAAGTTTGTATTGAATCCTGCACATTAGACATGGGAGACTCCAGCCACAAGGTGTAAATCTATGGGACATTTCTTTCATAGCCATTTTGTTCACAGGGCCTCTTGTTTCTAATTAGTCTCTTATTTCAAATTTTTAAATCTTCTGCCTGTCTTCAGCAGTTTGCTGCAGGGAGGCATTGTTATGATACATCCATTAGGATTATGAGTTCTTAAATCAGAGCTGTATAAACGTCTGACAGGTGGTATGGCTGTGAAACTTCGGTTTGCTGTTGCATCAACAACATGATGTTGAACTCGTTTGATTCACGTACTGAGGAAGAGACAGGGTTAAAGTCAGCCGTGACAGAATTCAGATCACTGAGAGCAGAGTCTGGACTTCCCAAAGTTGGGAGCTGCATTACTGTTGTTGGAGATGAATAGCACATTTCCCATCAAATCCAGCACTGCATGATAATCAAAAATAGTACAGTTCGTGTAGACAGGAGATACATCGGCGGGGACAGGCTTGTGAAAAGGGATCCATTATTCTTTGTGAAGCTACAGCTCATTAAATGCTGGTGAAAAGCGCTATTTTGAGAAAGAGTCGTTTGGTAGTCACTGAACTGATCCAGACTGAGCAAACCTCCCCATGCTGTCTCAACCCTCTCCTGAATAATTCCAGATGGGGGTAGAAAAATAAGCTAGTTCTCAGTCTTTAAATAGAAATTTGATGGAATAGATGTTTGGAAGGCAAATTTTATTGAAGTCCAAGGCACAAACATAATGTGAGTGTTTCAGTGTGAATATTGGAAAATTCATTGGTAGAGTTTAGACCATAATGCAAAAATGTAGATACTTTGTAAACTAAAAGTAACTGTGACTAAACCATATAGTTGCTCTAATCTCAGCATCTTCTCAGATGCTATGTAATTTCTCTTCCTCATAGCTGCATACCTGGTCACCTGTCTCTATTTTTCTATTTCTATTAAGTTTTCTGTTCTCCAAGGGGAATATTAAAGGTCAGGTGGCAAGTGGCTCTTGCTAATCAATCTGTTTCTAGCTATGATTTTTGGCTACTTGCTCCAGTGAAGATTACCAGCTTTTACAAAATGTCTGAACATCCTGAAAATCTGAGAGGTTTATTTTCTGCATCGTCTGTAACTTCTTTCCATAGATACCAACATGGCTGATTCTTTGGATAACATTCCCTTTTTTACAGTCCTTTTTTTCCAAAGCTGTTTGTTAGCTATGAGCACATTCCCAGCAACCCCCCCTATAACCTAGACAAGTGCTTCTATTTTGATCTTGGTTATAAGAGTGAGGAGAGAGGGCTTGCTCCAGGTTTGTTTACCACTGGAAGCTGGAATGAATACAGCTTTCCAAGTACTTCCGGATTCAGGCTTTTCGGTCCTGTTGTGTATCTCATCTCCTGCTACTGCCTGTCTTGCCAGGCTCCACAGTCCGCTGTTTTTAGGGATCTGCTTAATATCTCTCTGCTCCCACTGACGGACTTTGAACTGTTCTTCCTCCCAACCCAAAGCAATTCTTGCCTAGCAGAAGTGGACTTCTTCCTTCCATCCTGGCATCCAGCTCTGTGGAACTCTTCTTTCTCCCCCCTGCCCTTGGAGGTGACTCCCCAGAGTCCTGCAGCCTGGCATGGATCTCATTTCTCATTGCTCAGCTGTTTCCTTTATCCTGGCCAGATGCTCAGGTGCCCTCTTCCCTGTGCCTGAAATAGGTTTCAGCATATGTTCCAGCAGTTCAATTCCCCACTTTACTGTTTCTGTAAGGAACATGATAGAGCAATAAGAAAGCACTGGCTGAATTTCAACGAGTACGAGTGTGACAGCACACTTGGGTGTGCAATAATAGGGGCAAGGGGAAGATAGGATTTGTGTATTTATGGTGATTATTTCTTTATTATCTTCTAGGTATGATATAAGCTGCAGAGGCAGTGAGTGCACGACCACTAAAACTCTGAGGTAGAATTTCCCTGTTTTGTAGTGTTGAATATTTCATGAATTTCAAATGCCAATTATGAGTTACTTGCTGCCTGCTAGGAACAATAGGCAGCTTTGAAAGGTCTCGCTCCCATTTTTCCAATCTATGCCACATGTTTTTTGACTTCTTTTTTATCTGAGAATCCAAGGATTCAAGGGTGATGACCGAAATTCTCACCCAAGCAAAGGTGGTCCTAACAGGCCAGCATGCAGAAAGCTAGAGGATATCAGTTTTTATGGCTCTCAGTCTATTATTCTGTAGTCCTGAGCTCATTAGGAATGTTATTTTTCACATTTGCATTGCAGCACTGGATTTTTATTAAAATAGCACCACATATATATGTACATATATATATATATATATATGTATATGTATATATATATATGAGCTGGCAAAATCCCCTAAGAATCGAATGAATATTTGGCTGCTTCACCTGTGTTCTCCCTACTAAATCCATCCCCTTTTTATCTATGCCAATTCTTGGAGTGGTATCTGACAAACACCGTTAAAAAGGAGATAATTTCCCTCAAAAACAGTTCTCCCTTTTCGTGTCAGGTGGGTTCTCTATACCCTCTCTGAATGTACTGTGCAGCCAATGATAGGCAAGACTTAGTCCTACGACAGTCCTAGTTTTTCTGAAGTCTTCTAAAAATGTGCCTATAAAGGTTCATTTGCTGACATGGAAAACACTGCCATAATGCCAACAATAAATAATGACCATGGTAGTAGTTTCATACCATTAGACAAGGATAACTCCCAGCCTCCTGCACTTAGTCCTTGGAAGGCTCTCAAATAAAATATCATTACTTTGAAGTTCTCTGGACACAAAATTGTCATTACATTTTAAGGACTTTTAAACTTCTTCTGAGTTTGGTACCTATAACTCCTGGAGCCAAGTTTTTAGAAGTGTTTAGGAACCCACACTTGGAGACAGAGCTAGACAGAGCTACACAAGAATGCGTCATCTGGGTTTTAGCACTTTGGGCTACCTGCCTTAGGCTATCTGCTAGATGAGGCCTAGATTCAATACAGCACTTAGGTTCTTATTTCAGGTTAAGGCTTTTTTTTTTTTTTTTTTTTTTTTTTTTCTTCCCCAAAAATGGGGCTATAGCATTTGCTAAAATGATGTGCTTGGAAAATTGCTTCAGAACAGGTGTGATACTGAAGTGAAGCTTAATTCTTTATAGATAGATGTAAAGGTAACAGACATTGTCCCAAAAAAATAACTTAAAAAACTTCTCTGTATCTGAGGAATCATATGCATCCTATATAGACTGGGCACTGGTGGCTGGGAAGTGCTAGCCAGAATTTTGGGCACAGGAATGTCTGCATGCTTCTGTAATTGTGCAGCAGTGTGCCAGTCAACCTGATTCAGGCTTTGCACCTGATAATTTTCTTTCCTAGCTACAGAAGTGATAAGGGAGTGGTCTGCTGCTTGCATGCTCTGTTGTGTTCTTTCCCCACTTCAGGGCTTTAAGAGAATCTTATTTGTGTCATCAAATAAGGCAACACTCAGAGAATAATCCCAGAAAGGCCAGGAAATAAAGAGTGTGGGTATTTTCTGAGAGCTGGCTAGAATGCCTATAGCTGAAAGAGGACAAACAGCTTGATTCCTTGAGCACGTCCTTTATTGCTCTGTCATTCTCTGGGAACATTAGGGACTGTGTTTGAGAAGCTGCATCGGTTTCAGATGTTATGCACCTCGTTAATCAAAACACATCCTTTTGGAAGGCAGTTGATTGCAGCTTAGGCACAGAAGTGCTTACACCTCAGCATCCCTAGCGCCTGAAGGAGGGAGGAAGAGGAAAAAGACCTTTAATGCTGTCACTGGCTTAGTTCACATTATCTAATCTACAGGAGTATTTGAAAATTGAGATTTGTTTCCCTCCAAAAGCTTGTTCTACCAGAAATTGTGATGAAAATAATAATATTAAATAATATTTGCACTGGATAGCTTCACTGTAGAGTATTTCAAATTAGTCACAGCCAGGCGAGGGTGTGCCAGAAGATGGGAGGAGAAGAGGAGCAGGTGAATGCTTCAGAGAAAGGATTTGAGAGAGAGCAAGCGAGAGAACAGGCAAACAAAGATGAGGAAGCATGTGCTGTCTGTGTGTGTGGTGGAGTCACTGCTGAGGGCTGCATTTCCTTGAAGTTGGCATCATCCTACTGCTTGAAATGGCAGAGTTACCTTAGGCCAGAGACAGATGACTCCTGAAAGGGAAAAGGTGAATATTTGTGCAGAGATCGGGGGAGGATTTCATTGCAGCGGGCATTCCTTGCTTGTGTTCAGCCTCCCTGCCTGTCTGCACAGTTCACGTGGTTTCCTTTTCCTAGGAGGTATCATTTTAAATGTATAAACCAGCAAACATTCTAGAAAGCCTCAGCTATTGAATCTATGCAAAAATATATGCAAACAGTCTTGTGTATGGCTATACAGATCCTTCATTTGACTCTGCTGGTTTCAAAGGCTTTGTACCAGTAAGGAATTTGAACTGGTTCATCAAGCAAAGAGCTTCTTAAAGGTAACAGGATAATCAGCCATTTCCAAAGAAGCGTGGGGCTGGACTGATTGCCACCTCTTTTCCTCCTTTTCTCCAAAAGAACTCTCAAAGAACAAAAAGCGGGGGAAAGCCTGCTTTCTAGCCTTTTTCCACTGCTTCGGCCTCAATTATATGAGCTGCATTGCAGGCAGCAGCGAAAGGAGGAAGGATTCCCACCCGGAGCCGTGCTTTTCCCAGGACCAAGCTCCTGGGAGACAGGCTAGGCGAGGGTGAGCCGCAGAAAGTGCTGACTCAGGTGCCCACTGGGAAGTGGGTTTCCCCGTGCGGTGGGGAGAGCCCACGCATCCCGCACACTCCTCCTTCACCATCCCAGTCCAGCCTCCCTCAGTCCGGTAGGGGAGCTCTTTGAGATGCAGCTGGCTTTTTTTTTTTTTTTTTTTTTTTTAATGACTTCTACAGACCCAACCCTGCAGGGGAGATTGAGTACCGATTTGCATGTCTAACGGGGAAGCGAGGCAGCAAAGGAGAAAGAAACCTTCCAAACCTTCGGGGGTTTGCAGACAGGTACAAAACACAACGTGTTTCCCAGCAGCAAACTTCTGCTAAAACAGACAGGCACTCCCCAAGCCCCTGCTTTGCATGCAAGTGAGATTTTCAAGGTGAACTGCTGTTTTTCCTTTAGATTTGGATTTGCCCCTTCCCTTCCCCGCTCCCCCCCCCCGTGCCTTCACAAGCAAACCTGCCACAAAGCAGCCCCAATTCCAGAAGGAGA
>NW_009260435.1:1737305-1751406 GCF_000687185.1 Egretta garzetta | reverse complement strand
CGCCCGTTCAGCCACACGCACCCTTGGCAGCCAGGCGTTGCCCTTTTAAGAAGCCCGGGTGCCGGCTCAGGTAGGCAGAGCCTATGTGCAGTAGTCGCTCCTATGGCAACCCAATAGAATGGGATCGCTTCATGAATATTCCCAGGAGCAGGGGCTGCATGAGGAATAAGTGATGACAGTGATGTAAGCAAGCAGTGGCTGCTGCAGGTTGCAGTTCATTGTGTTATTGGCCGGCAGGTTGAGGAGTTTGAGGCACCCGGGCTTGAGCTTCGCTTTCCGGATGATGTCTGCCCGCCGGGAGACACGGCACATTTGCATCTCGAAGCCAACATGGCAAGGCGGCTGCTGCTGCCGCTGCCGCCCTCCCTCGCCTTCCAGCCAGAAGTGTGTGGCTCTCCTCTAGACTTCTTGCCCAGTGCTCTGGATCTGAGCAGACAGGGATTGCAGTAACACTCACCAAGGGGAGACGAGCAGCAAGTAGCCAAATCGGGACAACAGAGGAGGTGGGGGGGCTTTGTTGCCTTCCCTCTTTTTTTTCCCTTCCCTTCTGGATGCAGAGCCTGTGTTTTGATGCAGAGCCTGTGGATGCCACAGTCTGGTAAGGAGATGACACGCCAGCCTCTGGTCCCTTCTGCCCCTTGAGCTGCAGGCAGGGGCCTGGGGGCAGTGACGGTTCCCCTCCTTGGGCAGAACGGGGGTGTCTCTCCCTCTAACTGAGCAGCAGCAGCAGCAGCAGCAGCGGCCATGGACAAGCTGCCCCCTTCCATGCGCAAGAGGCTCTACAGCCTGCCCCAGCAGATAGGACCCAAGGCGTCGATCATGGACGAGGAGGAAGACAGCGACAAGGACACCCGGAGGAAAAGCATCAGGCTGAAGCCACTGCCTTTGCCCTCTGCTGGGAGCACCCGGGCACTCGGGGGAGACCCCAGCAGAGGGGGGGACCCCGGCCTCCTGGAGACAGAGGCAGGCAGCAAGGGCGCCAAGACCAGCACCAACGGGGACTGCCGCCGCTTCAAAGGGAGCCTGTCCTCGCTGACCAGCAGGCACCTCCACGACGCGGCCGAGGAGAGGAGGCTGATCGGCGGGGAAGGGGAGCTGGCCTCCCCCACTGAGGACAAGAGCCCCCCTGGCAGTGGGGAGCTGGAGCAGGGACTGCCAGCGCCCCCCCCACCAGCGTCGCCCCCGGAGCCCCAGCAGCAGCCCCCCCGGGCTTGCTCCTCTACTTCCATCAAAGTGGAAGGAGGTGGAGGGTGCGACCAGATCACCCCGGATGAGGAGCAGAGGCTGGACCAAGCCGGTTTCATGCAGAGGCAGTTTGGGGCCATGCTCCAGCCGGGGGTCAACAAATTCTCCTTGAGGATGTTTGGCAGCCAGAAGGCCGTGGAGAGGGAGCAGGAAAGGGTTAAGTCTGCCGGGTTCTGGATCATCCATCCCTACAGCGACTTCAGGTACAATCCCCCCCTCCTGGCCCACTCAAAACTAGCTGGCCTGCCCCTTCCCCTGCCACGCTGAGACCTTTCCGCACAGAGCACACACCCAGATGTAACTTTCCTTACTCATTTCCTAGTGGGAGGATGCATCCTAGATCTGCTTCAGTCAAACAGTCTGCAGGTTTCATTTATATATAAGCTTAATTTTAGTGTCCTCACACTATTATTAACTCTAAATTGTGTTCTTAAACCAACAAATGTCTTTCACTTCGGCTTTTTATAAGGGAAAGCCTCTCCTTCAGTGTAAACGGGGAAAAATGTTCCCACCTGATGCACAACTCTAGAGTAAAAGCGCAGTGTCTGCTACTTAACTAGTCCTACATCTCCAGTTCAAAACGCATGGTGTGCCTGATTTACGTTTCAATTCCCATTTCCTTACCTCCAGGTCCTCTCCCTTCTCCTTCCCAAGAGTTATTGAAGGATGTTGCTACTGTTGCTGTTCTGTAGGGCTTCGTACTGCAGCATCGCTTGTGGGGAATTGATATGTGCAGGGGATAGCAGCGTTCATTGAGAGGGAACTTAACATCTTCAGAGTCTTAGAGAGAAAGATTTTCCCTTTTGCATCTGTAAATCCTTATCTGCAAAATTACTTTGGATGGGGAATAGTTAACATTGTCCTTATGGAAGTAATGGCTTGCTTTCACTCAGACAGCAACATTTCCATGAAGGTTAATAAGGAAATTAACTTGTAAACCCTAGAGCCAATTTTTGTGTAGTTCTGTGTAGCAGAGGGGTTGTGTTTGGGTATTTCTGAATAAAGTATTGTCTACTGCACAGGTGAATTGTCCTCTGCAATATGTATGTAAAGTACTGCAATCAAGAATTAATTACTTAGTGCAATCAATGGCTAAGGTTTATTGCTTCAACTTTAATTACAACTGGCTTACATCTCATATTTAAAAGCACACAGTAGAAGAACATTGTTCAAAAACATATCTGTCAGACTACATGATTTTATTGAATTCTTGGACTCTTGCTTTATTCCGTAAAATACAGTTAGAAAGATAATTGCAGGAAGGAGTGCCAGGGTGGATTTGGGGTGCCCAAAGACAGAAATGACAGAAACCTCTTGACACTACCTTTTAGGGATTTAGCAAGCAGCCCACAAGCTTAGAAGTGGCACTGAACAAGCAAGCAGCCCACAGCACTGGCACTGAACAGATTCCTTGATGTTTGCTTGGATTAACAAATGTTATTAGAAGGCTACGTGAATTGGAAGACTGCACTGTCATTTAAATTCAGTGCATTCAAGTATCCCCAGTGCACAGCTGACTGAGCATATGAGGGTTTCCAGTAGCTACATCATGATACATAGTCCTTATGAGTACAATCTTATTCAAACCCAGATTGGAAAGAGTATAAAATTGCCTCCCAGTTGTGAGTGACCAAGTAACACCTCACAAACACAGCTAAATGAGAGAGTGATTACCTTTAAAAAGAACAAAACCAATTTCATACTTTTGGCTATAGATCTTTGTATTATTTGCCATGAGTCTGGAGTTAAAAACTAACTACAGTGCTTTCTTGGGTTATTCTAGCAAGGTGTTCTCTGTGTGTCGCACCCTCGAGGAATTTGGGATTTAGTCTCTGGATTGTATTTGGATTTATGCAAAGGTAGTGTTCAGTTTTCATATCTTTTATGTATCTGTACAGTGGCTTTATTCCCTTCTATGTTTATTTCAGCATAGAACCAGACTGGCAAACTTCAGTAAAAGGATTGTAGCAATAGCTGAGGTAACCACCTTGCCCAAGGTGAGATGGTCCTACGAGTTTATTCTTTTAAGTTTCTTAGCAAACCAGTGCTTATTCATTAAAATGGCACAATAAATTATGAAGTAAGTTTTTATTTCTGAAGTACTTGGCTATAGGACCACTCCTAGCCTTACACAAAAGAATGCAATATGCAGGCAAGCTAGACTCTCCCAAGCCAGATGATCACACTGAGTCTGCTAACACTCATGCAGATATATGTTCATATGAATGACTCGTTAGTATTAATAGTAAAATCCTCCCCTGACTGTAGCTTTGTATTTGTGCAGAGAAAGCACAGTGAGTTTGATATCTGTACCCTGGTGCAAGACACTCTCTGCTTGGGGTCAGATTCCAGGTAGGCTGGTATCTTGTGTTTCTTCTAAACTGAAGCCAGAAGCCTATCACACAGATATGTGCTTTCTCCCTGCTATTATATATCAACATCAGATGGGGCAGTGGTATTGATTGTACAGAGAGACATCTGAAGAGGCCGGGAGGAGTTGGATGCACTACCGTATGGTCAGTATGTATATTTTCTGGGGAACTTTGTTCACCTCTGTTTTCTAGGTCACTTGCAGCATATCTGTTTGAATATGCCTGCCACTCAGAGAAAATGCGTGGGCTTCCATGAAGAATGACCTATGAACAATGGCTGCCTCAAAGGAGAAGAGTGGGAGCTTTCCCGGATTCTGTTTGGGTTTTGTATTCCCTCCTTCTCTGACTGCTGCTTAAAGCATCTTGCTTGGAAACAACTCACATGAATATGAATAACATTTTTTGACCTCTGAAACGCAGCAGATTGCACCAAAGAGCAGATATTATCAAAATAGTTGCAAGAGCTATATCCTTGACCCAAAGGACTCTATTTTCAAATTACGCAGTGCAAGGCATGATTGCTCCTTGTTATAGATGGGTGCAGATTCCGGAGTGTTAGGATCTTGTAAGAGGCATGAGTCTCCGTTATCCTGCACTTTGCTGTCACCAAAGCTGTGCAGTAGCATTTGGTGTACAAGTTTCAAGTTAATATTTAAATATTTAGACCCAGATCTTGTTTTCTGGTTTTTTTGAGAAACCCGTTTCACCTCTGAGAGTGAGGTGCATCTCCAGGCAGTTTTTGTAGAGCTCCAGACCTCATGACTCCTGTCTCGGTACAGATTGAGATGTTAACTTTTGAATGGAACACTCCAGCCCTATTTAATGGAGTTTGATTCTGCTACAAAATGACATTGGTGTAATTCCTCTGACTTCATGGAGTTGCTTCTCCTTAGCACAATGTGAGAGGAGCTCCTGTTTTAGAAAAGAACAGAGGCTTTCATCATAGTCTTATTAAATTATCATTTTAGCATCTAATATGGCTAATTCCAGCAACAAATCTATGACCCTCCAAGAGTAAAGCAAATTAATTTAGATTAAGGCTCTGTTGATTTCTGCTTTTAGTCCATTGTGAGAGAAAAAAACACCAAATGACCTTTATAAAAACCAAACTCAGTGCCCCTGAGTAGTCATGACTAATGCAGTGGACTAGTTCTAGAAGCACTTAAAAGGTGTCTCAGAGATTTCTAATGAAAATAAGAATAGTAGCTCCTATTCTGAGGTGCAGATGTATGTGCTAGCAGCTTGAGTTTATTTCCATCTGTGGCTGATCACACATCAGTGCAGAGCCAAACTCTATTTCCTAGATCAAGATTTATCTGTGATTTTGAAAGCTTTTTCACTGGGTAGATAGAATTGTAATTTATTGCTTAGAGGAAGCATTGATCCAGTACAATTGGTTTAATAAAAAAATTCCAGGCAAACAATGATCCATCTAGTTTGTAGCTGACTGAAGCATATTGGTTGTAGCTGCTATCCAGAATTGCTTGCAAAAAATTGTAGCATGCTGCTTTTAGACAAGCCTGAGAACAGATACACTATCTGAGGGACCAAAATAGTCCAAACAGTGGATGTAAATAGAACTGCACGTTATTCACTGCCCAGTAATCTATTAAATTCTTCACAGAGAAGAGAAGCTGCTGCCTCCTTGAAAACAATGGAAAATATTCCACTCAGTAACCGTCCCAACTTCAGATTTTGGAATTTTGCTTTCCACTGTTCTCCCTTACTTGTAATACATGTCTCCAGATAGATCCTTTTTTTTTTTTCATTTGCTTCCTCTGCCAGAACCTCCTCTGCTTGGGAACCTGGGGAGATTTCTGTGTCATGAAAGAAATAGATGCTCAGGTGCAGTGTATAAGGTAGGGGAATTCCTGAAGAACAAATCATTCGCTTCCCTTCGTGCTGCTCCAGACCTCTGAGCAGTGTCACTCAGACTGCCTTCTCATGGGGAATCAGTGGGATTTGCTAATTATAGTGCTAAATAGTGAACCCAATAGCACTGGTGGGGTTGAGCAAAAATGGGAAGCATGGGTGTTTACCTTCTCCACTCTCCTGAGTATAACTGATTTCCAGAGGGCCTCATGGAGTGCTGCTCTCTCTGCGGAGATTGTTTTCGTTCGTAAGCTTTTCACTATTTTGTTAGAAGGTTGAACAATTTGTGAAGGGTACAGCACTGCTCACTGACTTTGGCAGTTCACTTAGGTGGGTGTTGCTCTCCCTGCTCTCAGACAGTAACGCCCTTTTCTTTACCTGCTGCCCAGAATGCTGCTGCTTGTGCCGGCCTCGCTTCATGCCTATCCACATTCAGAAGCTGCCCACAATGGCAAACTCTGATCTTGTGACTTGCCCACTGTTTCATAGCAAAGTAAAGTGAAAGCTACCCGTTGTGTGAGCCTTTATATACAGCAAATTGAAATTCTGGTTCAGTGAAACCTCTGCTTAGAGGGAAAGGTCGAGGAAACAGTTGCATTAGTAGCAGAACCTGCTCCTGTCATTAGAAACAAACATGAAGTGCAAATCAGGCACAGGTTTATTGGTAGGCAGCTCACAGACTTGGTTATCTTCTTTTCTTGTTCATGATGATGGCAGTTGCTTCAAAATAGCATGGGGACACTGCTAGCTGAGGAAGGGGAGATGCTTTCTTGAAGTCAGATCTTGCTGTCTTTACTGCAGGCAGCTTTCCTGCCAATTCCCAGGGCAGTTTTGCTGGAGCAGAACGAGGGGATCCAAGCAGGAATAATATGAGGGATAATCCAAATCCTGCTGCACACCATGGACTTCTCTTGTCTTCAGTGGACTGTGAATCGGGCTGCAGGAGAAGAAACATGGGTTTGTAACCACAAACCAAGGGGACCAAACAAATGCAGCCATACTTCCCATGTCCATAGGCAAGTCATCACATGCCTCATGCCCTAGTTCACATGTCATGAAGTGGAGGATAAAAAAATCCCATGCTAGACAATAAATGCGGGGATGTAGTTTTTTGTAGGAGACATGTTTGGATGCTACAAAAGGCAGCGTTTGAGAACAGGAAGGCTTCAGTAAATGAAACACCTCAGTGTATCACCATAATATGTTTTAAGACTATAATCATGTAATATTGTGGTATTTTCACATATGTTCATCTGCAGAAAATGAACTGAAAGAGTATAAATAAATACTAAAGCAAGCATTGAGAATTAAGGAAGTGCCATGATTAAGATTTTCTGCAGAAACTTAATTCAGGGCCTTTGTACAAATCTCTGCCAATAGAGGAACATGTTATCTCTTCCACAGAAGCCCAGGCTTCCTTCAGTGCACACAGGGATGGTTCCTTTGTGAAAAACTATTTAGCATGTTCTACATCTCTCCTTGTAAGATAGCATACCATATTTATTTCATCTTATTCAGATCCTATTCTGAAAAAACAGGTTAATTTCCTCATGGCCTTTTTTTTTTCTTTGGCACTTACAAAATAGCCAACTATAATAGCAATAAATGTTCATTTCACTTCCTGACACCTTGGCTAGGAAACTGGCACTATCGTCCCCAGTTTATAGCGAGGTGGCAGAGACTCATAGAGATTAAGGTCAAAAACATTCATTAACTTGGTGTAGTCAGTTTGAGGACCTGTTCTGCAGAGTACGTAGCATTACACAGCATACCTTATGTTCAGAGCTCTGCCTCTGTGGGGGCTTAGTAAGGAATCAGGCATCGCTGTGACCCAGAAGACAAGGGCATGGAGGTAATGATTACCTGTTTTAAGAGTAATGGGTGCTTTTAAGAGGATCGGGACATTCTGATTTGGACCATTTCTTAGACTTGCTTGGTGAGCAGCCAGACTGGGAATAGGCATGCTGATCCCACCCACCCTCTTCCCAAGCCTCTCATGTTTGTTAGTTTATCTGTTGTTACAGAAAAAAAAAAATCATTGCTGTAAACAATGACATAGTGTTCTCTTTAATCATCACCTAAGAATATTATTCTAATTGCAGTTTTGGATTGAGCAATTTTCCTAACACTTCTGCAGGAACTTTTTGGCAGAGATGGAATCTCCAGGGCACTGCTCATCTGCCCTAGCCATCACATCTCATTCTGCAGTTCCTTATCTCTTTTATTGCAAACCTTCCAGGTTGTGCAAGAAATGAGCTCCTATAGAAAATCACTTTCCCGCGCACATCTGCCTCAAGCCCTTCCTCTTGTCTTGAATGAAGCATGAATTCTATGGGAAGAACTGTTCCGAATCACGTAGTGATTGTAATGTAATACATACGTACAGCTAACCTCTGTTCTGCTATGTCATAACCTCAGCTTTTGACTTTGCAGTCTAATTTTTAATACAGTGGTTTTGTATGGTTGTTGAATTTTTAAAAAACAAATCAATCCTCATCCTCATCATAATAATACCTCTGGGTTCATTAGCAGGTATGGCTCTTTTCAAGCATTTGCTGCACTGCCCTCTGCTCTGAATCAAGCAACGGCCATAGCAGTTAGTTACAGCAAAAGAGCAATGATGCACCAGATTCTTGGGTTACACTCCAGGCCTCAAAGGGAATTGTACTCTGCTTATTGCAAACGCTCTGCTTGTTTTCTCCCCAGTACCTAAGCATAACACCTTCTGCCTTGCTCTCTCCAACCTGTTGTTTTCCCCACCCCTCACTTCAAGTTTGTGTTTCTTCTCCCACCAGTCCCATCTCCATTCTTTAGGATTCTCATGTCTGTTTTCTTGCCCAGCCAGTCCTAGGTCCCAATACCCAGATTATTACTGTTTTCCACCTCACCTTAGTTTTTAGTAATGCCTTTTCCTCTCCCCACAAAATGTTCCAGTTGCACTATGTTCTGCTTGGCACGTTGCTCAGTCCAGTTCTCCTTCCCTTGCCAGTCTCCATCCTTATCCTTCAGGTTTTTTTCTGGGTGTGTCTCCCCAAATTAGTTTCCTCTCTTTATATATATTCTTAGTTGCTGTCATCCCTCTGACTCTTCAAACATTCTTAGTTTTCTCATCCCTGCTTTCCTTCCTGATTGAAGAATGGATCATTTTTCCCAGTAATTTAAAACCCTTCCACACTATCCCTCTTTCCATCCTTGGACACTACCAGCCCAGCAATGTTCAGACAAACTCTACCCATTTTTTATTTTTAAAACTTGAAATATCTCAATCGTTGGAGCTAGGCATTTAAAATTATGAATTTGTATAGAAGCACAATCTCCACTGCATTAGTGTGAAACAGATTTTATTTGAGGGAAAAGTATGTTTTCTAAAGGTGTTTATTGGTAGGTGCACACAGAATCAGGGTAGGACTTTTCAGTACTATTACAAGCAGGTAAACTAAGTTTTCAATACAGTGTTACTCAGGTTAGGTAACTATGCCAGGCGCTTTCTGTTGCACTGAGTTTTTTCTGCTATAGGGCCACTGCTGCTGCACTGAAATCCATTTATTATACAGATAAAAGAGTGATCTTTGTCTGGAGATAACATAGTGTCATTTTAGCTTGAAACCATTGAAATTTGTCTTTGTTTCTGATACGTTATGAGCATCTCATTAGCAAGCCCATGAATCCCTCAGTTTGCTCCTGAAACCAACTATCTGAGCTCTCATCTCTGCCAGAACACAGATTTCTTCCTTTCTCTTATTTTTGAAAGCTGTATTGGTGCCAAGGCAGTTATAGGTCAATTGAGTTATTGTTGGTTCTAATTGGCATTCTAACAAGCTATTAAATCAATTTACCTACAGATGAATGTCACTCAAAAAGAAAGGTGCCAACTCCTTTTCTGTCTTTGAGAACTTAAAAAAAACTCATTTTCACTGAGGAGTGTAAGGGAAAGGCCAGTCTGTAGGGAAGCAGCTAGTGAGAGCATAAGATTTCACCCCTAAATGTTTGTGCCATGAGGTCTATGGCTGAACGAGGTCCAGGCTGTTCCTGTGTGCGGAGGGGTGAGACTATCTGCAGAACTCAAGGCCAAGAGGAAGAATTAAGAAAATCACCAACTCTGACAAATGCTCTTATATCCCTTCCCTGGTTTGTAGCAGAGCATGGGTTTATTTCCATGTGGAGAGACCTACATTCTCTTCTCCTTTACTGGTTCTCAGTGTCTCACATGCATCCCTGTGACTGCTGATGTAGGTATAGTATCCACAGTCATCTTTCAAATCACCTGGCTGGTGACATCATTACCTTTTTGGTGTCCAGTGATCTATAATTTCATGAGATTTACTTGCTCGGTGTTACAGAAGAGTCATAGTTATTATGGTGAATAGGGTTGATTTAAGTTCTGTTCTGAAACATTTAGATAACCTCTTCAGCAGCACTACAGTGCTCATTCCCACAGTATCGGAGTGTTTCTTAGTGAGATGGTTGTAAAGCAGTGGCTTTTCTGCCTACAAGTCAGGACAAGGTTTCTTGACCAAGCGGCACTGCAGGTTCATCCTGGGGTCTCCAAATCAAAGCTGCTTTATATATGACAGGCAGTCATATATAGCTTAAGTGGACTTTTTTTTTTTTGATGAAGCACAAGACAGATGAGAATGCAGCTTGGCTCTGTGCAGCTCTACAGCTCTGCAGTGCTGACAGCACCAAACCCAGGGTTTTGTCAGCAGACAAAGCAGTTAGGGCTCCAGAAACACAGAAGAGAGAGCAGATGTGTGCTGGGCTAACAAGGTGCTATTATAGAGACCTTTTTCTGCCCCTTCTCTGCATCGAATGGTTTGCTACCTGGGAAGTCCCTTTACAAATTGAAATTATTCATTCCATGCAGTATATTCACAGTGGCTGACATCGAATATGGTCACCCTGTGCCTAGCATTAGCACCAGACTGTAGTAAAACCAGGCTGTTAACTCCTGAAGAGATGCTGCCTGCAGCAAGGGAAGACAGTGCCTGTAAGAGCAAAGCAGATGAGCATCCAAAGGGGAATTCCAAGGTCAGCTTGAGGGCCCACCACTTGGACATTATAGGAGCACAACTGCTTCCCCAGTGATGCGCAAAGGCTAATCTCATTTGTGGTGACTCGTCCAAAAGTGCTAATTAAGGATTTAAATCTCTGCCTCTTTGGATGGAGAGGTTGTCTGTGTTTATGCATCTATTGTTAAAGAGTTTAGAGGCAGGAGAGGTGCTGTAGGTTGCCAGCTGACTCCAGTGTAGGAGCTATAACTCCTTTTTTTTTTTTCTTTTCACAGCTGTGCTCAGGGTTCTTGTGACTCCCAGGAAATCAGTAGTTGTACACTGAGTAACTCCTCATCCCTGTACGCAGCCCCAGTGAGACTGTATGCAGAGGAACTCTGATGGGATACAGTTTTGCTGGTGAGAGCTGCTGAGCACTGTTAAAGTCTTATGCTCAGTTCCACCCCCTGTGTGTTTGGGGGAAAACCTAACAAAGTGCATTTGAATTTGCCTGGGGTGTGGGAAAGAATGTTTTGCAAAGTTATCAGCACTCCGAAGCTTGTGAGGGAGATAACAGCTGCATTCCAAAGACTCGGGGACTCCACATTAGTAAGTCCCTTCCTCCCAGCCGTTGCTTCACACGTGATTTCAGGGCAAGGTGCTAACTCATCACAGTGCTAACATCATTGTTACCCAGTGCAATGCCTCATCTGCAAAGCAGTTGTGTGTGCTCGTGTGTATGCGCCCGTCTCCGGGGGACAGGAGGAAGTGGAGGCCCCTAATTATCCAGCCCTACTCTGCGTGTTCTCTCACCTCTGTCCACCTTTGCGACTGGGCTGGAGGGATGGCGCAGAGCACAGGGGTGTGGGCTGAGCGAGCGCAGTGACATCTTGGCTTTCTGCAGAGAAGCAGAAGTTGCATTAGGCATAGTGAAGCGGTGCAAAGGTGACGTCTCCTGGCAGTGTCAGGGTTTGGACTAGCTCTCCCAACAGTCAAAATGATAACAGAAATGATAATGAAGACTGACTCCATGCAGCTTTTTTAACAATAGCAAACCCGCTTTCATTAAGCACAAATTCTTGATGCTTGATCTTTCCTCTTTTGCTTTAAAGCACTAATGCATGCACAAGTTATACTTCCATTAATAACAAGAGGAGCATTTTTTTCTGTCTCTGGTTTTCTGTGAATTGTGGGGAGGGCAGGAGAAAGGACCAGTGTGGATTACAGATCATGGTCTGTTCTCCTTGATGCCTATACAAACCAGTTGTATCATTCTCCCATGCTCACTTAGCTGTAGATACACTTTGAATCATAAGCAATGTGTAGCAGATAGAAGGACAAACTGGAAGGCAGGTCAGGCATCTGGTTTTGACACTACGAGCCATCCTAAGCAGAACACTCTGTGCCTTGATTTCTCCAACTTTGAAAAGGGCCAGGGGCCACAAAAGATCCTGTAGAACCCTAAAATATTTTAACATAACAGAAGATATCAGAGTAGATGTCAGCAAGGGTATAATTAAGATCTACAAGGCAGTTTCATGAGAATTTCTTCATGATTATCCTTTTCTGTGCACTGCTGTAGAATTGGTTACATCTCTCGTCCATCTTTTGTTAGGACCACAAAAATGAGTAGATCCATGTACTGTTAAGGTGATTTCTCAATAAGTGGTTCCTTTGTCTTAATAAGGAAACCAGCTACCAACACCTGAATGGTTTCATGTATGGTGCTATATTGTGTGGCCAATACTAGGCTGGAAAAAGATAGAGAAAAAAAACCAGCACGGGGAGGGAGACAAGAGGAATTTTACCTTTTGTGCCCGTAAATGAGAATTGTGCAGCCCCTGCATGGGCTTTGGAGATGCTCTAAAAAGAAAATGTTCCATCTTTTTCTCACCAGTCACGTGTATTGCAAGGTGTGCTACCCTTTTCTTTGTGAATATGTGACTTCCTGACTTTAGTTAAACTCACAAATAAAAGGTCTGATGCAGGAGCTGGCAAGATGTCTGCCCTTTTCTGTGCTGTGGCAGCAAACATCCTCTAAGTTCACTGCCTGTTGAATCTTTTGGATGATCTGTTGTGACTCTTGGCTTCTAGCACAAACGCAAGTGTGCTTCAGGCCGTGCCAGCCATGGTTAAGGTGATACACTGTGTATGCTATGGTTAGAGAGCAGCTGGGCTTGTTCCACAGTCGGGAACTGGAACAAATGCCTGGGTCAAAGACATACTTAAATCAAACTCCAGATTTGGCAATGAGTGTTGGCTCAACCCTGGCCACGTTTGGAAAGCTTCTGGTCATCAGTTTTGGAAAACCTCATGTAAAATTATGTTGTTCAGAGCTTCTCTTGGTGTATTCCCATTGCAACTGGGCTCCTCTGCTGTGTCTTTGCAGCACACGCACTCCTCTCTCATCTACTCCTGATCCATCACCCAAATGGGGTGAATTCCTCTGGCTTCTTGTTATCTACATATATTGATCAAAAGTTGGGCTGAAGCTTTCCAAACAAGGGTAGCTCTGCTGGTTGCATGCTCCTCTTGCAGCACAAACAGGAATTTAGGCTAACAGTGGCAGATGTGGGTATGGCTTAGGGCTCCTCCTTTTGAGCAGGGGATCTGGAAGCCTCATCTGCAAGTAAATTCACACAGAAAAATCTGCACTGCAGACAAAAAAAGATTTGCCTTGACATCATCTGCCCTGCTCTGAGATCCACAGTTAGTCAGGAGAGCACTGCACAGCTCCCAGCCTCTCTAGCTCAGTAGAATTAAGGCTAAGCTTCATCATGAGCTAATGCAAGCTGTTCCCACCCCAAATAATTGGCTGCTGGATGGCTTTGTGTCTATCTAACCATTACTGGATGTGGGTGGATGTGTTATGTGTGTGTGAATGAGTCTGCTTTGGAAATTAATACATAACATCGGGGGTGCATCTAATAATACAATACCTCATGAGTGATGTGGATGTGAGAAGTGTAAAACAGAGCTGAGCATGTCAAACATACGTAGAAAGATCACTCTCCCTGGTACCACAGGATGGTGATTCCCACATCCAAACCACCACTACCTCTTTTTTGCTCTTCCTTCCACCCTAAAACATCTCAGATGTCTTTCCAGTCCTCTGTTTCCCACAGCCAAAATTTAAAAGCAGGAAAAAAACCCAAACAATGAAATGTCTCAAAACCTCAGTCCCTCGGGCAGCACAGCCCTCTTTGCAGGGCAGAGCACCCCATGGTGAATGGGAAATGACAGAGGTGTTGGCTTGTCCATAGAGATGAATGACAACGCCTATCCATGAGCATAGCAGTTGGAGACACTGATGTATAGAAGTCATGCATGACTTGGGGAGTAGGAAATGTAACCCCTCTGGGACTTGGCAGCTGTTACAGGGTTTTATTTTCACAAGGCTGAGCTGTTCTTAAACACTTCTTATAGTGTAATCATCACACACACATTTTCTCAGTAATGGCAGGCCATCAGCATTTTTTTCCAGTCTTCTTAGATAAGATGTACAGAGACAAGCTGTGAAAGAGCTGAACAAGATGCCTTGATGTTAGTCATTCACATTCCCTCAGCTGGGCTCATGAATAAGCTTTAGGCCTTGCTTTCTGTATGCATCCTTGCAGCTGAGGG